>NC_057724.1:17075170-17133317 GCF_004010195.1 Chiloscyllium plagiosum
GAACTAGAGGGCATAGGTTTAGGGTGAGAGGGGAAAGATATAAAAGAGACCTGAGGGGCAGCTTTTTTACGCAGAGGGTGGTACGTGTATGGAATGAGCTGCCAGAGGATGTGGTGGAGGCTGGTACAATTGCAACATTTAAGAGGCATTTGGATGGGTATATGAATAGGAAGGGTTTGGAGGGATATGGGCCGGGTGCTGGCAGGTGGGACTAGATTGAGTTGGGATATCTGGTCAGCATGGACGGGTTGGACCGACGGGTCTATTTCCATGCTGTACATCTCTATGACTCTATGACTCTAAGTCCCACATGTTGGACATGGAAGGATTGCCTGAAACTAACCAGTTTAGAAAGTCAATAAGCCCGACTCAGAAACACACAAATTAACCATATTTCAGTAGCTGCTTGGCAGAGAAAAGTTAGAAAGGAAAAGGAAATGGATTGAAACTGCCAGGGCTCGAGGACTCTTTCTTTCCCTTTTGCTCCCTCTCTGACTCTGTTCCTCAGCCTTTTGGAATTAGCACCAGTGATGAAACAACTTCGAAAAATCATTTATTCACTGAGAACGCAAGTCATTCACAAATTTCCTCACTACTGAGGATGCAAAACATCATCAGCTACAGTGTCAGGTTCAATTATAAGGACTCAAAAATCCCAAACATCTTTTAAATTGCAAACTCTTTGTCTTCGTTTTGCACTGGACACTCTCTTTTTTAAACATTATACCAATATACATTTGTGTGTGTTGGATGTTGCATTTTATTATTTTTCCTCATGTTGACAGTTAAATACTTGCAACTGGCTCCTTAATTGTTTTAGTTGAAGTATGTTTAAAGCTGTGTGTTAAAAATAATTTTAAAAAAGTGCTTTGTTGCAGCCAACTGAAAGGTTGACAAGAGAACAGTCAATTCATCCTCAACTGGTTGTAACAGTCACAGTTGATCAATTCTGATCATCTTCAAACTATTTGCCATTCACATTTAGGGATATTATTAGGGATAGAAAGAGGTTCAAGTGGTAAATGTGCAAATTGGGTACTGCACTTAGATAGGGCAATCAATCATAACAATGAATTATCAAAGCTTGTGTGTTTTTTCCTCTATCTTAAAGTAAAAGCATATTAATTACACATTCTTCGGGGCTCATCTCAAAGTGTGTGATTAGAAGCTGCCAGAATTGGCAAAGTTGGTTACCTTAGTTGGCTGGACAGCTGACAATGCAGAGTGACACCAATGTGGGCTCAATTCCTGCACTGGCTAAGATTACTATGAAGGATTCTCGTTCTTAGTATCTCCTGAGGTGTGGTGGCCCTCATGTTTAGCTACTACCTGTTGTCTCTCTCTCTCTCTAATGCCTGGTCAGACAATGGCTCCCTCCCATTTATCTCTCCAGCCTGGAGGCTCCCTGCCTCATTCCAAATGTAGGGCTTTTGCCCGAAACGTTGATTTTCCTGCTCCTCGGATGCTGCCTGATCTGCTGTGTTTTTCCAGAACCATTCTAATCTAGACTCTCATTTCAGAAGGCAGGTCAGTGTCAGCCACATTGCTGTGGATCTGGAGTCACATGTATGTTAGACCAGATAAGGATGGTAGGTTCACTTCCCTGAAGGACACTTTTACAACAATTAGCAGTGATTATGCCTTTGCCTTGAGATTAGCTTTTAATGTCTACATTTTGCAAAATTCAAATTTCACTAGCTGCCATGGTAGGGTTGAAGGCTATTTCTGCAGAACATTAGTCTGGACTTCTGGGCTAACATTCGTGCAATGCCACCACTTCCCAAAGATGGATATTACTGTACTGAAAACACTCTCAGTATTGTTTTATCTTCTATTCTGGGCCCATACGTTCATCCTATCCTTTCTAAAGAAACTGACTCTTACCAGAGTATGGGCACCATCCATCTACAGCGTATGGATGTCACTATTTAGGGGTTGGCCTGGACAATTCATTTTGTTAAGCTATGTGACTGTGTTGAGTTTACAGCTGTAGCTCACCCAGATAAGATGCTCGCACATATGGTGAGTTTGCTCTGAATGCTTGCACTCAACCCAAAGTCACACAAGTTCCTACAACCAGCAACCATTGCATTCTGAAGCATCATTGGGTTGATGAAGCTAGTAGCGCTAGTAGTCTCATTGAACTTGTTTGATTCGATAAGTTGGAGAGAAATTTTCCAGAGCATTTTCCTGAATTGGCCTACTGTTCTCATATTTTTTTTTTGTTGGGCTTCCCTGGATATTGTGTGGCTGTGAGGATGGATAATTTCATGTTATCACCAGGTGGGATAAGACAGGTAAAAAAGGAACAGTTAGTCTTTTCCTATCCTTTCTCCTTTGAACACAATGAAACAGAGGAGGCAATGTGGCTCAGTATGCAGTATCCCCTCTCTCTGCTCCTGAGTCAGAAGCTTTGGTTTAAAGCCCAACTCTAGGACTTTTTGGTCACTGGAAGAACATTCATGATGTGATTCAAACATCTTGATAATCAGTAAGTCTGCTTACCCTTCCGAAACTTTCCTACTATTCCCCAAATGGGACAACAAAGTGTGTGAGGATATGAAATAAATTGTATTCTCACATACATACAGAAGTATGGGCATTTCCCATTGGGAGTTACCATTGAGATAATTGAGCATGAATCACACCATCCAGGTTAGGTACATAAAAAAATCAGCTAATGTACCAGTGGATCACAATTATCCTTTACGATATTAACAAAAGTAGAGAGAACTTGCACATTTTCCCCATTTTTGAAAATTTCAGCGCATTCCAAAGGATTTTAAAGTTTACGTTTATAGCATGCTAATGAAAATAGATAAAAAAAATTCCATGTAATATATTCACTGCTAATGCTGCAGAGCTTAATTTATACTTTTAGACATTGAGTCTGGGATTTCTGACAGTTGGCTGAAGGAATCTCTTTTGCTGTGTTCCACAAATTGCACAAAATAATTTGCAGATCCTTTTTCAAGTCATAGTTATTAAAGTACATTATAACAAGAGGAACAGCTCTCAATATCTCATGGTTTTAAAAGGTAGGAGAGCGGATCATTAAATCAAGTTGAAGAATCATGAATATAAATAACACTGCTTATTATTTCATTATTCTAAATGAAGTGCAAATTACCATAAACATGAAGGTTGCTGAATCTACAACAGAAAAATCAATGTTGCTCCTACACTGGTGAGATGACAAAGTTAAAGGTATACCAAGAATATCTGTTAATTTTATATCAAGTACAACTTTTGGCAGACTGACAGCATTATAATGTGATTAGAGAAATTCTGCAATCATCACTTCAGTGATGGTTTTCAATAAAACTGTTAGTAGTGACGATCGTTACAGAATATATGTTCTCATGCACATAAAAACAGCATTTGATCAATAGAGACTTTCAAAGCCTTATGGCAGTGGCTGTAAAACACTAAGGCTCAGAATGTTATAAGTGTGTGCCTAGGTGTATATTTGAGAATAATTCTGAATTGTAATTTGGATCATTAAAGCTCATATGGCGTTGTCTTGATTTGATTGATGGTGGCAACTATCACATATAAGGAATGTAGCCATCCACCTGTACCTTATTATATGTTGGCAAATAATGTGGTTCACCATATTTCTGCTGGAGAATCTGAGCAGAGTTATGTGCTCAGTCATTTGATATGAAATAGCTAATTCCCTCACCCCTTACAAGAACTGGGTTTTACAAAGATTTTCCGTAGGGTTAAAAGAAACCACAGTAGTACTTAAATTGAATGGAATGTCAGTAACAAAAACATTTGCTAAAGATATTAGGCTACAAATTGCATAAAGCATCAGGCTGGTAGCTTTTGAGTGACAATACCCAGCAACAGCAAGACAGATTCGGTGTGAGTGTTAACAGAGCTCTGCACTACTGTGCCGACATTGTGTGCTAGGTTTGTTGAGTTCATTGATTCATGGATAACTGATGTTTAAGGCGCCAACTCATCTAATATCCAGTCTATATATACACATATATATTACAAAAAGATTTATTGCTTATATGAAACAGATGTTATAGTAAGAAAGGTTTCTGCCTGTGCAGATTCTGAAGTAAGCCAAAAAGGGTGATGCGAAGTGTCACATTTCCTTTTTGCTATTGATAGCTTAAAGGTGCAAATAGCCTATCAGAGCAGAATGAGTAGCAGCAACAAAGATGATCAGAGATTTCAGGTTGCATGAAAGGTTTACTGTCTGGATCTGGCAGTGTGCCATTCACCACATAGGCCATGACAAAGATACCTCTTAATGAAAGATGGGCATTGGTTCTGGATGCTGTGATCATCAGGTTGACAGCGCAGGAAATCAGCCTTCTATTTCAGGAGGTCTAACGAACTAGGTTACCAGAGATCTTCATTGTCTGAGGCTCCTCCTAAACTTATGCAGACATATCAGGAGTATCAATTGACCATAGCTATATCAAACCACTTGTTAACATCTTACTCTGTTTTTCCACTGTTCAGTTAAAGCAGCGAAATAAGGCAAATGAATTCCACTGGACAGTGGTGTTTCTAAAAAGCACAGAAATTTATGTACTTATTGATTGACACCCATGAGACCACTCCGGTTTGTAACCATGAGGCACTGTCCTACATGACCAGAAAAGGATTTTACTCCATCAATGTCTCGTCAGTTAATCAATGACATTTTAAAACAATGAAATAAACAGATTCAGCCTTGTTGGATGGGCCATTTGAGAACACAAAAAAACACAAGATGACTAGAATCAGAAATACGAAAAGGTCAGTCTGCCCTCTGCTATTCGGTAAGATCATGCCTGATTTGATTGTGGTCTGAACTCCACTTATCTACCTGCAATCTCAAAGCCAACCCTTGGCTATCTTGACCAGCAGAAATTTAGGGTAAATTGACAAGGTAATTTCCCTGGGGTTGGGGAGTCCAGAACTAGACAGCATAGGATTAGTGTGAGGGGGAAAAATTTAAAAGGGACCTTAGGGGCAACATTCTCATGCAGAGGGTGGTGTGTGTGCCAGAGGAAGTGGTAGAGGCTGGTACAATTACAACATTTAAAAGGCATCTAGATGGGTATATAAATATGAAGGGTTTAGAGAAATATGGACCAAGTGCTCGCAAATGGGACTAGATTAGGATAGGATATCTGGTCAGCATGGATGAGTTGGATCGAAGAGTCTGTTTCCGTGCTGTAAATCTCTTTGACTCTATGACTCTAAATATATGACTCAATTTTACCAGAGCGGCGAGGAGAGAAGGAGTGGTGAAGCGAGGGCTGCCGGGAAGGGCGAGTTTTCCCGCATTAAATTGGACTTATCTCGGGAGTCAGGCCTCCATTTGCTGAGAGGTGTGAGGGAGGAGCGAAGGACTTCTGGGAAATCCTTTATTTGTGTGGTTGCGTACCCGAAACACTACTTGAGTAGTGTCTCCCACCCATCCTCCTCCTCAAACCAAAATTAAAGGCTCTGTGCGCCAGATTGGTAAGGTAACAAGTTTATTTTTTATTCCTTATTTTTTCAACAGTCTCTTTGGGAATTTAGAATAGTGGGAATGGAGGTTAGGGCAGATGAATGTTCCTCCTGCAGAATGTGGAAGATAAGGGTCACCACTAGTGTCCCTGCTGACTATACCTGCGGAAAGTGCACCCAACTCCAGCTCCTCGAAAACCGCGTTAGGGAACTGGAGCTGGAGCTGGATGAACTTCGGATCATTCGGGAGGCAGAGGGAGTTATTGAGAGGAGTTACAGTGAGGTAGTCACTCCTAAGGTACAAGAAAAAGGGCAGATGGGTTACAGTCAGGGGACGGAAAGGGAATGGGCTGGCAGTGCAGGAATCCCCTGTGGCCATTCCCCTCAACAATAAGTATACCGTTTTGGATACTGTTGGGGGAGATGACTTACCAGGGGAAAGCAGTGGGGCGCAGGGCTCTGGCACAGAGTCTGCCCCTGCTGCTCAGAAGGGAAGGGGGAAGAGGAGCAGAGCAGTAGTCACTGGGGACTCCATAGTTAGGGGGACAGAAAGGAGGTTCTGTGGGGATGATAGAGACTCACGCTTGGTGTGTTGCCTCCCAGGTGCCAGAGTTCGCGATGTCTCTGATCGTGTTTTTGGGATCCTTAAGGGGGAGGGGGAGCAGCCCCAAGTCATGGTCCACATAGGCACCAACGACATAGGTAGGAAGAGAGATGGGGATTTAAGGCAGAAATTCAGGGAGCTAGGGTGGAAGCTTAGAGCTAGAGCAAACAGAGTTGTTGTCTCTGGTTTGTTGCCCGTGCCAAATGCTAGTGAGGCAAGGAATAGGGAGAGAGAGGAGTTGAACACGTGGCTACAGGGATGGTGCAGGAGGGAGGGTTTTGGATTCTTGGATAATTGGGGCTCTTTCTGGGGTAGGTAGACCTCTACAAGCAGGAAGGTCTTCATCTGAACCAGAGGGGTACCAATATCCTGGGGGGGAAATTCGCTAAGGCTATTGGGGTGGGTTTAAACTAATCCAGCAGGGGGATTGGAACCAAAATTGTAGTTAGAGTATAGAAAAGGTTGAGAATAGGGAGGTCTGCAATCAAGTTTCAGGGACACAAGATGGCACCAGCAAGCAAGAAGTTGGTTTGAAGTGTGTCTATTTCAATGCCTGGAGCATCAGGAATAAAGTGGGTGAAACTGCAGCATGGGTTGGTAACTGGGACTTTGATGTGGCCATTTTGGAGAAATGGATAGAGCTGGGACAGGAATGGTTGTTGCAGGTTCCAGGATTTAGATGTTTCAGTAAGAACAGAGAAGATGGTAAAGGGTGTGTGTGTGTGTATGTGTGTGGCATTGTTGGAGAAAGTGAGGGCTGCAGATGCTGGAGATCAGAGCTGAAAAATGTGTTGCTGGAAAAGCTCAGCAGGTCAGGCAGCATCCAAGGAGCAGGAGAATTGACGTTTCGGGCATAAGCCCTTCTTCATTGTGGCATTGTTGGTCAAGGACAGTATTACAGTTGCAGAAAGGATGTTTAGGGACTCATCAACAGAGGTAGAATGGGCTGAGGTTAGAAACAGGAAAAGAGAGGTCACCCTGTTGGGAGTTTTCTATAGGCCTCCAAATAGTTCCAGAGATGTAGAGGAAAGGATAGCAAAGATGATTCTTGATAGGAGTGAGAGAGACAGGGTAGCTGTCATGGGGGACTTCAACTTTCCAAATATTGACTGGGAACACTATCGTACGAGTACTATAGATGGGTCAGTTTTTGTCCAGTGTATGCAGGAGGACTTCCTGACACAGTATGTAGACAGGCCAACAAGGAGCGAAGCCACATTAGATTTGGTACTGGGTAATGAGCCCAGCCAGGTGGTAGACTTGGAAGTAGGTGTGCACTTTGGTGATAGCGATTACAATTCTGTTATGTTTACTTTAGTGATAGAAAGGGATGGGTGTATACCACTGGGCAAGAGTTACAGCTGGGGGAAAGGCAATTACGGTGCAATTAGGCAAGATTTAGGAAGCATAGGATGTGAAAGGAAACTGCAGGGGATGGGCACATTAGAAATGTGGAGCTTATTCAAGGAAAAGCTTCTGTGTGTTCTAGATAAGTATGTACGTGTCAGGCAGGGAGGAAGCTGTAGAGTGTGGGAGCTGTGGTTTACGAAGGAAGTGGAATCTCTGGTCAAGAGGAAGGCGGCGGCTTATGTTAGGATGACATGTGAAGGCTCAGTTAGGGCGCTTGAGGGTTACAAAGGTAGCCAGGAAAGACCTAAAGAAAGAGCTCAGAAGAGCCAGGAGGAGACATGAGAAGTTGTTGGCGGAAAGGATCAGGGTAAACCCTAAGGCTTTCTATAGGTTAAGGAATAGAGCCAGGAGGAGACATGAGAAGTTGTTGGCGGAAAGGATCAGGGTAAACCCTAAGGCTTTCTATAGGTATTTAAGGAATAAAAGAATGACGAGAGTAAGATTAGGGCCAATCAAGAATAGTAGTGGAAAGTTGTGTGTGGAGTCAGAGGTGATAGGGGAAGCACTTAATGAATATTTTTCGACAGTATTCACTCTAGAAAATGACAATGTTGTCGAGGAGAATATTGAGATACAGGCTACTAGACTAGGTGTGATTGAGGTTCACAAGGAGGAGGTATTAGAAATCCCGCAGAGTGTGAAAATAGATAAATCCCCTGGGCCGGATGGGATTTATCCTAGGATCCTCTGGGAAACCAGGGAGGAGATTGCGGAGACTTTGCATTGATCTTTAAATCATCATTGTCTACAGGAATAGTGCCAGAAGACTGGAGGATAGCAAATGTGGTTCCCCTGTTCAAGAAGGGGAGTAGAGACAACCCAGGTAATTATAGACCAGTGAGCCTTACTTCAGTTATTGGTAAACTGTTGGAAAAGGTCATAAGAGATAGGATTTATAATTATCTAGAAAAGAATAATTTCATTAGCGATAGTCAGCACAGTTTTGTGAAGGGTAGGTCGTGCCTCACAAACCTTATTGAGTTCTTTGAGAAGGTGACCGAACAGGTAGATGAGAGTAAACCAGTTAATGTGGTGTATATGGATTTCAGCATGGCGTTCGATAAGGTTCCCCACAGTAGGCTATTATACAAAATGTGGAAGAATGGGATTGTGGGAGATATAGCAGTTTGGATCATTAATTGGTTAGCTGAAAGAAGACAGAGGGTGGTGGTTGATGGGAAATATTCATCCTGGAGTCCAGTTACCAGTGGTGTACCGCAAGGGTCGGTGTTGAGTCCACTGCTGTTTGTCATTTTTATAAACGACCTGGATGAGGGCGTAGAAGGGTGGGTTAGTAAATTTGCAGACGACACCAAGGTCGGTGGAGTTGTGGATAGTGACGAAGGATGTTGTAGGTTACAGAGAGACATAGATAAGCTGCAGAGCTGGGCTGAGAGTTGGCAAATGGAGTTTAATGCGGACAAGGGTAAGATGATTCACTTTGGTCAGATTAACCAGAATGCAAAGTACTGGGCTAATGGTAATATTCTTGGTAGTGTAGATGAGCAGAGAGATCTCGGTGTCCAGGTACACAGATCCTTGAAAGTTGCCACCCAGGTTGACAGGGTTGTTAAGGAGGCATACAGCGTTTTAGCTTTTATTAATAGAGGGATCGAGTTCCGGAACCATGAAGTTATGCTATAGCTGTACAAAACTCCGGTGCAGCCGCACTTGGAGTATTGTGTACAGTTCTGGTCACCGCATTATAAGAAAGATGTGGAAGCTTTGGAAAGGGTGCAGAGGAGATTTACTAGGATGTTGCCTGGTATGGAAGGAATGTCTTACAAGGAAAGGCTGAGGGACTTCAGACTGTTTGTGTTAGAGAGAAGAAAGTTGAGAGGTGACTTAATAGAGACATATAAGATAATCAGAGGGTTAGATAGGGTGGACAGGGAGAGCCTTTGTCCAAGTATGGTGACGGCGAGCACGAGGGGGCATAGCTTTAAATCGAGGGGTGATAGATATAGGATAGATGTCAGAGGTAGTTTCTTTACTCAGAGTGTAGTAAGGGTATGGAATGCTTTGCCTGTAACGGTAGTAGATTTGCCAATTTTAAGTACATTTAAGTTGTGATTGGACAAGCATGTGGACGTACATGGAATAGTGTAGGATAGATGGGTTTAAGATTGGTATGACACAACATCGAGGGCCGAAGGGCTTGTACTGCACTGTAATGTTCTATATGTAGAAGAATTCCCACAGTATGGAAACAGGCCATTCAGCCCAACAAATCCACACCAACCGCCCGAACAGCATCACACCCAGACCCACTCCCCTACC
This sequence comes from Chiloscyllium plagiosum, assembly GCF_004010195.1. Classification (NCBI taxonomy): domain Eukaryota; kingdom Metazoa; phylum Chordata; class Chondrichthyes; order Orectolobiformes; family Hemiscylliidae; genus Chiloscyllium; species Chiloscyllium plagiosum. The sequence goes on from NC_057724.1 coordinate 17,084,928, forward strand.
CTATCTTCATTTCCCATGGTTAATGCACCTAACCTATACATCCCTGACCACTATGGGTAATTGAGCATGATCAATCCACCTAACCTACACATCTTAGGACTCTAAGAGGAAACTGAAGCACCCGGAGGAAACCCACACAGATGCAGGGAGAATGCACAAACTCCACACAGACAGTCGCTCGAGGGTGGAATCAAACCTAGGTCCCTGGCACCGTGGGGCAGCAGTGTTAACCATTGAACTTCTAGTGGTCTCTGAAAACGTGAATTCCTTGGATTTATGGCTGCCTGAGAGAAAGAAAAGTCCTCCTTATCTCAGTCTGAAATGAGAAACTCAATTTATAAACCATGTCCTACTTCTAGACTCCTTAACAAGAGGAAGCATCCTTTTAGCATCCACCCTATCAAGTACCTTTAGGATCTAACGTACTTCAATTGAATCATTTTGTATTATAAACTCCATTGTGTATAGGACTAACCTACTCAAACTTTCCCCAGAACTGCCCTCTTCATTCCAGCAATTGGTTGGATGAACGTTCTCTGAACTACCTCTAATGTAATCACATTTGTTTTCAAAAGTAGGAGACCGAACCTACCTGCAATACTTCTGATGTGGGCTCACCGTGGTCTTACTATGTTCCTACTCTTACACTGGATTTCCTTTGCAATAAACACCAACATCCTTTTGCCTTCCCAATCAATTGCACTACTTCCATGATAGAATTTAGTGATTCATGAATCAAGATACCCACATCTTCTGTACCTTAGAGTTCTGTAGTATGTCTCCAATAAAATAAAATTCTGCTTTTCGATTCTTCCTGTGCAAGTTCATATTTTCCCACACAATACTTGATCTGCCAAAATGTTGCCAACTCACTTAATGCTGCATTCACTTATCAACTTATTAGGCCTGATTTTTCAAGGAGTGGCAATCATGTGCAGATTGCCCCAACACCAAAACATCACTGCAAAAAAGCTCCACTATTCTGACAGGAGGTTCTGATCAGGGCTCTTTGAGAAATGGAAAGGTGTAATTCCATTCTAACAGTTCCGTTATGGCACAGAACTGTTGGGCTAAGTCAAACCTTGCCTGCTTTATCGCGGCACCTTGAAATGTAAAGGTCCAGGCTTGACACTTTGACAGCTACTATCAAAAGGTAGGTACGCAAGGTAAGGTGAGGATTTCAAGAGGGCAAGGGGGCCAGGTGGACATTGGGCCATGTGGGAAGGGTGCTATAGTCCAAAGTGGCAAAGGCGCCAAAACTGCTGGTGTTTTTAGGGTGTATGGGTAAGTGGGAGAGATATCAGGTCCGGCAGAAAGGGGGTGTTTCCTAGCTTGAGTCAAGGTTGAGTATGATGGGAACTGGAATGAAGAAAAGGATTGAGGCCAAAAAAGCAGGGGAAGGTGAGATCAGAATGGGTCTGGGTTTGGGGTAATTGGGTTTGAAGATGTACAGGAGAGACAAAGTGGGGTGAGGTTCTGGACTGGTGAGGGAAGTGGGGATAGGGTTGAAAGTGGCGGGGGATGGTGGGGGGGTTTGGTGGTGGTGAAATGGGTTCAGTTGGAAAGTGAGGAAAGGCAATGTCAGGTCTGGAGTGGGAGGAAGGCAGATTGGGTTTGGAATGAGGCAATGGTTTACAAGTCCAGTTTGGGTCAAAGGTATTTGGGTTTGGTCTCAGGGAGTGTTGGGTTAGGTGTGGGAGGAAATGATGTGTCAGATCTGGTGAGGGAGATGGCGGGTTGAGTTTGGCAGTGGGGAAGGGTTCCCAAACATGAAACTGGATTATAGGTCTGGCAGGTGGGAATTGTTGGTTCTTCAGAGTCTAACATTTTCATGCTGTCAGGTGACTGACCAATAGTTCCTGCTTTCTGACTACCTCTTTCTTAAATAGTAGAATTATAGAAACAAACAGGAATGAGAGAAATCTGAAGCATGTGCAAAAACCTGCCGAAGCAAATGTTAGGTTAGATGTTCACAGGCATTTCTCTTTTTTTAATGTAGGGTTATCAAGTTCTGGAAACAAATACTGAAAGGATTTTTTTGCAATCCTTCAAAAGGGACAGGCAATCATTTGCAGGGTAACTGAGAAGAGGAAACACATGTTGAGGCAGTCTCTTAGAGATTACTTGATTGCCTTAGGATATTGGAGATGAATCATTCTGAGTTGTAGCTTGTGTTTAGTCCAGTGACTCTTAAATGCTCAGTCTACAATCTCTTTTTGTTAGCATTTTATTCGAGGTCAGACTCCCTAGGTACTGCTGCAGAGCCATTAACTATGTCTTTCTTGAAGCAAAAGCCTGTCTTTCCTCTACACCCTCTCATAACCCCTGCAAAGTTTAGTGAAATTGAACAAAATTCATATGGTCACAGATTAACAAACATTTGAATTCTGTGGCCATTCAGAGACATTCTGCCAATGGTGCAGAATGCTAAAGATTGAATATTTCTCATGACTTTTCTTGGGGTCACATTTGTAGCAGATGCAGCATGGTTGCTGACTTGCTCAATAACACAAAGCAGTGGGTTCTTGCTCTATGTAGAAGTCCATTCTTTTGTAAACCATTGAATGCAGGGAAAGAAAGCTCAGTAGACAGCATTCCAGTGTCACCAGACTGGAATAGGTGCAGTTAAAACTGTGATCATGCTATGCACGGCCAATTCAGAAACACCGGCAGAATGTCTTGTCTTGTCACAAATTCCTGAGCTGTTTTGCACTTTTCTTATGCACTTTATGCTGCCCTTTGTATCACTGTACACTTGTGTAATTTGTGCTATCCATGTAGCACCTTGGTGCTGGAGGAACACTGTCTCGTGTTTTACTTATCAGTTGTCTATGGTAGAAATGACAAATAAAGCTACTCTAGATGTATGTGTCAGAAATAGAATTCCTTTTCACTTGATACACCATTGGGGCTCTCTTCTCCAGCTTAGCGACTGCATTCTACCAGGTTTAGGGTCAGTCTGCTGGTGCTTAATGAAAAGGTAGTGAGTGACCTGTGAGGTACTGTTTGCTCAGCTCTATTGGCTGCGAAGTTCGAGCATGTACACATAAAGCTGATAATTGTCTCTCATTCAAAGTCCCAGTGGATGGAAATTTAGGTACAGAGAAGCAGATTGTACCATTCACTGCCAACTTCATAAAATACAGCTACTGAAATACTTTTTATATCTTTGAACAGGTGGATTAGAAAAATAGGTTATAAAAAAACAACAGATGCTACTAAGGGGTTCTTGTGCTGCAGTGGTAATGTTCATACATCTCAGCCAAAAGGTCCAAGTTCAATTCCATCATGTGCCACATGTGTGTAAGTAACATCTCTGAACAGGTTGATTTAACAATATATATAAAAAAACAGGTCCCAAGAAGGGCTATTGTGGTGTAGTGGTAGTGTCTCAGGGATTTGTCTGTGGAGCTGGGACTACCCTACATATGGAATAGTCCCAAATAGTGTTTAACAATAAATAATGTTCCTTTCAGTCAGACATCCGTTGTTATTACGTAAAGCAATCCTCCCCATTGTCCATCCCTGTACCTTGCCCTTTATCATGTGTGCTCGGCATATGTCCAATATATACAAATGGCTATCAAGAGATCTTCAATGACTTCTGATAATGTAGTCTTAGTATTTATGATATTTCATGGGAGACGTGTCCTGGGTCTCAGTGAATTACACAAAGGAGCTGATCTCCTTTTTCTGCTGAGATTAACTTCACCTGTATAGCTGAGGGACACTTTGGCTTCAATCTCAGTCCTAATAAACATGTGATCAGCATGGATACTACATTGATTAACTGCAAAAGTTTTACTTGTCCATCCTGTACATGCATGAAGATCTATCAAAATTGCAATGGTTTGTAGTGAAGTTAAGGAAGAAATCCTTTGTTCAGCGTATCCATGGGCAGTAAGTCAAGGGCAGCTTTCAATAGCAGTCTAGGGCTTGGACACAATCAGTCAGCTATGTGGAGTGGGCAAAGTCAGCATGCTCCCCAATTGCTGAAAGCAACAGTGAGATTGATAAAGCTTAAGCCTTGGTGGGAAGTGGAGTTGAGAGTGAGGTATCGGAGAGAAGAGGCAACCTCGAGGTACATGCTCTCATATCCATGCACCTATGTTTCCATCTTTCACATGAGACTTGAAGCTCTAGCTGTGGTAGAAAAGCGCAAAAAAGACATGATGGGACAGGGCAATGCAGCACTTAAGTAACCACAGAGCCAATTACATAATCTGATGTTTTGGGATATAAGACCAGGAAAAATTGAACAGTTGAGGGAGAACTGCCAAAAGACCAACAGATGTAGGCTGCTAGTCAGAACTCTCTGAGAGGTATCTGTCTAGAGAAGGACTTTGCATTGAGAAAAACATCAACACCAACCTGGAGAACAAATCTACAGAGGAAGATATAAAGAGAAGATTTAACAGTTGGCTGGTTTTGAAATTTGAATTTTACAGTAATTCTTAATTGGAGGTTTTATTGGAATAGTATTATAGAAGGGAAAGTAAAAGATGGGTTAGAGGAAGGAGTTGTAAATAGTTGTTCGTTAATTATTCTCTGTTATACTTCAAGAAACAAAGTTGTTAATTTTTACTTTAAATTATTCTTGGCCTCTCGAATTTTCATAGATAACTGCACAGGATAAATCTCTTTTTGTTGCTGGTTTAAAATTAGGCAAGAGGGTTTACTCCATGATGTAACAGTTTGGGGTATCTCTAATGGCAAACAATATGAATGGGATACCTTTATCCCAATCATTCATGTAATCCTGACAGTGTGCTCTCAACGTGGCCTTCAAGGTCTGATGCCACCTTTCTAAAGCTCCCTGGGATTCACGATGAAAAGCAGTGGATTTAAAGTGCTGTATACCCAAGCTATCCATAACCTCCTTAAACAGCGTAACAGTAAAATTTGACCCTTGGTCCAACTGAATCTCTCTGGGTAGCCCATACTGTCTGAAGAAAACTACTGACTCCTCTACTACCATTTTTGCCTTGATACTCCATAATGGAATAGTTTCCGGAAATCTCGTAGACATATCTATTATGGTTAACAAGTACTGGTTCCCACTTTTAGTTCTCAGGAAGGCACCTACACAATCAATTATAACCCAGGTGAAAGGTTCTTCAAATGTGGGAATTGGCAACAAAGGCGCTGGTTGTATTACCGCCTGTGGCTTACCTGCCATCTGGTATGCATGACATGTTCGGCAAAAGTTAACGACATCTTTGTGCATTCCAGGCCAATAGAAATGTTTTTGTACCTTTGCCTGAGTCTTTTGTAAGAGAGCAGGTCAGGCAGCATTTGAGGAGCAGGAAAATCGACGTTTCAGGCAGGAGCCCTTCATTAGGAATCATTCCTGTTGAAGGGCTCCTGCCCGAAATGTTGGTTTTCCTGCTCCTTGGTTGCTGCCTGACCTGCGGTGTTTTTCCAGCACCACGCTAATCTTAACTCTAATCTCCAGCATCTGCAGTCCTCACTTTTGACTTCTGTAACCCTAAGTGACCTCCTACAGGTAGTTCATGTGCTACCCATAACACCTCCTGTCCGAATGCTACCAGCAACACAATCTGGTGTACTTCGGCCCATTCGTCCTTTGCACTAACCTGCTGTGGTCTTCATTTCCATTTTAGGATTCTATCTTGCAGATAATAACCCTCTGGAATATTCTCTCCTTCTTTTTGAAGTACTCTTTCACATACATGCCTTTTATTTTCTTGTCTTGCTGTTGCAATATCTTAGCCTTTCAGGACTAAACTTTTCTGTCTGATTCTCTGTTCAGGCTTTTCAAACAGGGTGTCCGCTAACTAAACCTCAACTTCTTTAGCTTTCTCTTTACTTTTCACTTTGTGCTGTGATTTATGATAATAGGCTCTAGTTACTACACAGTCTGGGAAAAATACCAGGATATTTCTCTTTTAACTCCTCAGTTTCTTGGTCTTCCTTGGGCTTCTCCATAACAAGGGGTGACACTCCCACCCTGGATGCTGCCAAATCATTCCCAAGACAAACTGAATTCCTGGAACTGACACTCCCAATGTAACTCCAACCTGATCTCATATAGGGAATGCTAAATTTTTGTCCATCTATCCCATTAATTAACACACCCTTGGTTAACAGATCAGAAAGAATGCATATTCGCTTGTCACTTTCAGTGACTGGTTAGACCCTGTATCTCTCAAAATTATAACTTCTTGTCCTTCTCCCCCTGTTCTTTCTGAGTAAATCTTACCCACAGAGACAAATTCTTTGTAGAGATCAGGTACTAACTCCATACTCAGCCCCTGCCTAAGCAGTGCACTCTCCTGCAGCTCCTTGGCTCTTCTTAGGGTCTGCTTTACTACCTTCACTAATGTTGCAAGCTTAGCTTCTTTTACCACATCTTTTTCACAGTGCCTTTCTTTAACAACTAGCACTGTGACTTTACGTGTCTCACTTGCTAGCACTGAAAACACCTTTTCCCAGTGCCCTTCTGAAACCGCTGGCACAGTAAGTTCTGTGTCCCACTTTACCCCACAGTGAAAACATCTGAGGCCTTTCACCTCCTTTCCACCCTTTTGGGCTTCTTTAACATGTGATAAATTCTTGCCAGTATTCTCAACTTGTTCTTTGATAGTGTAGGATCTTCACTTCCCCCAACTTCTATCCCTCACAGAGTGAAATTCTGGCCAGAAGCTTGTCTTATGCATCAACATGTATTCATCTGCTAATCTGCTGCCCTTCTCACTTCCTGAACTTTTTGTTTCTCCATGTGAATTCATGCCATGTCTGGAAGTGAGTTTTTAAACTCCTCCAGCAGAACAATTTCTCGTAGAGCCACAAAGGTCCTATCTACTTTCAAAGCATGCACTCATATATCAAAATGACTATGTTTAATTCTTTCGAACCCAACAAGTCTGACCTGTTTCCTTCTTTGTGTTTCTGAACCGCTGTCTATATACTTCCGGTACCAATTCATAAGCACTTAAAATAGCCTGTTTATCCTCTTCATAATCTCTAGATCCCTCATCTGACAGCACGGCAAATGCCTCGCTAGCTCTGCCTACCAGTTAAGTCTGAAGTAGCATTATCCATAAATCCTTGGACCACTCCATCTGCCTAGCCAAGTTTTCAAATGAAATAAAAAAGGCTTCAACATCTTTCTCATCAAAATGTGGCAGAGTTTTACACATTTATATATATTACTACCTTCTCTTTTAATCTCCATCCTGTTCACTTGACTTTGCTGACTAAGTCGCAACTTCTCAAGTTCAACCTCTCTCTCTTTTTACCTCTCCCTTTCTTCTCTCTCTCTTTGCTCAGCCAAGAACCTTCTCCCTCTCTCTCTCTCTCTCTCTCTCCCTCTTTATCTTCTAACTCCATTTTCCCCAACTGTAATTTATTTTTTCTATCTCTACTTCACCTATCTATTCTCTGATACACCTAAGTGTTTGAGTCACTCCTTTACAATTTCAGCTTCACTTTTGCCCTTGGTTAAACCCAAATCTAACTTACTTGCTAATTCTAAAAGCGTGGCCTTTTTCCTTCCTTCTAAACTTGCTTGGCAAATTTGAGAGTCACCTTCAAATCCTAGAACCTCTTCAGCAATTTTAAGAGCCATTTCTCTCACTTTTGATTTAATCAACTACAAGTCACTGAAATTAAACAAATTGTCTCACCTATGTTTTATTTAAAGATCCAAGACACTACCTTGCAAGTATTTAAATCTGCTGGGATTTTTTGTACCCACAAATCTGTTCAAATCTGTCTGAACTAGTTCAAATCCCGATGACGAGCCCCCAAACTGTTATGTTATGTGGTAACCTCTCCTGCTTAAATTAAACCAGCAACACAGAAAAGATTTATCCCATGCAGTAACCTGTGAAAATTTGTGAGGCCAAGAACTATTTAAAGTAAAAATTAACAACTTTATTTCTTGAAGTATAACAGAACATAATTAACTAACAACAATTTACAACTCATTCCTCTAACATATCTTTTACTTTTCCTTCTATGATACTAGTCTGATAAAACCCCAATTAAGATCTACTGAAAATTTTAAAACCAGCCAGTTGTTGAATTTTCTCCTATATCTTCTTCTGTAGGTTTGCTCTCCAGGTCAGTACTGATGTTTTACCTTGTGCAATCCTCTTCTCTAGACAGGTACCTCTCAGACAGCAATGACTAGCCATCTACATCTGTTGGCCTTTTGGCAGTTCTCCCTCAACTGTTCAATTTTTCCCGGTCTTATACTCCCAAAGCATTGGATTGTTTCATTGGCTTTTAATATTGCCAAGATACACAATTCAAACTTTGAGTTTGGTTGTTTTTTGGGTATAATTTAAATTGATCGGCCTAATTCAAATGTGTTTTTGTCCAGGCAACAAGCTACACTAGCTGCTGGACCAAAAGGTTACATTATATCTTGTTCAGAACATTTGGTGCTGTCAGGTATTTATGCTAGCTTTTAACTTTCTTAAAGATACAGTACACCTATAATCTTCATAACAACGATATAGTGAGACAGGTATGTGTTGAATGTCAAGGCCCAAGGGCATGGGCTGTGTATGGCCACTGCCCATTGCGTGTGCCCTGAGTTGTTGTTGTGGGATGTCCAAGATGGAGATCTGTAGGAGCAAGCCGGAGTTGCTAGGTACCTGCTCTGCCTTATACATTGGGAATTCTTGGTGTCTAGTTTCTATCTGATGGCTGAGAGAATGGGAAACTGTATATTACAGAGGCTGTAAATGAGCAATGATCCGTGCTAACTGGCCTCTTTCCATTCCCTGGTAAGAATCTTGCCTTGAGTTCAATATGGTGGAAGTAGGAAATTTTGATCCAGATGTCGAGAAAGTTCTCACTTGACATCTCACCTGATTTTCCTTTCTTATCATAACCCATGACATTCAGGGGCTGGCAAGATTCTGCCCATCCATGGCATAGACCTCAGGTTAAAACAGGTATTGGGTGTAAAGATCAGGGAAAATCTCTCCACAGCATTGGCTGAAACCCACATTGAACCTCTGGCTAGCAATTTCAAGATCTTTGTCAGAACGATTTCAATTCTTAGCCTTCCCATTTCTATGGGTATCTTCTGGAGCGGGTTTCCAAATAAGTTTCCAACGCATCTTCCAAATCTAATTTTCAGTCTTATTGCTCAGCTTTGTTGCATCATAGCCATTGTCGAGGTCAACTTGCTCTCTCATATTTGGATGAATGTCTAACACGTTGTTTATATGAAATCTGCAAATTTATACAAGAAATATATTTTCTGCTGCTATGATTCAATTTTATTTAATGGAAACACTCTTACAGAGAAAAAAAATGCAGCTCAAAAGCAGTGTAAACACTCACCCTCTACTGACACTTAGCTCTAGGGCTGTTGTACACAGATTTGCATAAAGTGCTTGTAGAATTCCAACCATTAATTAAAAGTCGTTGTGTGCATCAGACAGGTAATGTAATACATTGCAGAGCACGAAATGACTCAGGGCACTCCTCCAGCTCAAACAGAAGGAAATTCCTTTGAGTTTGAGTGATCGAGATCCAAATTAAATACATTTTCTTTGGAATTGTTAACTGAAAGGCTAAAGACTTCAGAAGATTTCAACCTCTGGGTGATCATCGCTTTAATCATCTTAAGTCATCCTGTTAGGTTGAGAATAAACGCTTAGGATCCAATGATTAGCAAAAATTCCAAATACAGATCCAAGTACTTTGTGACTATGATGAGCTGACTGAATATCATCAATAAGTCATCACATTATTTCAGAGTGAGTCCACAAATAAAGCTGTTTCCCTCTTCATTCTTTACAATCTGGATTCTTTTCTGTAATTCTATACTGGAGGGACTTGGAAAGAAAGACAAGATTATACAATGAAATGGGATCAAAGAAGATAGTGAAGGGTGCAGCTGACACAGGCAGGATAGGCTGAATAGCCTCCTCTTCTGTTGTTACTTCTAATGATCCTACATGGATTATTTGAAGGTCTCTCCTATGCTTAGCAGACCGCGGAGTTGGGGGGTGGGGTAGTCACACAGAATACACAGCAAGAAACTGAAATACCCAAACATCTCAGTGGCTTTATGTAGTGTTTATTCTCAACTCATTTTCATTTAGCTTTAATCATCTTAAGTCATCCTGTTAAGTTGAGAATAAGCGCTTAGGATCCAATGATTAGCAAAAATTTCAAATACAGATCCAAGTACTTTGTGAATATGATGAGCCGACTGGATATCATCAATAAATCATCACATTATTGGGTTATACTCCCTTTGCCCTCACACACTTATATAGCTTCCCTTTAAGTGCACCAATGCTACTTGGTTCAATTACTGGTAGTTAGTTGCACATTTTAACGATTCACTGGTTAAAGAGGTTTCCCTGAATTCTTTACTGCACAGATGATCTTAAACACAATTAATGACTCCACACAATTGAAAACATTTTATCAGGTATAGCCTCAAAAACCCATGAAAAGCATTGGAAGAAGCCTCCGCCCCCAAATTCAAGCATTAATTTTACATTCAGCACCAAAGTCGGTTTGTGCTGATGACAAGCACAGAACAAAGAACAAAGAAAATTTACAGCCCCGGAACAGACCCTTCGGCCCTCCAAGCCTGAGCCGATCCAAATGTACTGGCTAAACCTGTCGGTCAATTCCCAAGCATCTGTATCCCTCTGCTCCCCACCTACTCATGCAGCTGTCCAGGCGCATCTTAAATGAATCTACTGTGCCTGCCTCTACCACCTCTGCTGGCAACGCGTTCCAGACGCCCACCACCCTCTGTGTGAAGTACTTACCCATGTGTATCCCCTTTAAACGTTCCACCTCTCACGTTGAAAGCATGACCTCTCGTTATTGAATCCTTCACCCTGGGAAAAAGCTTGTCTCTATCCACCCTGTCTATACCATTAATGATTTTGTAAACCTCTATCAGGTCCCTCCTCAATCTCCTTTTTTCTCATGAAATTAAACCTAACCTACTCAACCTCTCTTCTTAGCTAGCACCTTCCATGCCAGGCAACATCCTCGTAAACCTTCTCTGCACCCTCTCCAAAGCGTCCACATCCTTTTTGTAACGTGGCGCCCAGAACTGTACACAGTATTCTAAATGCTGACGAACCAATGTCTTGTACAATTTTAACATGACTTGCCAGCTCTTATACTCTATACCCCGTCCGATGAATGCAAGCGTACTATATGCCTTCTTGACCACTCTATCCACCTGTGCAGCAACCTTCAGGTTACAATGGACCTGTACTCCCAGATCTCTCTGCCAATCAACTTTTCCCAAGGCTCTTCCATTCATTGTATAATTCGCTCTAGAATTAGACTTGCCTAAATGCATCACCTCACATTTGTCTAGATTGAAAGCCATCTGCCACTTTTCCGCCCAACTCTCCAGTCTATGTATATCCTCCTGTATTCTCTGACAGTCCCTTATGCTTTCTGCCACTCTGCCAATCTTTGTGTCATCTGCAAACTTGCTGATCATATTAACAGTGCCTTCTTCTAGATCATTTATGTATATTACAAAGAACAGTGGCCCCAATACTGACCCCTGTGGAACACCACTGGTCACCTTTCTCCATTTTGAGAAACTCCCTTCAACAACTACTGTGTTTCCTGTTGCTCAACCAGTTCTTTATCCACTACCACTGGTCACCTTTCTCCATTTTGAGAAACTCCCTTCAACTACTACACTCTGTCTCCTGTTGCTCAACCAGTTCTTTATCCACTTAGCTAGAACACCCTACACACCATGTGACTTCAATTTTTCCATTAGTTTACAGTGGGGAACCTTATCAAATGCCTTACTAAGGTCCATGTATATGACATCAACAGCCCTTCCTTCATCTAACAACTTGGTCATTTCCTTGAAGAACTCTATCAAGTTGGTAAGGCACGATCTCCCCCGCACAAAACCATGTTGCCCATCACCGATAAGCTAATTCCTTTCCAAATATAAATAAATCCTATCTCTCAGTACTCTCTCCAGCAACTTCCCAACCACCGACGTCAGGCTCACTGGTCTGTAGTTACCCGGAAAACAGAACTTAAGATCACACTCACGCTTCCATCAGAAGCAACCGAAAATGCTGTAGAGCATCCTGTAAGAAAAGGAAGGTGGGATTGTCATGCAAAATACGGGTTTAGTGTTGCTTGAAAATGTCCATCATGAATTGGTACCAGTTAATCTGAATCTCTCAGCTATTAAGGTACCATCATAATGTTCAATACCTTTACCTATCATTAATAAGATATTATTTAGAGTGTTGTTAATCAAAAGGGTTATACAATTGAAGGGCAAAAAACACGAATCGCAGAAATTTGATCGGAGTTGCTGCAGGCATTTATGGTGTTTCAATAGTTAATGGCATAGACATGAATGCTAAAAGTGATCAAACCAATTATCTTCTCAAGTTAAAGGTATACTAGGTACAATGATGACTCTAAACTTAGTAATCAGGCAGAGGGCACATGAACAACCCTGTATTTCGTATTGTTAATATCTCAGAATCACATGCTGGTGTGTTAACAAGTTATATGCTCGCGAGTTAACAAAGCAAGCAGGAAAGAGCAGTCAACATCAAATAAATGTAATTTTGTGTAGTATATATGGCAATTGGATGTTGGATCAAGACAGAGAAAATGTAAATCAAGGGAAAAGGGTGGAGTTCCCATATGAGCAAATGACACAAAATGAAGGAAGTTAACTGATGGTGCAGGAACCTTAAGGAAAATCTCTATCTCTGAATTAAGGAGATTAATAAAAGTATGGAGTACTGATTCATGTATGGTATGGAACAGAATAGGTCTTGCATTAGGGAAACATAGTATATCTAAAGTTGACAAACCATTAAATGTTACAGCAATACAAAATATTGGAGTGATCCAAAACACCATTTGGATGAGAGTTAAGGAAGTTCTACCTTATGCAGTAGAATGGGGAGGAGAGGATGGAGTGGAAGATTTGTAGGGTTAGCACTTAAGGAATGCCAACAGACTGATAAAACTATTGTTTGTCCCCATTTGATTTGCACAACTGGACAAGCCACATGTGGTTTTGAGTCCAGCAGTAATGAAACAGTTAACTGTACTCTCGAAATTTTGAGTTCCACTTGAGACAACATAATCAGAGTTGGATATGCAGGTGAAGGAGAACACGGTCACAACATTTTTAAAAGAATATCATTATCATAACCTATCTTGTTCCACCGCTGATTCAACATTTTGCATTAACCCTCAAACGCCCAAGCACATCATTGAAATAATGGAATTGGTTAACATCAGAATGAGAAAATCTGTAACTTTTGATGAGACTGATTCAGCTAGAGAAATGGTCATGTCTTATTGGAAAAAGGATTTTAGGAAAGGCACACAGGTTACATGTTGTACTCCAGCAGAATAGTCAGAGAATCAAGACAGATATTAAAAACATTAAGAAACATTCTTGGGATAACATAGTCACGTAATGTACATACAGTTGCATGGGTTCACATTATTTCACATCTTGTTATTATTTTTTGTACTTGGATTTATCACGTCTCGCTGTTGGCATCAGCAACAGATACAGCAGTTGAAAAAGGAGTTAGTTCTGTTAAGACCTGATAATCTTAAAGCTTCAATATGAAGCATAATGCATGTTTATTACTCTTATGATTTATTTACTATTTATTCTGTACTTCATTTATTGATTATTGATTTGCATGTATCCTGTACCACATAATGAATGGTACATTTTAAAGTGCAAATCGTGCAGCAAATTAACTTGGTTATGAACACTACTGGTATGAAATCGTCAAATACTAGTCTTTGTTCATCATATTAAAAATAATGAACAAAGAGGAGGGACTGTGGTATTATACTCTTCAGAACTTTAACTGTTCATGCACTGAATGAAGTGACAAAAGATTTCCTATTACACACAGCAATAACTCTGTCTGGAATAAACTGATTTGGAGGAGCCGGTGTTTGACTGGGGTGGAGAAAGTTATAAATCACACAACACCAGGTTATAATCCAAGAGGTTTATTTGGAGGCATTAGATTTCAAAGCGCTGCTCCTTCATCAGGTGGTTGTGAAGCAGAAAAAACTGATAAGGAACAAGCTGATACAGAGAGACTCAAGCAATTAGCCATGTCTTGGCGAGATTGCATAAACAAATCTACTCTGACACCTGCCTGATAAACTGGATGTTTTAAGGCCACAAATAACAAGAATGGCCCTGTAGAAAAAGTTAAGGAGTTAACCACAGGGATATAAGTTAAAAATCACACAACACCAGGTTATAGTCCCAATAAGTTTATTTGGAAGCATTAGCTTTCAGAGCGCTGCTCCTTCGTCAGGTGATGAATCACCTGACGAAGGGGCAGTGCTCCAAAAGTTCGTGCTTCCAAATCAACCTGTTGAACTATAACCTGGTGTTGTGTGATTTTGTCTCCAAATCATGACTACTAACCACAGAGAAGCAGTGTCTTCGAGCAGACAGTCAATGCCAAATGTAACAAGAAACATTAGGAAGCAATAAATTGGATGAAGGACTCAAAAGAAAGTATATCACTTCAGGTATACCTTAAAGATCACGTGAAGGATGGAAATCTGTATAAGAACTGAAAACAGAACAAATCAACAGCTGAAGAAAACACTGCGCAAGGCTCAAACGCTGGAAACTGTCTACCGAATAACAGATCACCATTGGTTGAAGTCTTGGCCAGATTTCACCATTAAATCAGGTAATAGCTAAGTTGGATCACAGGCTTATACTTGCTTACTTGAGGGATCATATATTTAGTTGCTACATGCAATAAGGTTTGAATTATTGATTCAGTAATTGATTGTCTGTGAGATTTCTTAATAAATAGCTGAATTAAATGCAAATCGTGGTGATTTACCCAGGAGAAAGAGAAGAGAGTTGAAAATTTATACACCAACAGCCACAGATTCAGGGCTCCACCAAAAAGGCATTGCCTAGTTTGAAAATCCAAGAATCTGTTCAACAGAGCAGCATCCTGCACGATGGTCATTCATGAGATTAAAGCTCCTCAGATGATGTTAGGAAGATTAGGGTTCTTGTGACACAGGGGTAATGTCCTTACCTTGGGACCAGAATGCTTGAATTCAAGTTCCACCTTCCTTGGAGATGTTCTGTAACATATCTGAATAGGTTGGCTAAAATAATTAGAAAGGCAGATTGGTTGCTTCATTCTATATTAACCACAAGCTGCCAATGGGTTGTTTTACATATTCATCTATAATTTAAAAAACATGCCAATAAGAATTGTGAAAAGAGGTTCTCAAAGTACGTCCCAATGACATCATTGGTGAAGAGAGACCATTTTAGCCACATCACAGCAAGGCTAATTCAGCTTGACCAGAGTTCTACTTCAAAAAGTCTCCTTGTGGACAAGGTACTGAAAAATGCTTTTCCTGGCTCTGCAAGTATACCCTGGGTATCTCCTATTCCTGGATTTCCAATTCTCTCCCAGTTCATCGGTTATTCCATCTCTTGACCAACTCATTACGAAACCTGTGATCCTCAGTGGGAGCATGAACTCTCCTTCCCCTAAGTCTTCCCCACAAATTTTGACTCCTGTCTGCCACTGGTAACCTATAATTCCTGCCAAGTTCAGACTGGAATCAACATTAAGAAATAGTGATTAACACTGGGAGCTAAAATCTTGAGGGTTGGCAGGTGCTTGCATTAAATAATTCGCCCTGAAGCCTGTTCTCTGGCTAGCACACAGTCTGCATATTTAAAATGCACTTTTCATGACGAAGTAACTGACGGAGAGTAAATGAGATCCTAGTAACCTGCAGTCTTGCTGACTTTAGCAGAATAAAGACTAGTCAAAAAAATAAAATTTGTTTTATGAAGTTTTTGATGCGATGAAAGACTGACACTTCAGAATACCTTTAACGACCATTGATATTATCTAGGATCACATAACAGATACAAAATAGAAACAGGTCTTTTGGTCCAACCAGTCAACATATTTAGACTCCAGTTGAGTCTCCTTCTTAAATCTGACAGTGCAAGCCATTATTCTCTGCTCCCTCAATTGTTTGTCTTGCTTCTGCTGAAATGCATTCAAGCACATTAGTGTCAATAAAATAGTTTTGAAGTCCAACCACTATTGAAATGTGGAAAAGGCAGCAGACAATTTGGATGCTTGAGCAAGCTTCCAAAAGTACACTGAGATCATGTCTCGGCAATCTGTTTTAAGTGATGTTGACTGAGGGATAAACATTGTCTGAGACAAATGAAGTTTTCAAAATGTTAAACCAGAAACTGAATAGCAAATACAT
Organism: Chiloscyllium plagiosum; assembly: GCF_004010195.1. Classification (NCBI taxonomy): domain Eukaryota; kingdom Metazoa; phylum Chordata; class Chondrichthyes; order Orectolobiformes; family Hemiscylliidae; genus Chiloscyllium; species Chiloscyllium plagiosum. Next base: position 17,101,212 of record NC_057724.1, read on the forward strand.
TTTGTTTAATAGTGAAGTAGTAACCTGTAATTTCTGACCTTTTCTTATCTCCTTGCCAATTTATATTTGAACAATTCTGATTTGAGTTTACCTCCAACAGAGTATTTTACCCAATGCTGCAATGTTTATGTCATGTCCCACACCATCAGAAACTGGGTGTGAACCTCATGGGCTTTGTATGCAGGTAGAAATACAAATTGGTGATTGTCCAGACAGCCAACTTCATTCTATCTCATAAATCATAGAATCCCTACAGTGTGGAAGCAGACCATTCGACTTATTGAGTCTACAGTGACTGTCCAAAAGGAATTCCATCCAGACCCACACCCCCTCTCCTATCCCTGTAGCCCTGCATTTCCCATGGTTAACCCACCTAGCCTGCACATCCCTGGACTGTGGAAGGAAACTGGAGCACCCGGAGGAAAACCATACAGACACGGGGGAGAGTATTCAAAACTCCATGCAGTTGTCAGAGGGTGGTATCAAGTCCAGGTCCATGGCAATCCCAGACAGCAGTGCTAACCACTGAGCCACTGCACCAGCCAAGTAAATGGATGGTTTAATCACTAACATTCCCAACCCCTTGAGCAAATTGTTCTAAAGAAAGGTCTCTGGAGGACGAAGGACACTTGACAGTCGTCATTTTAAATCAAAGAGAATTCTATATTGGGAAAGCAAACTCACCACTTGCAGATACCAACACTTAACAACAAGTGGTGATAGACCTGACTCCACAACTAGAGAACTGAATCACAGCCCTACTCAGAAAACTTCATAAATTTGGAGAAGTTAATAAGACCGACTTCCAAAAAAGCAGACGGATCCAGCACACCACGCTTCTACCCAAAATTCACAAACCCGGAGCCCCCCTCAGACCCATGGTCTTGCTGCCTGGAACAGCATTTACAGATTGGCCAAGGAGCGACACCAAAGACTAATACACTGAGTAGAAGACTCACTCCACTCCATCCACTCCACTCAAGAATTCCTGAAGACCAAAGATACCAAGGTAGAAGTAGATGAAATAATGGTCTCCTTTGACGTAACAGCCCTGTTCGCATCCATCAACATCAACCTGGCCAAGGAAACACTGACTACATTATTAGAAGAACCAAAGACACATACACCAACCACCACCAACTTCATCAGCAAGGACAATGCCATCACGCTAGTGGACCTCTGCCTTATCACCCACTTCACCAACAACAACATCTACAGACAAACCAAAGGAAACACTCATGCGATCTCTGATATCAGGGTTCTTAGCAGAGGCAGTAGTGCAGAGACTCGAACAAATAGCCCTGCCAACCATCCAACCCAAACTTTGGGTCCACTATGTGGATGATACCTTTGTCATCACTAAACAAAACAAAATTATAGGAAACCTTCAAGACCATCAGTAACACCCTTATTGGCATAACATTCACTAAAAAGGAGGAAAACAACAACAAACTGCCATTCCTAGATATCACAAGAGCGCGAACAGCCAAAGGGGAACTTCAAACCAGCATCTACAGGAAATCCACACATACGGACCAAATACTGAACTACAGAATCATCACCCCAACACCCTCAAATGAAGCTGCATTAGAACATTATTTCAATGAGCCACCACACACAGCAGCACAGAGGAACTATACAGAACAGAGGGAAATCAGTATAGTATATTCAAAAAGAACGGGCACCCAATGAAAACAGTCCACTGATTTCTCAGCAACAAATCCCAACAAGCAGACAAAATGCATCCATAAACCCTAGCCACTCTCCCCTACGTCAAAGATATTGTGGAAATGACTGCAAGTCAATGACCTCCATTTTACCCAAATTAAAGCACAGATCCAAAAATTTGATATTTTGTAACAGTCTATGGATGTGAAAGATATCTGTGGTGACCCACCATATTTCATTGTTTAATCCCCCAAACATAAGATAGTACACTTCATTTCCCAGGTAGTCAGTTCTGCCAAAACGTGATAGTTCTGTTCTCGTGAGATCTCAGTTTATAAGAAAATCGCGCAATAGCCACACTATTTAAAATAATGGGGTGAAGATTGCATTAAAGCCAATACAAGTAAGGAAAGTTCGCATTCTACAAACAACTGTCTAAATTCTTCAATCGCATTAAAGCCAATTTACATTGAAGAAACACATATTATAGGAGAACCAATTGTATACCTTTCTTGCACCTCTGAAATTCACAGCAGCAGGGAAGCGTCTTTCCTTCCGTGAGACTAAATTGTTTTGTCTGGCTTGCTTTCCATAAAGCATACCTTAAGCCACACGATATGAAATTCTTTGCTGGCGTTTGACAGCAAAGACATTTAGATCCAAGGTAATTCTACCCTCTCTACTTACAGTTTTATCTAGTGTGTAAACTATCTGCCGAAAATGATTAGACTCAAATAGCTTTCTAGTGGTTTTACAACAGAATTCAGCTCTCATTGATTAAACAAAAATAGCAACTTGTAAATTAAGTATTTAACGAAATGCACCTTCTCACATTAAAAATAGATCAATAATTATGCCGACTTGGGGATGTTGCACAATTGACTATGCTCTAAAAGATTTGTATAGTACACCAAAATACAGAAGAAGCTAGTGATTCCTGGCTCTGGTTCAGCATTATGATCACTTAATCTTTGAAAACCCAAATTAAATCTGCAAAAGGTAAGTGTGACACCTGATTGATTACCTAAAAATTGGAGATTAGCGTTAGAATCACTTGAAGGTCTCAGTATTGCTGACAGTCATTAATAAGCTTTTTGACTCATGCTCAGGAATGCAATTGTGCTTCAATAATTTTTTTTAAAAATGTGACTCATTACACAGGCAGTTGGAGCAGAGTATCTCATATTATGGCTTGTCACAAAACCTGCACATCTGCAGAAAAAATCTGGCCCTTTGCTTTAGACTGCTCCATTTGATCTCAGTTCTTTCCATTTTCTTGGCTTGATGATTCTCACACATTTTCCTGAATGGTTTTACTTTCCTTCTGCCTTTCTATGCTTTTTGATATTCACCTGCATTCTTTACATCAGAATCATGGTTTTGAGATCGTACAGCAGGGGTTTATACTTCCCTCCTGGTTGGGTTGAAGATGAAGGAGGCAGGAAACAGGAAATGTCGAGTGGGTGGACTTCCTGCATACTACCTGCCTGCCTCTTAACTGTCTCAACTTTCATGAGGGGTTGGGGAGACATGGATAGAACAACCCCTCCACCACTGTCTATTCCAGCCTGCTCCCTCCTTCTCTCAATCTTGGTCTACTAGAACCTTCAATTTACCATCTAATGAGGGAAACGTACTGTTATCAGGCAAGGGGTCCCTTTGTATGTCCCCTGGATCAACTGGACACCTTTCCCCATCTGCATTAAGGGCATTAACCTTTCTTCCAGTCATTCGAACTCAACATCTTCCTCACACCTCTTGCCAAGACTCTCCAAACCCAAAGCTAACAGGACTCTTTGGCAACATCGCAGAACCTGCAGTCCCAGCAGTGGCCATCACCTCCGGCTGGTGCTGTTGGGACAGTAGAGTTGTCGGCCTTTTGATTTTCTGGTAGGTCTTTGAGGTGGAACTGCCTCCTGAGAAATGGGCAAATGCTGGGCTTTAAAGCCAATACTGCTGCTTCCGGTGTTATGTTGATGCAGGGCGGTCATCAGGATTGCGTGCTGGCATCCTTAACCAAATTGTTTTCGCTGAGGGAATGGACAGTGCAACACCTATAAAATCCAGTCCCAGGCTTTGGCCTACACTGGGGATAATTTTCTGACCATGTTAATGGTCATGCTGGCAGGACTAAGGCCTTGATTTTGTTCCCAGGATGGAGTGTGCAGTGGCGGAGGGACTCTCATCTCTGCACACTTGATCAGTAAACATGGTTGCCTGTACTCCCCATGTTCAGTCCAGAGGAATGGGTTAAAATGGAAACTGGGCCAGTCAATCTGGAATGAGTCAAGACCACCTGCCAAAGCATGCTCTGCAGAAAGCCTATCTGAGGGCTCCAAAAGTGCATCCAATAATTATACTAAGATACTAACATATAAACCCTATCACCCGCCTTTACTCTCATATCCCTCTTACTCAACCTCACATTGTGTGCTCCCCATTTCCCATGGCTCCTTATAACACCAAACACCACCCTGTGATTCTCTACCCATAACCCCTTACATTATATATGTTAATCATAGATAATAGAATCCTTACAGTGTGGAAACAGGCCATTTGACCCAACAAGTGCACACTGACCCTCCGAAGAGTAAACCACTGAGACAAACTCCCCTACTCTATATTACCCTTGACTAATGCACCTAACCTAAACATCCCTGAACACTATGGGCAATTTAGCATGGTCAATTCACCTAGACTGTGGGAAGAAACCGGAGTACCTGGCGAAAACCCAGGCAGACACTGGGAGAATGTGCAAACTCCACACAGACAGTTGCCTGAGGCTAGAATTGAACCTGGGTCCCTGGTGCTGTGTGGCAACAGTGTTAACTACTGAGCCACCGTGCTGCCCTCACATGATTTAATATGGTGCCTATTTCTCTGCACATCTTCTCCCTTCGCCTACCCTATCAAATCACCTAGAAACTACAACTATCTATGGACACAGGAGAACAGGTAATTCATTATTCTTCGTTAAAGTCCTACATTACAGATAACTGTCCTAAGGAAAAAAAGATACTCATTAAAAATTTTGAGAGGTGTTGATAGTTTTGACATTTCGGCACACTTCATGATAGCATTGACACGTCTTTACAGGTGTGAACCTCCTGACAAATTTGATCATCCCAGGGTATTTATGCAGCCTTTACACATTGTTCTCCAAGAGAAGATAATCATAAAGGTGACCTGACTGCCTCCCCTAAGAGCACACAACATTTTCCCTCTCAGATGTGCATCAGCCCATCTCCCAGATGTATCCAGCCTTGCCCTGCTCCCCTACTCAAAGGGCACCGAAGCCCCATCTTTAAGGTGTTCTGAAGCCATGTCCATTGGGCTACCACAGCTCACTAAAGGGTACCCTGGGTAACCCAAATGAATGCACCAATGACCGACTCTGAACTAGTCAATCCTGTCTACTCCAGGTTCCACTCAGTGGGGTTACCAACGTGAGTTTTAAATGGCAGAAAGGGACTGGTTGTCTCTGGCAACTGCACAGGCATGAGGTCCAAGCTAATTCCACTCCTGCCCCCTTGGAAATGGTAAGTACTGTCTTCAGGAAAAGGATTTGTCATTTTGAGTCACTTTTGCCATTTCTATCCCCATTGAAAAGGCTGTCTGGTGTGATGAAAATCCGGGCCTGAATTTATAAAGGTCACTCCTGCCAGGAAAGACTCCTTCCCAACAGCAAAAGGAAACTACAACTGGCCTTCTGGATTCCTGTTAGCATTTATAGTTTAACTGTGGTCAGACTAAGACCAAGGACCCTGCTTCTGACTAGATTTGTACCCGACTCATAAATCATATAATACGGGAGGCCCTTTGGCCCATCAAGTCTGTACCTCCAAAGCTATACTTAATCTACGCTAGTGCCACTTTTCAGCATGAGGCCCATAGCCATGAATCTTAGGTTATAGATCATGACTTGCCTGTAGGTTTTGCTTTTTTAACAACATAAACCTTTTTGAATCATCTATATGAAAACACAACTCATTCTCAATAATTGCTGTGAAAAGGTTAAAAAAACACAATTCTATAAACCTAGTGTTCAGACACCTTTGTCACTAAGCCTACCATCAATTGTGCAGTTTCAGGGAGATCACCATTTTAAACCACCCACTAGAGGTTTCTGTGCCACTAAGTACACACTTCAGGTGTGCATTCCTATTATTACAACACGGAGATAGACAGCCAAACCAAAACAGCTTTTCTCCTTTCTGCATTTGCTACATAGTAAATCTGAATAAAAACCGAAAGAACTGCAGATGCTGTAAACCCTGAATAACGTTGTTTTTTTAAAAACTTCTCATTTTCTTCAGGTCAGAGAGGTGGCCATGGTACCAGCATGGGCCTCAGTTATGCCTGTCTCTTTGTGGAGTATATAGAACATTCCTTGTTCCAGTCCCATCCTACCCCACACACAATTCTTACCCAGTATACTGACGATATCACTGCCGCTGCTTCCCTGTCATCCGGAATTGGAAACATTAGCGGTTTTGCTTTGATTTTCCACCTGCTCTCACTTTCACCTGGTCCATCTGACGCCTCCCTTCCTCGACATCTCAATTTCCATTTTTGGTGATAGGCTGGCCACCAGTATCCACTATAAACACACCAAGATTCCCACAGTTATCCTGCTTCCTGTGAAAAGTGTATGCCATTCTGCCAGCTTCTCCTCGTCTGTTCTGATGATGCCTCCAAAATGTCCATCTTCTTCCTCGACCGAGGATTTCTCAACACTCTAGTTGACAGGGCCCTCAGTCAGATCCAAACCCTCTCCTGCACCTCATCCCTCACTTTCCTCGCACTACAGGGATTGGGACCCCATTGTCTTCACCTACCATCCCACCAGCATCCCATCCACAGGATCATTAGCCACCATTGCCACCACTGCCAGTGAGATGCTACTACCAGACACATATTCCACCTCTCCCCTCCCCCCGGCTTATCAGCCTTTCGCAGGGATAATTCCCTATGGGACATCCTGGTCTACTTTTCCTTCACTCCCAGCAATCCCAACCACTTCATTGTATCTTCCCCTGCAACCGCAGGAGGTGAAAGACCTGCCCATTTACCTCCTCCCTCCTCAGTATCCAAGGGCCCACATTTGCTACTCTCAGTGTGGTCTCCTCCACATTGGGAAAACAAAGCATAGACTGGGTGACTGCTCGCAGAACACCTATGTTCTGTCTACAAGAAAGATAGATATTCCAGTTGCTTTCCACTTTTAATACACCACCCTGTTCCCTGGCCAACATCTCTGTCTCAGGCTTGCTGCAGTGTTCCAGTGAAGCTCAATGCAAACTCGAAGAATTTGCATCTCATTTTCTGCTTGGGAACCCGGCAGCCTTTTGGATTCAATATAGAGTTCAATAACTTTAGGGCTTGAGCCATCCCATGTCCTTATCCCTACCCTCACATATCAGGCCTTGTTATTTCATAGCCTGCTATTAAACACAGCCCATTGTTAGCCACTAACAGTCCCCATTAACAGCTATTCATCCTCCCAGGTAAAAGTGAGGACTACAGATACTAGAAATCAGAGTTTAGATCAGAGTGGTGCTGGAAAAGCACAGCAGGTCAGGCAGCATCCGAAGAGCAGGAAATTTGCCTTGATGAAAGACTTTTGCCCGAAACGTCAATTTTCCTGCTCCTTGGATGCTGCCTGACCTGCTGTGCTTTTCCAGCACCACTCTAATCATCCTCCCAGTCAGGCAGTTATCCAGTCCTTTATCTGTCCAACTGCTCTTCTCTCTCTTTGGGCTCTCTCCCCACCTATTGTTTACTCTTTACCACCTTCCTCCACCCTATTTTCTTCATATAAACCAACATTTTCCTAACTGCTATCAGTTCTGAGGAAGGATCACTTGACCCGGATTGTTAACTCTGATTTCACTCCACAGATGCTACCAGACCTGTTAAGCTCTTCTGGCAATTTCTGTTTTTGTTACAGTAAACTTAAAACTTTCAAAACCCCACAAAATTGACCTCAATAGTTTCTAACCAGACTCTTGAAAAACCAATCCTAGACTTTGCAAACAATCAAGTCTAGATATTGGGTCTGTAGCTTTCCAGGAGGTCCCTGTTCCCATTCAACATCTGCCATCTGCTGGAGCATAAAGTCTGTCCCAGACTTGCTGGAATTAATTCCCACGTACTGACCTTGGAAATAGCTGATATGTGCTATCTGTTTGAACATTCTGCTCTTCCACAGCATAAAAAGTCTGTCAAACGTTTTGATCAAGAACCAAACTACAATTTATTTAACAATTTATTGGGCAAACAGGGACTTATCTCAGGAAATGAGGGCACTGGCTAATATCTAGACATTGAGAATTAGTCTTGACACTGACACTGTTTGGTCTCATTAGTTGATTTTTTTCATTACCAGGCTGTTGGGGGAATTTTAGAGTCATACAGGTTTGGAGGAGGTATGATGTTTTTTTTCAAGGTAATTCTAGATTAATGGAAAGAGCCCTAGCTCTCTTTCCAGCCTCTTCCCCAACCAAGAACACTTCAAGAATAAAATGCATAACACAAACTGATAATTGATGCCAACTGTTCAATGCTAGAATGCACGTTCCACTTGTGCCTTTCCTGTTCTGATCTCATCACACTTATCAGAACTTATCCTTCTTATTCTTTGTCACTTGATCATGCATTTAACTTGCTTCTTCTTCAAGAGAAAACATTTTTCTCATTAAAATGTGCAAATAACAATGATCTCATAGTCAAAGGCACAGCAAAGAAGGAAATTTCAGCAAAATACTTTGAGCTCAAGCAAAGAGAGTGTGCACTGAGGAAAGATACATATCCATAAAATACTAGGATGCCAACTCTATAAAATTGTGTATGTATCGTTGCTGCTCCTTGAACTAACTTCAAAAATATTCTTCACAGCTGTTCTATACACTCTTAAATTATGGATGAGACCAAATCCCCTCAAAAATATATCAAGAAGGTAGTCTAGACCTTCACATTTTCTTATTGTAAAGGCATTACACTCCAGATGCAATTTGATTGGTCAAACTATTTGACATTAAGCAAAATGTACTATTTTTACATTATTGTAAAATACAGACAAAAAAAGAATTGACTTAACTGCAACTATTGAAATGCTTAACAAATTAATAAACATAATTACTACTAATTAACTGTTCCAATGTGTAACATCCCATAAACACCCTTGGCAAAGGCAAATTCATTAAAACAGATTGTCTCACATTCCATTTCTAGCAGCAGGAAGAGAACCTCAGCTGTTAGCTGTAACTGAGGGAGGAATAAGAGGTTCCACATCCAGCTTCAAGACCCCAGCAAGTGCAGAAAGCTAAAACTAAAATTTCTGGTTCTGTGTGAGCTTGACCCCACCCATTCAGGCTGCATCTATCGTTTCAACTTTAAACTAAAAAGGCCTCACAAGCTGTTTACTTTATTGGCTTTGAGCAGATTGCTTTGAATCTCTGTCTCAAGCTTTCTTCAGATAAAAAGGACAAAATATACCTCAGAGCTATAATACCATCACATTTGCTTTTTGGATTATTTTAAAATCCAAATCTCAATTGACTTTACAGCTCAAATGAAAATTAGAACCAGCATGCATTAACATTCTGATTTTTTTTAAACAAAAAATTGAATCAATGTGTTGAAAATGACAATGAAATGTAACTTTTATGATATAAACTTTTCCTGCAAGCATAATTTTTTTAAAAATCACATAAAATTAAATAAGGAAGATAGTTTTAGCATTCTGCAACTATACAAAATGCAATTATTGACTGCACCACATCTGATTTGCCACCAGCTTCATTCTGGCACATTCATAATTAGTTTTCTCGTAAATTAATCAGTAAACAGTCATATCATTCAATATATTTGAAGGGCTGAATAGTGTACTCACGTTCCTACCTTCCTGCCATTTGGAGCTTGTTCAATGTAACATAAAGCATTCAGCATTATTGACAGAGCTAACAGGAAATCAGATAACTTAGAGGTGATTCGAGAGTTAAGGCTGTTTGAACTTGGTTGATCTTTCGTTTCTACTTTACCTACGTACCTGGCTAAAAATGCAATTTCTAGAATGAAGCAAAGCCCATCTTTTCTTTCTTTCCCTTCAGCTTATTTACCTGTCATTCACCAAGTCACAGCGCCCACAGCCATTCATCACGTAGCACCCATAATTCAGGAGAATTGAGAATTATTAAGGAGCTGAGTGCCTCTAATTGAAAGCTATTGCTCCTCTGTGCTGTGTACGCTGGCATTTGGCGAAGCAAAATATGTTGCTTGGAAAATTTAAATCATTATTGAACAGCTGCCTCACATGACAGGGACATTAGACTGATTCACATTGTCATTTCTATTTTGCCCTTTGATAAGCTTATTTATGATAGACAAGATCAGCGCTGGAAGTAATCAGTGCACAGAAATAATTACTTACATGTAATAATGACAGTAGATAGGGGTTCTCAAGACATTTTTTCTTATCTTTTAATTCCTAAGCTTTCTGCATTGCTATACTAACAGCAATTGATTTTTGAACAGTTGGAAAGCTTCATAATAGTTAAACTGCCCCATGGGTGGTATTAAGCTCACGTAAGTCATGTAGACAAATCAAATATGTCAGAACAAAATAGCACATTAATTGTCCCACATTCTGTTTTACGTTGCATTGCCCAAATAAGCTAAGATTTCTAATGCATGTTATTATTTTGCATTTTATTACAATACTGAGCTTTGCAATATCAAGTCAAACCCAAAACTTTATAACATGAGAAGGAAATGAGTTGCCAGGTGTTTGCCTTTTGCAACATTGTCATCATTTTATTGAACGGTAATTTCATGCCACTGAAGATTGAAGAAGTGATTTATATTTTATGAGAGCGGTGTATCTTGATCTTGGTTGTGAATTAGCTGCATTAAAAAATATTTACTTTACATGCTGTTCTGCAAGGTTTGAATAGAATTGATTTTTCATCCAGCAAAAGTAATGGGTCTGGAAGCGGGTGTGCTGTCTAATTTGTAGGACCAGCTAGGATGCCAGGCTGCTGGCATGTGCCCATCTCCAACTTATTTTGAAGTAAGTTGTCTCTGTGAGGGGTGTTGTGGTTATTTGCCCATTAAAGGTAGGCAACCAATTGGTTATGCTTAAAAAAGGCAAACTTCACAAGGTCTGGAATTTTCCAGTTGGCATGTGGTCCCCTGCAGAGGCTGGAGCCTGTAACATAAAGGAAAATGACCTCTTGGCAGTGGTACATGCGTTCAATGATGCCTATGCCCTCCCCCACCCAATCACAAACAGCCAACATTCCCAGAGGGCCACAGCTGGGGTTGCAGCTTTCCAGTGGAGATACTTTCTCTCCACATTGCCCCCAACAGCTGTGTTAGAGAAGGTGGGTGCAGTGGCAGGGTGAGTGTGTGGGAGCAGAAAAAAGATGGCGGCACCTTTAGCTGTGTAGCAGAGAAGGTCTTTTATCTTCTTGTGACATTGCTGTGTGTTTCGGCAGAACTTGGAAACAGCATTGACCAAGGTGGTAAACTAAGACCAAGCTGGCAAGGTCTGATGGTGTAAGTCTCCTCTGCCAGTCCTGAGGGAAGACAAGAGCTATTCTCTGTACTAATGCATCCACCAGAACCTCCAGGCCCCGTCCGCAAAGTTAGACGGCAATAATCCTCTGTCTGCCATGTCTGGGACAATTCGTGAAAACAGAGGAACCGTGCAGGACAGCTCCAGATTGACAGACCTTGAGCTGGTTAATAAAAGCTGTGTTTTAAATATTGCACCAGGAATCTTGGGCAGTCTCAGCTTGTACAGAGATGGAAGATACAGTGGGTGGGGTGCCTTGGAGCATGTTGCATGGGTAATGAGGTAAGTTTCAGAATAGTGTACGTCACATCATGCTTTGGCTCATGGCTTGAATCCTTCTATGATTCTTATCGAAATTGACACAGCTCATTTCTGGTAAAGCTCAACCCAATGCATCTTTTTAAAAGATGTCTGAGGGTTAAATATTGGCGAGGGTGTAAAGCTAAATTCTGGCACCAAGGGAAAACATAATATTTTGCTCCAGTTGACAGCATCCATCATTTCTCAGCTGAATTATAAAACATGGTATCCCAAAACAGTAGCAGCAATAAACTTCAATCCCAGCACTATAAGACTTCAGATGACAAGCCTATTAACATGAGTAATCCATTTCTTATCACCACATTATGTCACAGCAGCACAATGTCACTCTTACACTGAGCTCTGATTGACCATGCATAATTTATGGTTCCCTCATTAGTAGAAATAATATATCAAACACTCTGCAACAGACCCATAATAAAACCCTGTTTTCTTATATGATATCCAGACATAACATTATAAAGATGTTAGATGGCCTTTTGTATGTTAACTGGATGAATTTTGCACAGCTCCTATACAACAGGTGCAGCTGCATATCTTCTGCTTTGACAGTATCTTCAAATCCTGTAACTGCTGCTAACTTGACCTACAAGGGCAGCAGATGTACCACCACATTATGGTCTCCTCCAAGCCACGCACTATCTGGATTTGGAACTACATTGTCATTCATAGAATCCCTAGAGTGTGGAACCAGGCTCTTCAGCCCAACAAGCCCACACCGACCCTCCAAAGAGTAACCACCCAGACCATTCCCCTGACGAATGCACCTAACCTACACATTCCTAACACTATGGGCAATTTAGCATGGCCAATTCACCTAACCTGCACGTCTTTGGATTGTGGGAGGAAGCCGGAGCACCCGGAGGAAACCCACGCAGACATGGGGAGAATGTGCAAATTCCACACAGTCACCCGAGGCTGGAATCGAACCTGGATCCCTGGTGATGTGAGGCAGCAGCGCTAACCACTGAGCCACTGTGCCACCCTTGGCATTCCTTCATGGTTGCTGGACTTCCCTTTCCAAGTGTGGACGTACCTACACACCAAGGACTGCAGTTCCCAAAGGTGGCTTACCACCATCTTCTCAAGGATGGTTCGGCATTTGTAATAAATGCTGGCCCAGCCAATGACACCCAGATGTCCAAGAAAGAATAAACTAAACTTGGAGATGATAGGAACTGCAGATGCTCGAAGTCAATGGATGTGAAGCTGGAAGAGCACAGCAAGTGAAACAGCATTTGAGGAGCAGGAAACTCAACGTTTCAGACCAAAACCCTTCATCAGGACCAAAAGGTTTGGTCAAAAAAGTGGTTTAAAAGGGCATGCTTCAAGTACAGAGGTGGTCCATAGCCGATGGCTTGCTGAAGGCCAGTGTAGAATGGTGAAAGAGGCCAGAATTCTAAGAGTACAAAAATCTTGGAGGGTTCCATGGTAACAGATGGTTACAGAGGTAGGCAGAAACAAGGTCTTGGACAGAATTTGAAAATCCCATTTTAGCTCTTCGGGGGTGTAAGCTCTTCAGCAATGACCTCATTGAACGGCAAAGCAGACTTGATGGCCAAATGGCTACTTTTGCTCCTACATCTCATTGTGTAGGACATCTCAACCGAGTCAAACTCAAACTGCTCACCTAATGCTCAAGATTTAGTTTTAAAAATGTTTGTGAAAATGAAATGTGGAAGTTTAAGTATATATTTAGCCTGGGGCTGTGAGTTGTGACCTATATCTCATCGATTAATACAGTCTTATCCTTTCAGAAGATGACTGAATTTTGGTCACAAAGCATATGGTCAGTTTTCTCCCTGTACCTCCTGAAATCTAGATTATTGAGACCAATTGTAATGATCCACTTTTGCTCTTGCTGAGATCAGCTAAGCACAGGTGAAGAATGAGGCTTCCTGGTCAGCGTAATGCAGTAGAGCACTGAGTGCATGTTTGCTCACTGACCTGTTGCTTTACTTTTTTAATACATTTCTCCAAATGGATTTCTTTTCCCCCAAAGATGGATTCATGAGTAAGGCCACTGTCAGACACAGAACCGGAAGGCTTTTATCACTCAGTCAGATGTTGGCCATTTCTTTTGGCAACAAACATGTACTGTGTAAGCATCTCAATAATAGCAGAAAAGGCCATGCTTAAAGCCATAAACCAAAATTATTGTGGAGTTCCCAAAGAAAACCCGATTTGTTGAGTAGATCTACCAAGTAAAGGGGAGCATTGTTGTGTAGACAGCAGCCATATTAGTACTGTGGTGGCTGCAGATTAGCATCCACAATGCAACTTTTTCTACGCGTGAGGCAGATTAAATGGAGTCATGTTAAAAACACCCTAACAAAACACAACAGCTTTTCAAGCAGATGGAAATTCTGCAAAATTAGATCATTGTGGTGCTTACAGCTCGACAATAATGATCACATCACTTTATCCAACTTCCTAACTCTTATGGTACACGATTTATCCAGGGAATGAATCTCCGAGGCCAATGAGGCCAGTCACAGATTGGGAGGAGGTAACTGTGGAACTTTGCCCGCACAAACAATTCCCTATCTCAATCCTAGCCTGGACTATTCTCTCAAAGCTGGGGCAACAGTCAGTCTGCAAATGGTGGGTATCCAGTTGAGTTCCTTAATGGCCATTTAGTGCCAATTGTCAGAGGCATGACTGGGGTTTTCCAGATGTCTTCCACCTTCCCAGGAGCAGTAGAGAACAAGGTAACTACCTGCAGGTGGTCTCCAGTGGAAGAAAAGGATTCTGCGTTCCAGTCAGACCATCCACTGGAGAGGATTTTCTTCCCTGAATAATAATGTTCTGGCTGTGTTTTGGATGGGCCGAAGGGCTAAATGTTAATGATGATATTCAACACCTTGAATGAGTCCTGTGAACATTCCTTTTATGGGCCAAAGATTGTGCCAGCAGCTTGTTGTTGTTCTGTGGCTGTTTCTGTACTGTCTGTTTTGAAACTGTATAACAGAGAGAGAGAGCGCTTTGTTCTGAGAGTGGGACTTCACCTTGAATCAGGATGGTGAACAGTGCCAGGAATGAATTGAAGTCTCCAGACCAGCCATTGATTGAGGGGTCCCCGATGGGCAGAAAGGCGTGAAGTTTGTTGCTTTTTTCCTTTCTTTTCCATTTGTTACTCTTAATTTCATCTGCACTGATAAGGTTCCCCATAGTAGGCTATTGCAGAAAAATACGGAGGCATGGAATTGGGGGTGATGTACCATTTTGGAACAGTAATTGGCTAGCTATAAGAAGACAGATGGTGGTGGTTGATGGGAAATATTCATCCTGGAGTTCAGTTACCAGTGGTGAGCCGCAAGGATCGGTTTTGGGGCCACTGCTGCTTGTCATTTTTAAAAATGACCTGGATGAGGGCATGGAAGAATGGATTAGTAAATTTGTGGATGACGCTAAGGTCAGTAGAGTTGTGGATAGTGCGGAAGGATGTTGCAGGTTACAGAGGGACATAGATAAGCTGAAGCGCTGCGCTGAGAGGTGGCAAATGGAGTTTAATGTGGAAAAGTATGAAGTGATTCAGTTTGGAAGGAGTAACAGGAATACAGAGTACTGAGTTAATGGAAAGACTCTTGGTAGCGTGGATGAGCAGAGATATCTTGGTATCCATGTACATAGATTCCTGAAAGTTGCTATTCGGGTTGATAGGGTTATTAAGAAAGCTATTAGTGTGTTAGGTTTTATTGGTAGAGGCATTGAGTTTCTGAGCTATGAGATCATGTTACAGCTGTATAAAACTCTGGTGTGGTCACACATGGAGTATTGCGTACAGCTCTGGTTGCCATGTTATAGGAAAGATGTGGAAGCATTAGAAAGCATGCAGAAGAGATTTACCAGGACGTTTCCTGGTATGGAGGGAAGGTCTTTTGAGGAAAGGCTGAAGGATTTGAGGATGTTTCCATTAATGAGAAGTAGGTTAATAGGTGACTTAATAGAGACATACAAGAAGATCAGAAGATAAGATACTGTGGACAGTGAGAGACTTTTTCCTTGGATGCTGATGGCTAGTATGAGGGGACATCGCTTTACATTGAGGAATGATAGATATAGGACAGATGTCAGAGGTAGGTTCTTTACTCAGAGAGTAGTAGGGGCATGGAATACCTTGTCTGCAACAGTAATATCTCGCTAACATTAAGGGCATTTAAATGGTAGATTAGATGGGCTTCAGATTGGTTTTACAGGTCGATGCAACATTGAGGGCTAAAGGGCCTATACTGGCTGTAATGTTCTATGTTCTATCGTTATTATTATTACTCAGTAAACACCCACCTTTGAACAAATTGCCATTTGTCGAGTCTTCTCTTAACTATATTTAACAGAATCCAAAAAGAACCACTTGGATACACCCTGTGATCCAAAGCATGCTGTTAAGGCCAATATTTGAAGTTAGGATTATAGGAAAAGCACCTTTATCTTGGGATGCCCTCTCTCATTTGCTCAGTATCTAACTGCTGCTTCTGTCCTGCAGAATCTTCTGCTGACTCTCCACCTTTGCGAGCATTCAAACACTGTTCTGAAATGGGCAGTGAGTTCCTGGTCTGGCCACCAATTGACCAGGAAAGTCTCAGGGGAGGGATCATTCCCCATAGATATCTCATACCCATTTGATCTCGATGGTGTTGGCCTGAAGCCTACTGGCAAAATTGTGCCCAGATGTGTTGATAAGTAATGAAAACACAATACTGGAAAGACTCAGCAGGTCAGGTAGCATCTGTGGAGGGAAAACCGCAGTTAATGTTTCAGATTTGTGACCTTTCATTACCTTTCAAGGTCACGGAGCTGAAAGTTTAATTGTTTATTTCTCTGCCTGCCCTGCTGTGTACCAACAACCTTTTTGATTTGGGTTGCATTAGGTAGGCACTGCCTGAAAGTGCAGTGGAAGTAGATTCAACTGAGGCATTCAAAAGGTGATTACAATGTGTAAGGGTGTTGGGAAAATGGTACTAAGTGATGATGGCCATTCAAAGAGCTGGTGCAGACATGATGAGTCACATTCAGTCCTTGCAGCAACATAATACTCTCTCTCCCTGTTTCATGGCTCCTGGCATGTAAGTGGTGTGGAGGCACTCAGCCCTATCAGCTTCTCCCGGGCACATCTTAACCTCCTAATTGCCCTCTTCCCCAAATCGAGCAGCTCCCCCAGTAAGAGGCAAAGGGAGAAGATCTGACTATTCCAGTCACTGATAAGTATGAGTCAAATGGTGCAAGTAACCTGTGGGTATCTTCTCAGCACGCGACACAGCTCTGTGTCTGGCTGCTTATTAATTTGGTTCAATTGGCACCAATTCCATAAAGTTCCACTTTCCATTCTGCTGGGAGATCACTAAACTGCCAGTCTGCAGCTTATTATTAATAAATAAATTCGGGTACGGGTGCCAGTACAGCACTGAAATCATGATGTAATTTGAGCACTAACGATTAGAGAGTTCTGTCGGTGACATTAGCAGACTGATGTTGAAAGGTACGGCCTAGCATTCCTTCGCCTGTTATTTTTTTGATGGAAGCATTGGTACAAGATTACTGGTCTCACTTCTGAGACATAAGGCCATGGGTTTAAGTTCCATTTCAGAGACTGCCGACAAAATCTAACTGAAGGAGTGTTGACGTGTCTTTCTGTTCAGTTGTTAAATCAAAGCCTTGTCTGCTCTCCCAGGTGTACATCACCGACTGCACAGCATTTTTTAAAGAAGTCTAGGAGAGGTCTCACCAGCATTCGGCCCACTAATTGTCTCCTAGTCAACACCAATTAAAAACAAGCTGTTTGTCCAATATCGTATATATGTGTGAACTTACTAAGCACAGGGGCAAGTGCACTTCAGGACGACATAACTTGGTTGTAAACTGATTTGGGGAATCCAGAGTTTATGGGAAATACCTTAAAACATCTGGGTTTATTAAAATAATCGTCCCTGAACTCGACACACACCAGCAGTCATTGCCAGACAGTACACCTGCCTGAACCTTTCAATCCCAAGGAGAATTATATATTCCCGAACGTACTTTGAAGACGTGACGATTAAAACATTGAACCACTTTTTTTTCCCCCGAATTTGGACCAAGACACCACTAATCCAGCACATTTTAGGATTTGATATACGAGGGCGTGGGGGTGGGTGGGGGTCCTCAGGACTCCCGTGTGGGGAAAGACTGATTTTTTTTAGAGTGTACCCTCAAATTCTCGCAGGAGTTTTCAAAACTTGGGAACAAGGTCGAAAAGAAAGATTGCGAGGCATTGGGTTCGACATCATTAATACCGTGTGCATATCGCCACTGGAAGAAAACCATTCCACTATTGAATCTTGAAATCTCGAACTTTTTAAATTTGTTTGCAGCTTTGACTTTTGCTGTTCATATTTTTTTTTGTTTTCTTTTTACATAGTAAGACCCCCACTGGAGTCGGACTGAGTGCGGCAATCAAACACTGATCGAGGCTTAGTTGTTAACCAGGGTCGTTTCTCACCTTGCTCTCCCTCTGCTCCCAGTAATAGTGAGCACCAAAGGAACCCAGTAGAAGCAAAATCACCACCAGAGCCAGCAGCGTCCCAAACTTCACACAGCTCGAGCGGTGAACGCGTTTCTCTTTCATGACAAAAACCTACAAATGTACAATAAATCAAATTCGTTAATCTCCTTCGGCACTGCTGACACTCAAGCAAAGTTAAGCAAAACAACTCCCAACTTATGCCACGTGCAAATAAACATCTCTTAAAACCCATGTGTTCAACAACATGAAAAGAAGAAATATTTTTTCAAATATTAAAAGTATATAAATACTTACATCTGCAGCTAAGTACTGTCCCTCTAGGTTTGGTTTTCCTGCCATTATTTCAAAACCCTGGTCCGAGAGCCTGAATCACAAATTATTCACCAGCACCGAGCAAACGAGACTTTTATTCCCCAAATCCAGACACTTGCAATTCCACTTTGAGTGAAATTTCAGCTGTTTGTCTTAAAGGCGCCGCTCGCTGCTCCTGAAATTCTGTCCCCACAAAATGTTAAATCATAACTCACTTCACTACCAAAATCCAGTTAATTGAGTTCACTGTAAAAAGACTTTTGACTTGAACAGTTTGCGACATGTCAAAGTTAAATTGTGAAAGTATCTACTAGCTCTGTGTCCAGCAAATAAATATATTCCCTTAGCCCCTCGATCAACTCACTTAATGTCCATTTGTCCATCAGGAAGGGCGGGCTGATTTGTTCATAGTATAACACTGAGGATTGGAAACAAGCAGATCCTCTACAGTCCTGGAGATCTATATTGTTTTCGACAGTTGATAGTAACGGCCTAACCAGACTGCCTTATTTTTGGGGTCAAGATTAGAGTTTTGCTGGAAAAGCACAGCAGGTCAGGCAGCATTTGAGGAGCGGAAAAATTGATGTTTCGGGCATTCCTGATGAAGGGCTTTTGCACGAAACGTCGATTTTCCTGCTCTTCGGATGCTGCCTGACCTGCTGTGTTTTTACAGCACCCTCGAATCTAGACTCTGATGTTAAGCATCTGCAGTCCTCACTTTCACCTGCCTTATGTTTTGGGACCTATGGTATGGGATGCCATTGGTCAGAGAGGTAGAAGGCATCACCTCTGATGGAGATCCAGTTCTGGGGGGTCTTGCTAGTAATAGAAGTATATTCATAATGAGTGGTGACCTCAGCTGCTCTGCACAAGGTCACTGGTATTGGAGAGGAAATGGAGAGGTGTCCAGTCCCTAGCTTGTCAGCACACTGGAATTTCACCACATGCAATCTCTCTAAAGAGTCACATCCTCTGACCATTAGTGGAAACTGGAATGGCTCAATGACCTAACCATTCATGGCAGTGGTGACCTACGCCTCTAGCAGTGTGGTGCCAGCCATTGTCTGCCTCTTTCTACTGTGTGTGAACATTCATTGATGAGTTCACTTCTGAAATACAGTCCCTGCAGTCATTGCCCCTGGGTGAGCTGGAGGTGGTGTGGGCATTTGTCTGTATGCTTTGTAAAGGAGGGATAGTAGGAAATGGGTTTAATGCACCACTTATACTGCTGAGCAAATCTGTCCTCCTGTTCTTACTGCTCCACTTACTCTGAAAAGGTAAAGGGCCATTCCTCATAGAAAACATTAGTAATTAACAAATGGGAAAGAAAGTGTTTTGGAGGAGAAGACACATAAGTAACTGACTGAGCTGGTTGAATCCTAAGAACATAATTGCTTGATTAGGGGAGGTGATGCCCCAGTGGTATTATGACTGGACTGTTAATCCAATGACCCAGATAACATTCTGGGGACCTGGGTTCAAATCCTGCCATGGTAGATGGCAAAATTTGAATTCAATATATATCTGCAATTAAGAATCTAATGATGACCATGAATCCATTGTTGGAAAAACCCATCTGGTTCACTAAGATCCTTTAAGGAAGGAATCTGCTATTCTCACCTGGTCTGGTCTACAAATGACTTTGGATCCACAGCAATGTGGTTGACTATTAACTGCCCTTTGGGCAATTAGGAATGGGCAATAATTGCTGGCCCAGCCAATGACACTCTCATCCTGTGAACAAACAAAGGCTGGTAAGGGAACCAATGAATGGAAATGTTTGGTCTTGTTCTCGCCAATATATCCATTGAAGACACCTCTATGGTTAGAGTGAATGGCCTAGTGGTATTATCACTGGATTATTAATCCAGAAATCCTGGTAATGTTCTTGGGACCTGGTTTAAATCCTACCAGGACAAATGGTGGAATTTAATTTTTTAAAAAATGGAATTAAGAATCTAATAGTGACCATAAATCCCTGATTGTTGGAAAAACCTATCTTGTCCACTAATTCCCTTTAGGGAAGTGAAAAGTCATCCTTACCTTGTCTAGTCTACATGTGAGTCCAGACCCACAGCAAGGTTGACTCTTCATTTGCCTTTTGGACAGATAGAGATGGGCAATAAATGCTGTTCGAGCCAGTGATTCCCTTAGTCCATGAATAAATATTCAGGAAAGTATCACTGTGGCCATCATGCAGTCCTTATGGAGACAGGTTCCACTTTCACATTGACAATGCTCTCCACTCTGTTATATGGCACTGTCACCAAGCCGAATGGGATGGATTTGAACAGATACAGCAACTCAAAACTGGGCATCCATGAGGTTTTGTGGTTCAGTAGCAACAGAATTGTATTCAGACACAGTCTGCAACACATTCATGGCCTGGTACATCCCTCACTGAACCATTATCAAAAAGCTAGAGGACAACTGTGGCTAATGAAGAGTGTAGAAATGAATGTCTGGAGCATCACCAGGTATACCCAAAAATAAGGTGTTAGTTTAGTGAAGCTACAAAGCGTGACTACTAGAATGCCAAACAGTGTATGTATAATGGGAAAGATAGTTGAGCAATCCCACAGATTGACCGAAGGTTTCCAATGACACAATGGAACTTCTGAAGAAAGGTCAGCAGACTTGAAACAATAACTCTGATTTCTCTCCAGAGGTGCTGCCAGACCTGCTGAGATTTTGCAGTAATTTCTGATTTCCAGTATTTGCACTTTTTTTCCAGTCTTTTTGTATTATCTACAAGATATATTGCAGAAATTCATAAGGCTCCTCAGACAGCACCTTCCAAACTCTCAAAACTGCCATCTAGAAAGCCAAGTGTAGTGAATGCATGGGGGTTCCCCTGCAAGCCACTCACCATCCTTATTTGGAAATATATCACCATTTCTTCAGAGTTGCTGATTCTTAATTCTGGAACTCCTCTTTAATGGCATTTTAGGTGTACCTACACAAATGGACTGCAGAGGTTCAAGGAGGCAGATCACCATCATCTTCTGAAGAGCAACTAGTTGTGAGCAATAAGTGATGATCCAGCCAGCAATGCCCACATCCCATGAGTGAAGAAGAAAAAGTTGCTGTACCAGGCTGTCTCCTGTTGCCTTATGGGTTAAAGTCTCAAACGAACAAGCTACTTTTGAGATTTGAGTTTACGCTATGGTCCATAGGGTTTATCTTAAATGGTGGTGGGTATATATCCCATTTTCTTTAAGAAAATAGGAAATAAGAGTAGCAGTAGGTAATATGATCCTTCAAGTCTGCTCCACTTTTCATTAGGATCCATTTTCCTGCTCTATCCTTTGGATTGTCTAAATGCCCAAACATTTGTCAGTCTCAGACTTAAATATACTCCATGACTGAGCACCCATCACCCACTGCAGAATTCTTAAAGTTTACAAACCTCAGAGTGAAGACTTTCTCCTCATCGCAGTCCACAGTGGCTGACCTCTGAACCTTAGAGGATAGCTCACAGTTCAAGATGCTGCGGCCAAGGGAAACCACCTCTAAGCATTTGTGGGCGGCACGGTGGCGCAGTGGTTAGCACTGTTGCCTCACAGCACCTGAGACCCGGGTTCAGTTCCCGCCTCAGGCGACTGACTGTGTGGAGTTTGCACGTTCTCCCCGTGTCTGTGTGGGTTTCCTCCGGGTGCTCTGGTTTCCTCCCACAGTCCAAAGATGTGCAGGTCAGGTGAATTGGCCATGCTAAATTGCCCGTAGTGTTAGGTTAGGAATATGGGTGGGTTGCGCTTCGGCGGGTCGGTGTGGACTTGTTGGGCCGAAGGGCCTGTTTCCACACTGTAATGTAATCAAATCTAATCATTTTACCCTGTTTAAGTATCTTATCCATCTCAATGAAATCACCTTTCAATCTTTTAAACTGCAGAGATCAATCAAAAATAAAATTGAACGTGATTCGCCACCAGCATATTTCAAGCTACAGGCATAGACCAATTTTACTTTTAATATGTTCGCCTGCCAACAAACAGGAAAGTCTGGAATTTTCAATAAAAATGAGTTAACCCACAGCCCTTTTAAGACTTAATCTTGAATCCAGTTGAGACTTCTGCATTAAAATGTCCTCTTTTCCTTTCTGTTGGTTGGAAGTGTATTATGTCAATGAGTTTGGATAGTTTTCTCACGTTTCCTCATAGGCACAGCCCACAGTGTAATTCTGCTTCAAATTCAGCATAAATTGGTACTGACTAACCCATTTCCAAACAGCCAGAATAATGACTGGTGGAGGAAGTTTTGCAATTTGCATTAATGCAGCCAAAATAAAACAATCTTTTTGGGGCCCTGACATTCGCACATTAATAAGAAGGGATGCACTTTTGTTTGCTGAGCTATATTGAATGTGGGAGAGACTGATGCTGAATTCATCAGTTCAATCCTGCTGAGCACAAAGCTTACTCTAATTCTAAGTTTATATATAAGTGAGAGTTACTGTTAGCTTTGAAGTGCTTGTTCTCATTTGATAGCTACTTGTACTGCCCACAAATTACTTTGTTTGGAACGTGGCCACTTTAGACTTGTTCTGTTCAACCAATAATTGAATTATATATAGAGCTGGTTGCTCCAATCAATTTCTTTGCTTTACAAAATCTGTCCACATAGATAGTTCTGGCACCCATCAATCTGAGACTGCTTTAATGTTTCATTGCAAAGCCACATTTTATATGAAAACTAACAATTCTTAAATTTATTTGTGTGATATATGTTTCACTGGCTGGGCCAGCAACTATTGCACATCCCTAAGTACTCTGGAAAAGGTGGTGGTCAGTTGTCTTCTTGAACCATTGCAGTCCTTGCAGTGTCAGGCCCTCCTCAGTGCTGTTAGGACAGGAATTTGAAAATTTTAATCCAGTGACTTTGAAGGAAGGGTAATGTAGCTCTAAGTCAGGTTGGTGCATGATTTGGGAGGCAACTTGCAGGACATTACATTCCTATACAGCTGCAGTCCTTCTCCTTCTAGGTGGTAGATGTCATGAGTTATAAAGCTTCTGTTTAAAGGGTATTTGGTGAGTTGCCAAAGCATATCCTATAGATGGTACACACTGCTGTGACTATGTGTCAGTGTTGAAAGGAGTGAATGTTGAAGGCAGTAGATGAGGTTCCAATCAAATGGGTGGCTTCATTCTGGAAGGGATGGGCTTCTTGAAAGTTGTTGATGTTACACTCAGTCATGTGAATGGATAGTATTCTATCCTGATGGAATGCTTCACAAGTTAGTTGGGTTGGAACCATTGGTTGAATCTTCAAAGAGTGAAATTACATTCCAGTGAACTAAAGCAACAGCTACTAAGGTAGTTAAACATTTGCATCACTGGATCTTGCACACTACTAAGCCATTAAAATGGAGTCAGCCCATCTAGAAAACCACATCAAACATCCATATCGATTACACTGGATGATTGTGAATGGACCATCTTTTAATCCATTCAAGAAGGACCCAGACATTCAGCCACATGCCCAACTAGGTGTGGGACAACCAATTAAGCAATCACTTTGAACAATGAGCTTTGGCTAAGAAGTAATGTTTTCCACTTATAATCTGTTCAAATTGAAACCATGCACCGAGAATGAACTTGCTTTGACCATATGTGCGTAACTGGTCAGTTAGTGATAGAAATTGATGTGGTGCATTCACTACATCACTTTTACTATTTTAGAAACTGTTTTATCTTCAGACACCAACACAGAAACAGAAAAGCTGCTGAAGAAATGGGATGCTTGATTGGGGCAAAATCCCAAAACTCTTGCATGTAGCTAGCAGATTTGCTGCCTGATAGTTTGATCATCCACTTGCAGTGATTTCAGAGAATTCCAAAGTGTTACCAGAGAACCAATTAGATTCCCCTACAGTGTGGAAACAAGTCCTTTGGCCTAACAAGTCCACACCACCCCTCTGAAGAGTAACCCACCCGGACCTATTTCCCTCTGACGAATGCATGTAATACTATGGGCAATTTAACATGGCCAACTCACATGACCTACAGGAGGAAACCCACGCAGACACCCGAAGCTGGAATCAAACCTGGGTCCCTGGTGCTGTGAGGCAACAGTGCTAACCACTGAGCCACCGCGGCACCCCTGAACCACCATGCTGCCATTATCCATTCACATCAGTAAACTGTCTCATCACTGAATACTATAGCGGGCCATTGGACCCAGCCTGATAACGGCCGAGTGAATAACTTATAAGGTACAACCTTAAATGCACCCTTAAAGTTACTTAATCTATGTTCCTATGGAGTTAGTATGTGCACAAAAGTAAGCATGTTTTTGTTATTTTATTTAAAATATTTTTTAAATGCAATAAATGCTGTTCTCTTTTTGTAAAACCTTAAAGGGAAACATCACACTGTATAAGCAGTTAAACACTCACTGAATTGGCGGGCATATCTATTTAAAATATAATTCATATGAGGAGCATTTTACCCCTCCCCACCAGGTCATCATAAGTTTATGGGTCCTATCAGTTCAGAAGAAAGAGGATCAAGGGAGTTAGAAGGTAAAAACACTGGGAATAACTTTGTACTCTCTACTCCATGCAATGTGTAGCACTGGCAGAGAAATGATTGGTACATTGCAAATGGATTTTCACCTATTCAGTCGGATAAAGTTATTGAACTTTACAACAAAAACGAAAGCCATTCCATGAACCATGCCTGAAGAATCCATTCATTTACTCCCTTTACTTTAAACTTATAATTCCTTTGAAATATTATTTTTCAAATGGTTCCCCATTTGCCTCTGAAGTTATTTTAGATACTGCATTCTTCACCTTTTCTGATCGGGCACTCCATGTCATAGCTCCCCCCAAATTATGAAGAAATTCTCCTGGAAATCTCTTTTGCTGCTGATCTTAAACTTGTAACCAATAGCTACTAATTCACAACTCAGTGAAAATGACTTTTACCGATTATATGCTAATGAACCAACTCTACAGCTTTTGCTCTTCCCTTCTTGATAAGTTCTTTAATCTGTCTTCCATTGCTTATCCATGTTGGTGTATTCTTGTCTTTCCTATCTAGTGCTTCATTTAGTTAATTTGTAGCTTATTTATTTCATTTATCCTTTCCAGTTTCCCCTTCCATTTTGGATATTCGGCAGCTCAAGTATTGTTTCAAGTATTAGTATCAGAGTCTTTTCGCTGACCTTCAGGTTGTTAACACTGTTCTGTATCTTTGTCTCATCATTATACAAACAATACATGGAATTTCAAGAGGACATTTGAAGTGCATTGTGGTAATGTCTTTATCTCTGAGCCAGTAAGTTCGGAGTCCCTGTCCCATCTGTTCTAAAGGTGTGCAATAACATGTCTGAACAGGTTGATGAACTTTATTTTGTATATAACTCAGTCACAACCTGCTTGTATCACCAAACGTTTTCCACACATATCATTTCTTTTATGATGCCTGAGTGAGTCCCGTTCTTTCGTAAAAAAATGCCATTTGTTGGCCTCAGTGATTTCTTTTCCCTAACATCTTTGTCATTTCCTTCCTCTCCAATAATGTCGTTCCCATCTCCAATCACAATCTAACTCTCATATTTGGTTGATTTTTCAATCCTGTCATATACTTGGTCAACCACCTCATCTAGATATTTGCTTCTGTATATTCATACTTGAATGAGAGTGATGTCTGCTGGTTTCCCTTTTAGTTTTACCAGTATCAGTCTACTTGACTCACGTTTTACCTCACATACAGTTTCTTTGTCTACTATGCCTATTGCTGCTCTCAGTTCTGTCCTTCTCCGACTGAGTTTATCATTCTCACTTAATCACTCGTAAAATCACCTTCTCCTACCCATCATATTTCACATCATCTCACAATGGTTAATTTTTCTTTTACTGTTTATGCTTAAAGTCCTTTCGATTTTCTCTTCTGTTCATTGTTCATGCGTTCTATGTTCCAAATCGTTTTATATCACCATGCTTGCTGGATGGCTTCACATCCATCCTTGCCATGTGTGACCTCACCTATCCTTTGATAGAGGGTCCCTTCTATCCTATTGGTGTTTACTTGTGGTGATGCTTGGTCATTTTCAGTGGCCATTCACCATTTCCTTCCAGTTGATTTAGTCACCCAAAATTTGACCATTGTGAGAGGTGTTCAGTGATGCCGGCCAGGGGCCTCAAGTGTTTTTTTAATAGAATCCCTACAGCGTGAAAGCAGGCCATTTAACCCATTGAGTCCACACTGTCCCTCTCAAGAGCACACTGTTCTACTCTATACCTGTAACCCTGCATTTGCCATGGCTAATCCACCTAGCCTATACATCCCTGAACATAATGGGCAATTTAATATGGCCAATCCACCTAGCCTAAACATCTTTGGACTGTGGGAGGAAACCTGAGCACCCGAAGGAAACCCACGCAGACAGAGGGAGAATGTGCAAAACCCATGCAGACAGGGTGGAATCAAACCCGGGTCCTGGGTGCTGTGAGGCAGAATTGCTAATCACTGAGCCACCATGCGACCCAGAAGGGAAATGGAAATATCTCCAAGAAATATTCATACGATCATAGGAAGAACAGAACCAGAGCATGTGGAAGAATTGAAGTATTTGGGGAGTATAATACTTGCAAAAGAAAGTTGCAAGATATAATTTTAAAAAAAGACAACAATGGGAAAGGCCATATTTAGCAAGAAGAGATGGTCACTAACCAAAAAGTTGCGAAAGCAGCTCAAGAAACAACTTGTAAAGAGATTAATTTGTTTTGTGTGGAGGCAAAACGTGGAACTTAGTGAAGGCAAAGATCAGCTTGCAAAATGGTTTTGAAATCTAGGTCTGGAAGAGGATGGCAAGGTCAGGAAAAGGAACAAATAATAAAGTGCTGTGTAAAATGAATGAACAAAGACATTTTTGGAACATAATGAGGAAAAGGAAGAGAAACCCGGTAGGATACATTTTAGAGGGAGCAGACTTATGGGGGAAGATCACAAGGAAATATTGGAAAAGGAAAACAGAGAATATCAATGTTGGGATGGCTTAAAAATTGTAGCAAGTACTTGACAAATGTAGAGAAGGCCACAGGATGGAAAGACATGAAAATACTACAATAAATCTGCCTTTGGGCAGAAACACAATGATGATGATGCTAATGAAATTCCTTCATTTGGAATATTTCTTTTAGATCTTTCTCTTTTAGGCAGAAGTGATTCCTTGTAACTAAAGCCTTCCCAACATGATTGTAGTCAATCTTTTCTGCATGCTCTCCATGACCTTGGCAGCCTTCCCAAAGGAAGGCACTCAAAGTTGGATACAGAATTCTAATTGTGGCCTAATGAGTGATGTTTATAGATTTAGTGTCCCTCTCCAGACTAAATGGTGGACTAATCACCTTAAATTCAGCAAATGAGGAGGCTATCAATTGACTCCAGGGATTTGCATCTGCTAAATAAATAAAATAGATTATGCATTATCTCTTTGCTTCTGTATGCAATACCCCTACATACAAAATTTCAGATCTTATAATTTGTATAATGCTTCATCACATTTTCCTCAACTTTTCAAGACTTGTGCAACTGTTTAAACCTGCCATTCCTGAAATATATTCGGCTGAAATTTACCATAAAAATAATGGTTTATTTTTAACCATAAAAATAATGGTTAAACTATTGATACACACCGTTATTTAGGCATAAAGTGGAGCAAGGTCAGTTGAGTGCAAATGCACTGTTAAATGCAGAAACCCAGAAGTTGACATGGGCACGTCACATCCAGTCCCTGTACACCTCCATCCCCCATCACGAAGGACTCAAAGCACTCCGCTTCTTCCTTTCCCGCCGTACCACCCAGTACCCTTCCACCGACACCCTCCTTCGACTGACCGAACTGGTCCTCACCCTGAACAACTTTTCTTTCCAATCCTCCCACTTTCTCCAAACAAAAGGAGTAGCCATGGGCACCCGCATGGGCCCCAGCTATGCCTGCCTCTTCGTAGGGTATGTGGAACAATCCATCTTCCGCAACTACACTGGCCCCACCCAGAAGATTTTACTGCATTTTACTTTCTGATTTGCTGTTTGAGAATACTTCAGTGTAATTGGCTGCCAACTCCCTGCGGTGATATCACTGTTACTGTATGCCTAGTGTTTGTCTTGATCTTGCACATATCAAGAAAGGGAAACTTCATGCCTCAGAGATCACTAGATAGCAGAAAATCCCTTTAATACTTCAAAGTACTCTTTTGGTATGATCCTAGATATTGAATATTGTTAGATATTATTACTGGAGCGAATCATAGATTTACATTTAAATAGTTCCCATTTCTGTCTTTGTTCACTCCTTTCCTCAGCAATATTTTGTGTTTGATTTTGTCTACTTTCTGTGGTTTTATTTACCCTAATGAAGAAGAGCATATCTTCTCAACATCACAACTATTGATCTCACCCTGCTTGGCTGTTGTATGGAACCCCCTACGTGTTAACCCCTTAAAGCCAAATACATAACAATATTGTCAAATTTGATGGAATTTTAATGCATTTACTTTAGGGGAAATTTGGCATGTTAATATGCTGCAGTTTTTCTTATCTGCGATGTTTTGTGTTATGTTGCTGAAAATATTACTGATGAAATACTTAGCAGTTGTAGTAAAATCATGCGTATACTTAGGATGAAGAAGATTATGAGTACCACATATGCTTGGTCCAGTTCTTGTTGGATTCATTTGGATATCAAAGTTGAAACTTTATTGCTGGAACAGCACAGCAGGTCAGGCAGCATCCAGGGAACAGGAGATTCGACGTTTCGGGCACAGGCCCTTCTTCAGGAATGAGCAGAGAGTGTTCAGCAGGAGAAGATAAAAGGTAGGGAGGAGGGACTTGGAGGAGGGGAGTTGGAAGTGGAGGAGATGCGGTGGAGGGCACCGTCGACCACGTCGCCTTCCTGACCTGCAGTCTTCTTGTTGACCTCTCCGCCTCCATCCTACTCCTTTCTATCACCCTCACCTTGACCTCTTTCCACCTATCACATTTCCAATGCCCCTCCTCCAAGTCCCTCCTCCCTACCTTTTATCTTCTCCTGCTGAACACTCTCTGCTCATTCCTGAAGAAGGGCCTGTGCCCGAAACGTCGAATCTCCTGTTCCCTGGATGCTGCCTGACCTGCTGTGCTGTTCCAGCAATAAAGTTTCAACTTTGATCTCCAGCATCTGCAGACCTCACTTTCTCCACGTCTTTCATAAGTCACATGTAAACAATATCCTACTGCTCAGTTCCCAGTTCAATATATCTAAAGTCATGAAGTTTCATCACTAATGTCATAGACATGGACTAAATATATAAGAAAATGGTACATCTTATCCATTTTGGTCTAAGAGCATTTCATAATACCATAGTAAGCCTGAATTAAGCTGAATAATCCTCGAACATTGAAAATTAACTCTGACAAATGAAGAGAGACATTTCTTTTATATGTCATTTGATGATTAAAATGTTCAAAAAAACAAACTGCTTTCTGTCTGGTTTGCCATTCAATCCATTTTATTGTCTCTCTGTATTTTTTTTGTTTTGCTCTTGATTTCCCATTAAACTTATTATTTTGAAATACATTTTCTATCTTGGCTTCATTCAAATCATTAAGAATTTGCTTCAACTGTAGTGAAAATAGACTGGAAATGGCCAACTTCCATCATTTGATTTTAATACATGAGATTTTTGAGAGCTAAAACTGGCTTTGACAACAGGCCTTACGTTTGTGTAAGACCTCAGCTAGCCTGAGAACCTATAGCAGGGAACCTTTGCAGACTAAGGGTACAGTTTCAGTTCTGGTCTCTTATGAGAAGCAGTTGGCTCAGTGACCACTGATTATAGTAAAAGGCTCAGGTTCAAGCTTAATGGGGTGAAATTGGTCGAGGAAGATTCCCCGTGATTGGATGAACACTTTTTGATTAGAAAATGGGTGCCTGAGTAAAGTCCTAATTTAAAAAACTCGGAGGTTTTTCAGGAAGCTCTTAATGAATAGAATGAAGCATGGAATAGAAAAAGTAAATCAAAATAATAAATTCAATGGGAAATCATGATCAAAATGAACAAAAAATACAGAGAGAGAACAAAATGGATTGAGTTGGTAAACCCAGGTCGAAAACTATTTGCTTTTTCAGTGACTAACAAAGGAACCAAAGCCATCTTGCATGTTGACCAGGAAGCAATTAGACAAATCTGCTAGGTGCTCCCAGTGACTTTTGCCTCAAGGGCAAAAGTAGAGGCAGAAATCAGGGGGCTGTAATGTGAAGGAATCATCCAACCAGTGCAGTTTGCAGAATGAGCAGCACTGGTCGTATTGATTGCCAAGCCCGATGTATCTGTCCGCCTTTGTGGGATTTTAAATAAATGATAAACTGCTTTTTGTATCTAGATAAATACCCACCTCACAAAGAGGATTTCTACACAGAATTGGTGGGGGGGTGTGGGGGTGAGGGGGATGCTGTCCTTCACAAAGCTGGACATGAACCATGTGTACTTGCAGTTACAATTAGATGAGGATTCCCAGATGTATGCTACAATTGATACCCATAAGGGTTTGTACCAATGTATGAGACTGCCATTTGAAGTATCGTCAGCCTGTGTAATGTTTCAACGGATGATGGAGAATATTTTATAAGATCTACTCCAGTTTGTCATTTACCTAGATGATGTGATAATAACAGCAAAGACAAATAAGGATCACTTAGAGAACGTGGACATAGTCATCTGATGTTCCTCCCAGTTGGATGTACACCTTAGAAGGGCAAAATGTCTGTTCCAGGTACCTAAGTGACCTACTTGGAATACAAAATCAACAAGAGCAGGTTACATCCCTTGGAAGATAAAGTGAGAGCAATCGAAGGTGCCCTGGCTCCCACATCCATATCAGAGCTTAGGTCTTTCCTTGGATTGGTGAATTATTATGGAAAGTTCATACATAACCTGACAACTTTGCATGAACTCCTATAAAAAGATCAGCCTTGGAAATGGTCGCATAGCCAAGCCATAGCTTTCAGGTAAGTGAAGAAATAGCTATCATCCTCGAAAGAGTTGGCCCACAAGACCCCAAGTGAGAACTAATAATAGCTTGCAATGCCTCTCCTTATGGCATCGAGGTAATATTATCTCATACATGGTCCAAAGGAGAGGACCATACGTTGTTGGGCATTCCTCTCCTTTGGGGAGAAAGTGAGGTCTGCAGATGCTGAGATAGAAATAGAAAGGTCGAGGAAGGGGAGGGAGGAATCTGAGACTGTCCAGGTGAATTTGAGGTCGGGGTGGAAGGTGTTGGTGAAGTGGATGAACTGTTCAACTTCCTCGTGGGAGCACGAGGCGGCGCCGATACAGTCATCGATGTAGCGGAGGGAGGAAAAGGTAGGGGGTGGGGCCAGTGTAGTTGCGGAAGATGGATTGTTCCACATACCCTACGAAGAGGAAGGCATAGCTGGGGCCCATGCGGGTGCCCATGGCTAATCCTTTCGTTTGGAGGAAGTGGGAGGATTGGAAAGAAGTTGTTCAGGGTGAGGACCAGTTCAGACAGTCGAAGGAGGGTGTCAGTGGAAGGGTACTCGGCGGTACGGCGGGAAAGAAAGAAGCGGAGGGCTTTGAGTCCTTCGCCTGAGATAGAAATAGAAAGGTCGAGGAAGGGGAGAGAGGAATCTGATACTGTCCAGGTGAATTTGAGGTCGGGGTGGAAGGTGTTAGTAAAGTGGATGAACTGTTCAACCTCCTCATGGGAGCACGAGG
>NC_057724.1:17133360-17135546 GCF_004010195.1 Chiloscyllium plagiosum
TGACCTCTTTCCACCTATCACATTTCCGACGCCCCTCCCCCAAGTCCCTCCTCCCTACCTTTTATCTTAGCCTGCTGGACAAACTTTCCCCATTCCTGAAGAAGGGCTTATGCCCGAAACGTCGATTCTCCTGTTCCCTGGATGCTGCCTGACCTGCTGCGCTTTTCCAGCAACACATTTCCAGTTCTGATCTCCAGCATCTGCAGACCTCACTTTCTCCCCAAAGGAGAGGAATGCCCAACAACGTATGCATATAGGACTTTGGCTAATGCAAAGCATAATACTCTCAGGTAAAGAAAGAAGGTTTGGCAGTCATATTTGGAATCAGGAATTTTCATCAATACATTTACAGATGTAAATTTGTGACACAGTGGAACACAAATCTCTGTGAGGACAAGGCAGTACCACCCATAGCTTCAGGCCAAAGTCAGCAGTATTAAGTATGTATAATTACAAGTTGGAACACTGTCCAGGAGGCCAAGAAGCAAGTGCAGATGCATTGAGTCTCCTCCCATTGGCAGACACGCCACTGGAAGAGTCTGTAATGGCTTTAAAGTCTTTGTCTGGCATTCCAGTCACAACTGACTTTGGACGCTATAACTCTATGACCCCACATTTATCTAAATTAAACTCCATCTGCCACTTCTCAGCCCATTGGCCCATCTGATCAAGATCCTATTGTAATCTGAGGTTACCCTCTTTGCCGTCCACTACACCTCCAATTTTGGTGTCATCTGCAAATTTACTAACTGTACCTCTTATGCTCGCATCCAAATCATTTATGTAAATGACAAAAAGTACAGGACCTAGCACCGATCCTTGTGGCACTCCACTGGTCACAGGCCTCCAGTCTTAAAAACAACCCTCCAACATCACCCTCTGTCTTCTACCTTGAGCCAGTCCTGTATCCAAATGGCTAGTTCTTCCTTTATTCCATGAGATCTAACCTTGCTAATCAGTCTCCCATGGGGAACCTTGTCGAACGTCTTACTGAAGTCCATATGGATCACAACTACTGCTCTGCCCTCATCAATCTTCTTTGTTACTTCTTCAAAAAACTCAATCAAGTTTGTGAGACATGATTTCCCATGCACAAAGCCATGTTGACTATCCTGAATTGGTCCTTGCCTTTCCAAATACATGTACATCCTGTCCCTCAGGATTCCCTCCAACAACTTGCCCACCACTGAGGTCAGGCTCACTGGTCTATAGATGTGGACAAGAAGTTATGTCTGGTGACCTGACTTGTCTTTACCACCCTTCTTAAACAGTGGCACCACGTTTGCCAACCTCCAGTCTTCCGACACCTCACCTGTGACTATCGATGATACAAATATCTCAGCAAGGGGCCCAGCAATCACTTCTCTTGCTTCCCACAGAGTTCTCGTGTACATCTGATCAGGCCCTGGGGATTTATCCACCTTTACCCATTTCAAGTGTTGCATTTTGGGAAAGCAAATCTTAGCACAATTTATACACTTAATGGTGAGTTCGTAGGGAGTATTGCTGAACAAAAAGACCTTGGAGTGCAGGTTCATAGATCCTTGAAAGTGGAGTCGCAAGTAGATAGGATAGTGCAAAGGCGTTTGGTATGCTTTCCTTTATTGGCCAGAGTATTGAGTACAGGAGTTCAGAGGTCATGTTGTGGCTGTACCGAACATTGGTTAGGCCACTGTTGGAATATTGCGTGCAATTCTGGTCTCCTTCCTGTTGGAAAGATGTTGTGAAAATTGAAAGGGTTCAGAAAAAATTTACAAGGATGTTGCCAGGGTTGGAGGATTTGAGCTATAGAGAAAGGTTGAATAGGCTAGGGTTATTTTCCCTGGAGGGTCAGGGGTTGAGGGGTGATATTATAGAGGTTTATAAAATCATAAGGGTCATGAATAGGATAAATAGACAAATTCTATTCCCTGGAGAGTGGCTGGAGAGTGGCGAATGTTGTGCCCCTGTTCAAAAAAGGGAATAGAGATAACCCCGGGAATTACAGGCCAGTTAGTCTTACTTCGGTGGTAGGCAAAGTAATGGAAACGGTACTGAGGGATAGGATTTATGAGTATCTGGAAAGACACTGCTTGATTAGGGACAGCCAGCACGGATTTGAGAGGGGTAGGTCTTGCCTTACAAGTCTTATTGAATTATTTGAGGAGGTGACCAAGCATGTGGATGAAGGTAGAGCAGTGGATGTA
>NC_057724.1:17136208-17157031 GCF_004010195.1 Chiloscyllium plagiosum
GCTGCCTGTGGGAGTGGTAGAGTCAGAATCATTGGCGACCTTTAAGCGGCAATTGGATAGGTACATGGATGGGTGCTTAAGCTAGGACAAATGTTCGGCACAACATCGTGGGCCAAAGGGCCTGTTCTGTGCTGTATTGTTCCATGTTCTATGTTCTATGTTCTATGTTCTATGGAGTGAGGGAGTCCAGAACGAGAGGCGTAGGTTTAGGGTGAGAGGGGAAAAATATAAAGGAGACCTAAGGGGCAACTTTGTCATGCAGAGGGTGGTGCGTGTATGGAATGAGCTGCCAGAGGAAGTGGTGGAGGCTAGTATAATTGCAACATTTAAGAAGCATTTGGATGGGTATATGAATAAGAAGGGTTTGGAGGGATACGGACCGTGTGCTGGCAGGTGGGAGTAGATTGAGTTGGGATATCTGGTCGGCATGGATAAGTTGGACCGAAGGGTCTGTTTCTATGCAGTCCATCTCTATGACTCTCTGACTCTATGACCAGATCACAGAAGAGAACTGCATATTATTATGAGGACTGTGAGTGATTGTCCCAAGCACAGGTCGCTGCCAAATACTGGATGAACTTCACCAGGGTGAATCAAGGTTTTCAAAATGAAGATGTGGACAAGAAGTTATGTCTGGTGGCCAGGATTGGATACTGACATAGCTACATTGGTAAGGCAGTGCCCAGAGTGTCGAAAAGGTCAGAAATTACCATCAGTTCCCCCACATTCAGTTACACATTGACAATGGAGATCCTTTAATGGGCTCAACATCCTTAATCATTGTGGACGCCTACTCAAAGTGGTTAGATATGCATAGAGCTCATTTGCCAAACATGGAGATGACAATGGAAAAACAGCGAGAACCTTTTGCAATATGCGGACTTTGGAAATGTTGGTTACAGACAATGGGCCATCATTTACCAGCAGAGAATTTGAGCATTTCCTAAATTCGAATGGCATTCGTCATATTAGGACAGCTCCATAACGTCCATCATTCAATGGTCTAAACTTTGAAACCAGGCTTAAAGAAACAGCTTCACTAGATACCAAACTGTCCTGGTTTCTGTTTGATTATAGGACCACCCTCACACAACTACAGCGACAGCTCCCCCAGAGTTGCTAATGGGAGAAGACTCAGGTTAAATCTGCTCAGTCTGGACTTGGGGAGGTGGCGGGGTAGGGGTGGAGTGGAGGGGGTGTGGTGGCCAGAGGGAGAGGGTGAAATAATATCAGGAACACCCTTGCCAGACACAAGATTCTGTTAAGCAAGAGAGACAGTTTACTTCAGGAGATGAAGATTGGCGTAGGAACCATGAGAATAGCCTTGCATGGGTAAGAGGTGAGGTCAACATGAGGTTGGGTGCTGTGATATATAAAGTTCGGGTTGGTGTAGCGGTCCTGAACAACATGGGGACCATATAAAAGCTGCAAACTCTCAAACAGTGTGGGAGTAAAACGTGTCTGGCTTCTCGGTTGCCTTTCTGACTGTTCCAGAACTTGTGGATTCTTCCTTTCCTTCAAGCATTAAAGACACATCGGAATCTGAGAAGGACACAGTGGATTCACTGCCTTGACCCCTTTACTGTCTGAAGAGGAGAATGAATGCTCCGGGCACAAGAGGAGAGCTACTGTGCATTGCACATCACCTGTATCAGAGGCAGAGTTGGAAGAACCTGACCTGGTGTTAAAATACCACAGGAGGAACTTTGAAAGAAAAAAAAAACGGCCTATGTCCTGGGTCCTGGAGGGGAGGGCTGTCGTGATTGTAAGGAGGTCAGTCAGGTGGATGCCATAGCATACATGTTCCCTGCTTGGAGCTGTTAACCTGGTCCAATCAAGGAGCCCTGGCTTACAGTTATAAACAGGCATGTCAGAGATTCTGTTCACTCTGAGAGATAGCTCTGAGGGAGCTGGATCAGTGTCAAGGACTTCCCATATGTAAGTAAAGGGTACGTTGGTAATAAGATTCAGGCCCCTGTAGAGTTATTTCACAATTGCCTCTTGCATTCTGCCTCAAGACACACTCCTTTTTTTAAGCTTATTATCTGTGTTTGTGTTTGTGTGTTTGATGTCTCTTTTTATGGAGTTGGCAGGTAATAAAATAGTAGGTAATTATGGAGATAGTAGGTAATAATAAAGGTTTTGGTTTTGAATTGACACCTTCATTTTGATCTAGTTAACTAAGTTTGGTTAAAATGAGAGTGATCTGTGCTCAAAAAGAAATAAAGATATTTGTTGCAACTGACCAAGAGGAGGTTAAAAAGTGAAAAAGTAGCACTGTTCCTCATGTGTTTGTTACAAAGTCTTCAATGATTAGAAATGCACAGATGCTTGCCATGATCAATCAGGGCTTAGATGACCTATAGATGGTGCTGTGCCATTTCAAATTCTCATTGCAGTAGCTTTCATTTATGGAAATTAAACAGATGAAAGCAAGCCAAACAGAAGATATATTTCACTGGCTGTGCCAAATATTGGCCAGTTGTGTGCCTCCTGGTGAGGAAAGGTGCTAAAGAGTTACCTGAAACTGACTCTCACATTATTTTGTATGATCACTGTTAATGAAATCAAACAGCAATTACAAGTAACATTTACTGTAAAACAGTTAATGATCTAGATGATTCAAAACTGAAAATATTAAAATATTAAATTGAAATGGAAGACTATGTTGAAGATGAAAGGACGTGGGAAAATCTAGGGCAGACACAGTTAATGTTTGAGGAGAAAGTGAGGTTTGCAGATGCTGGAGATCAGAGCTGAAAATGTGTTGCTGGAAAAGTGCAGCAGGTCAGGCAGCATCCAGGGAACAGGAGAATCGATGTTTCGGGCTTCCTGAAGAAGGGCTTATGCCCGAAACGTCGATTCTCCTGTTCCCTGGATGCTGCCTGACCTGCTGCGCTTTTCCGCAACACATTTTCAGCACAGTTAATGTTTGACATGTTTTATTTCAAGTGCCTGAAAAATGTTATTAACATTGGATATAAATCTACTACTGATATCTAATCTTCCTCCTCAGTGTAATGTAATGTTGACGTTCAAGGATGTAGGTAATGTGTATTATGTAATGGGCTGCACTATTTAACCACACAGCTTAATCCCTTATAGTTGCTGAAAAAAGTATCAGGTTGAAGTCTATACGAACGTAATTATAGACCAAGACTTCGCTGATTGCCACAAGTGGGAAGCTGTGGCAAAATACAATGATAATGATGTTACCATTTGGCAAAATACAATGATAATGATGTTACCATTATGTGAAGTGTAATGGCTTGCCTGATGACTTCTGTGACATTGTAATATCAGGCCTTAAAATTTCCAGCATCTTCAACCAAGTGCACCATCCTAACTGGGAACTTGGCTACTTAAGGAACATCTGCTAAGCTGTAAATGGTGTATACGCATTGACTGATGATAAAGGCACTGTACAGTTACCTTTCACAAAATATCTAACTGCCTCTGCTTTTTGTTGTTCTGGTATGGTGGAAGTGATGCGCTGTTTGATGAGCGGTTACATAGTGGTTAACTCTCCATCTGGAAAGACAAGCTGTGAGTGAATCACGACAGGCAGATATAGACAGAATTGGAAGTGGGCGGACAGATGGTGTGTTATCTTCAGCACGAAGAAGATCAACTTAATAACTCTGTCAAGAAAGATTAAGTATAATGTTGCACACCTACCTCTACTTTATAAACACTCATCAATTACTACATTCAACTTCTCAGCTTGATAATCACATCTGATCTGTGCTCGGCCAACCAAGTGTTTGAGACAGTTGGAAAATTGACAGAAAAGTTTAAGAAAATACTTATTCTTGAGCTGTGGGCAGCAATGATGAGTCAGAATGTATTGCTCATCTCTAGATGCCTTGAAGGCATCAAGGGTCAACCATTTACTGTTTCCAAAGACACCTGCATTCCAGAACACTGTAGATTTCCTACCCTGTTGAAATTGATGAACCAGTTGGCTTTTTTTGAAGCTCTGACATCTTTCAACAAAAATTTCTGATGCTTTTCATTGGTGATTGTTATCCTTGACTGTGCCTTTTCAAAACTAAAATGTAGCTAAACATTACATTTAGCACATATTTGTACCAGATTCTAATTCTAACATATTATGTCAAGCGTATGTCACCTCTTGGAACATATCGACCACGAAATGTATTGCCTAATCACCAGGATATTCAGAAAAATAGCTGTGGTTTCATTCTACAGTGCTGGTGCTCATATATTTAGTAAGAAGTACTGGATGATACTTCGGTGAGGGAGTTAGCTGAAATCAAAAACATCAACCGAATGTTTTCCAGTAGGCACGTCCCAATGTTAATTGGCGTGTAATGCAGACATTTTGAATCTCGATACTCAAAGCTGCAATTTTCTACACAAGCATCAACTAACTGTCTTTGTGTGTTCCCCTATTGCTGGCCTTCCATATATCCTTACCTATTTTGGTACTCTCCAGTTTCCACAGCATGGCTGGTGGGAAACAACTGAAATTCAGTGAAGTTGATGGCAACTACCTTTGAAAGCTGGCTTTGAGCTCTGTGGATCCAGAACGAGTATACGACCTTAGTGTTAGTGGCAAGAATGGCAGCGGTGGGAGGACAAATGTTACCACTCAGCCATTGACTCTTCCTCAGGGCATCTCAGAAATCCTATTAATCCATTGGAAGACAGATTGCTGGATGGCTGGTGTTTGCATTCATGTGTGGCAACAAAAGCTATGTTTGCATGTCAGGGAACTGACATGCATTACAGTAAACTGAACATCTACTGAAGAAACCAAGTATCTAGTACTGTCAATTGGTGTTGTGAAGAAAGTTGAGACATTGACCATAAAGCACCGAATGATATTGTCCACTGGCATATCAATAGGGTTGTCCACTTCTGCTGCCCAGTGAAGGATGGGATCAAAGATCTGTCCTCTATCAGTAGAAGAGTTTTCCTCATGTAGATCTTGGAAACCACTATTTCATAAAGGGGTAGAAATCTCAGTCAGCAGTATGGAAATACCACATTGTTACTTAGCTTATATGGAGTAAAACAATATAGTTTTGGCATGTGAAAGAATTTAAAACTTTTTTGGAATAATTTCATACAGTGTTTTCATTATATAGAATTTAAAAGTTAGTGGACAAAAACGTCTGCAGTATTGTAATATTACAGAGCATTCAGATTTGAACAAAATAGAACCTAAAATGAGATTGATCTAATACAAAAATGTAAACCTCAAGACAGAAGGTTACTAGCAGCACTGAAATGTTACAGATTTAAAATAACTTGGAAGTGATGAGAATAAATAAACCTGTTCAGAAGAATTAGAAGGAGAAATAATAGTTCCAAAAGAGTCAATGTCAGTGATGGACCAGTCAGAAGACAGGATTGAACACTTTGGAGAAAACAATTCTTAAGAAACAGAATTGATGAAAAATTAAACACCAAGAGTGAGGTTTGAGAAGGCAGTAATCTATTGTATTCAGCAGCTAACAAGTATTAAGAGTCATTGTCCCTGCTGTGGAAGGAAATAAAACCTCACAAGCAATACCCAGCATGACAAATAATGTCATATGTGTAAAACAGTAGGCCATTTTCAGAAGTAAGACAGTTTTAGATCAGCAGGGATGATTGGGTTTATACACAGAAACCGTTCATTAGGATAGAAAATACCACCACTGGAGAAGAAAATCAGACACACTCCCAGAGAAAATTATTGATTAATCTGTATTGAGTTTAGCAGATCTCCTTTATACCAATGGGCAGCTCATTAACTTTAAACTTGATAAAGGAACATGTTTCACTGTTGTCTCAGATCCACTATCATGGCTGCAGGAACAAGCATTCCAGACCATATATGCAGATAGAATTCTCCCAAAGTTGAAGGTATGCTACTAGAACAAACTGAGTCTTGGAATTAAAAATGTTTATAATGGTTCACAATTAACACTTCTCACTTCTGAGCCTGTACCTCATTAACCTTGTGGTAACAGATGGAATTTGATCAGTTCCAGCAAAACAATCTGTTCAGAAACCATGTTGCAATCCCTGTACTATAGGTAGATCCACAATACCCAGAGAGAGGGATTCCAGGACTTAGGCCCAGTGACAATGACTTAACAGATATGTATTTCCAAGTCAGAAACAAAAACAGAAATTGTTGGAGGAACTCAGCAGGTATGGCAGCATCTGTGAAGAGAAAGCAGAGTTAATGTTTTGGATCCAAGGTAAGTTCCTTCAACAAAGGCATCCATGCAATATCAGAAAGATTTGGAGCACACCCCTCTCCCTTGTTGTGCCACAAATCCATTTTCCATCAAGATTCACATCCATAAACAATTTTTGAACTGGTTCACGAGTTTACACCTCTCTATTAAGAAGTGCACAATGGCTTTTAATAGTGCGATGCTAGCTTTAAGTTGTGCTAGCTCAGCACAAGCTTGACATGACACTTAAGCAAATATCCATGATGCATGTGCTGCCGTTGTATCTCTTCTTGCTCAATGTCCCGAATGTGCTTTCAGTTTGGACTTCTTGACAGCAATCAGGAGTAATAAATCTTCATTAGTTTTCACCTCTCTGATTCAGAGGCAGTTGCAGCGTGTTTAGCACAGCTCCATCTGAGATCAGTGAACAACATAGACTGAGGATTACAGTGAGACCATTCCTATTTGTATGGTCAGCTTCTCACAGACTGAGTTCACAAAGTATCTGACAATTCTACCATGTCTTTTCTTTGACTATTTTGGCACCTCATATAGCAAATCAAAATTTTGTGCAGTGGAATTAGTTCTGTTGACTGGAGTATTCTACAGTGAACGAAAATGACCTTTATTGATAGTGAAAAATAGAACTGGTTTCCATATAAATCATTATGGGAAATTTGGGCTTTTAGAAATCTATGTACTTAAATGAGAAATGCACATTTCATAACCAAAGCTGATTGCATTTCTGATTAGAACAAAATGGATCTCTCTACTTATCTGGGGTGCTATTAATGACATTGATTGTTCAAGCAAGCAATATGCTATTGCTCAGTTTCTGTCTCTGATGAAAGTACTAAATCCATGAATTTGCTTTCATCATAAATGAAACCTAGTTTCCCCCTGGAACTTGTTTCATACAAGAAAGGCTATCTCACTTTAATAGATTTATCAGCTGTGATTGACTAAATTCATACAATCATTTGACATAGAACATGTAGATTTTTATATGGCATGTGGTATGCTAATGAAAAATGTTTAGTGAGTTCCCCAATAGTATTTTACTATATGTATTTGACTTTTAATTGGTTGCTTTCCCTTCTGTTTTCTCCACTGGACTTAGAATTCTCCAGTCAACAGAGCAGAAAAATAATGCTCTATTTTGCGAGCCATAATTTTATATGTATCGTGATCGATGCTTTGTT
Source organism: Chiloscyllium plagiosum (assembly GCF_004010195.1). Classification (NCBI taxonomy): domain Eukaryota; kingdom Metazoa; phylum Chordata; class Chondrichthyes; order Orectolobiformes; family Hemiscylliidae; genus Chiloscyllium; species Chiloscyllium plagiosum. Next base: position 17,143,608 of record NC_057724.1, read on the forward strand.
TATTTATTTTGTAAAATATTTTGTTTCCCTTATTATCACCATCATTTGGCCAAATGCTGGGTGCTTGCTTTATGGAAGATAATGGGAAAGAACACTCCATACCCAAACTTAACTTTGTAGCCTCTTCCACGGCGACCACCTTTCAAGAAGTTTGCATTCTTTGAATGCTAGCCTCATGAATTCAGACTATTCAACGTTTATTGTTCTTCTTTTGGAAGCCATGACATAAGCTGGCTAAGTCTTAAACACAGAAATTCCCTCTCTGAAACTCTTCGCCCGGCAATTTGCTTCTTCTCTGACTAGGCATAGGTCTCCTGGCCTAAATTTGCTGTGTGGCTTGGTGTCAATTCCTGCCTGTGAATCCTGTGAAGCACCTTTGGAGGATTTACAATGTTGATGTTGTTATGTAAATACAAGTGTTTGTTGTGAGAAGCTAATAACAGTGAGAAGTAGTTCGTGAAAGAGCAATTCCCCATGCTAGTATTTAGAGGGGAGTTTTGCTTTAATAAATTGCATCAGTCTTCTGGCAGTCCTGCAGACATCTATTCCTGGTACAATTGATCTACTGGAGCAATGTAAGAGGCTACAATTCCCATAGAGACTGTTACAACTCAATGGGATAACACATTAGAAATCATGGCTGCTGTTCTGAGAGTCATCACAAAGGTTGAATATTTTATAAAGTGTGCAAAGTTCCCTAATTTAACTGACTTTCAGACACAGATTGAGATAAAACATAGTCCATATAGTTTTCCTTTCTTGGCTGATCGAATTTGAACCCCAGAACTCTCCTTCATAGAGACAGAGTGACTGGAGAAGCTACATTTAGTGCAAGGTTGGGGAATCTTTATCCTTATTTCAATTTCTCATAAATTTGATCTTTTCAATGCAACATTCAACCACTCATTCCAGTGCAATGAACCAGAGACACTTTTGACCATTATGTCCTCTGTCCCAGATTCAGGCAATCTATTCCACCCACCAGTGATTTTCAGTGATATTTTAGGATATCTTGTGACCTAATCATTAAAATACCTTCCACTGTATCCTTTTCCATGGCAATATGAACCACATGAGCCTCGTGTCCAGGTAGAAATGCTGACCTGCTAATATTTAGACCCTGACTGTATCCTATGCTGGAATCAAAAGGACCGTTTAAAATATACCCTTTTATAATGTGATATTCTTAACACTTATCATTTACACTGGGAGTTAGAATGTCACATTTTGTCCACCAGTTTCATAGTTACCTTTGGAAATGTCTTTGAATATAATTAATTGGTACCTTTATTCCCCAGTAAAATAATTTAGGTTTTCCTTTAATCTTTAGCAACATCGTCATCTGGAACCATTATCAGGAAGATTTTAGCACAGGTTGTATGACGCATTTCATTTTGTAATTAGTCTCAAAAGGTAATAGTAATCTTCTAAATGTCATAATTTTTATGATGAAATGCATTCAGTACATGCAAAATCATGAATTTGTATTTAGTCTTTGTACATTTGCTGCTATCAGTCTCTTGTTCAGCATTACATGATGCAAAGGAATTTTGTAAATACGGTTTTCCTTTACCATAAAAACACTCAAAGCTTTTTAAAAAAGTTCTTGATAGAATGTCGATGGTCCTTCACTTTGCTCCTTAGTAAGGGTGAAACTACACTGAGCAATCTCATACATGCAAAGAAGCAAGCAATAGAAAGGATGTCAACATGATTTATGTGGTGCAACCCTTAAATCTGGAGAACCTGAATTTCAGACCATTTCACTCAGGTGATTTCCCCTGTGTGGATCTTGTTGTGAAAGTGTGATGCATGGTGGTTTACATTACCTGTTGTTCTGTTTAGATGTACAGCCTTCAATGCCAACTTTAGTTGCTGGGAATTCAAAGTGCTGTTCACAAACTGTGGGACATATCTCAAAATGATCTTTTACCATTTCACTGAGTTAATTGGTAACATTTAACATTTTTGTCCGTTGAAATCTCGACGTAGTATTAATAATGAAAGTATTAATGGCTTTGTAAGCAACTGCTCTGATTATTTTAATGAATAAGCTAATGCGATGAAAAGAAATTTTAATCCATAAGACTTCAGATTGTTATTTTTTGATCCTGATTTAAATCTATACGGAAGAGTGTATTTCGAGCTTCAGCTCATTTGGGTAATGAACTGTTCGGTTTCTTTGACACATCCCAACAACTTTATTTAGGTTTTGGAATCAGCTCTTGATGCAGAGATGGTTAATGGCAGCAAGTGTATGTCACAGCATCTCCCAGTTGGCCTTGTTAGACAAACAGGTGCTCTTTTATAAAGCTTATTTCTTAGATGTTGCTCAGTAACCATGATCTCTGTGGAATTGTGATCTGAAGAACAAATACCTGAGACTAATGAGGCTTTTATTTCATCACCACATGTCAGCAGTACATTAAGAACAAAATATTTTAATTGGTGAATCAAGTTAGATTTGACGATCAGCCAGCTTCAGACCATGAGATGTTTTGAAATTGAGAAGGTCTTCTTTATGTTCATTTATGCGTCATTTTATAAATTCAGGATAATCTTTCTTGTGGTAATTTTAGCGTCCATTAGTGCCAAGGCGATGATGTATAACTAGGCATAAAAAGCTGCCCGGCAGTAATTGTAACTGTTCTCATTTGCCCACAAGGGTTTCACAGGGTGGCAATGGTTTCATGCCAGTGGTTCAAACTTGGCAATTACTTAGGCTGGGGGCGGGGATCTGACTCATTAAGTTTTGACAGCCTGCAATCATCATATTCGAAAAATAGTGGAGCTTGCTGATCGTCCTTTGAAGTCACATTCAGTCCAGAGTTTAATCTGAGAATGTCACGAGAATCAATATCTATTATCGTGTACAGTCACAACAAAGACAGCAGCTGATCCTGCTGCACTGAAGCATAGTCATAATCATACATGAACAAAGGCCAAGACATCTAGAAACTGCATTGCATCTCATTACTGTGGTGCGTTTGAATATATACTTACTGAATAGACATACAGCTTTTTCGTGAAGGCTGTGATTGTGCTGCTGCTATTGGAACTAGGCAGGACACCTTCCATATGAATAATATAACAATGTCAGGACCCCAGATGAAAAGAGTGCCAAATCAGACAGAATATTCCAGAAGCTGTTGCAGTGTCCCTGTTAAGTCCTTCAAGCTTAGCTTATGTAAAAAGAAAACCCTTTCACTGTGCCAAAAGGGCCTGCTTTGTATGAGAACTAGGTTTGAGAGAATGAGCGGGTAAAGGAAAGAAAATGTAAAATGAACGAGGACGAATTTGTTGAATATTGCAACAGATGAGAAAGTCTTAAAGGAAAACGTTTGAAGGACGGAATGAATAGTTAATTAGTAAAGCATGGATTAATCAAGGACAGTCAGCATGGATTTGATAAAGCTTGGATCTAACTAGCTTGTCAGAATCCGTTGAAGAGGTGACAAAGAGGACTATGTCTTTTCTATTCTATATGGATTTTAGCTATACTTTTGACGAGGTGCAATATGGTCTGAAAAGTAAAGACACATAGGTCAAACGGACCATGATATTTCTTTCCAAACTCAACTCAATGGCAGGAATAAAATGGTTAAATAGTTCACAGTCTTAGCTGGGACTGGAAGGCTGCTTCCAGTGGGCTTCTGCAGAGTTCAGGACTGGGTTCCTTGCTGCTTGCGTGAGATAAAAATAGATTAGATTCCCTACAGTGTGGAAACAGGCCCTTTAGCCCAAACCGACCCTCTGAAGAGCAACCCACCCAGACCCTCTGACTAATGCACCTAACAATTTACCTGACCTGCACATCTTTAGATTGTAGGAGCAAACCCACACAGACATGGGGACAATCTGCAAACTTCACACAGACAGTCACCCAAGGCTGGAATTGAACCTAGGAGCCTGGTACTGTGAGGCAGCAGTGCTAACCACTGAGCCACCATGCCACCTGATAAGAGGCATGATTAGAGGTTTGCAGATGATACAAATAGTGTCTGTGTGAGAGAGAAAGCTGTGGACAGCAGGAACATATCAGGAAACTGGTCAGCTTGGCTGGAAAGTGGAAAATGGAATTCAAGGAATTTGTGCTAAATGTTGTTATCAAAAAGTATAGAATAATATACGACCTTAGGGTGCTTGTTGCTGATCCCTGAAGACATCCAAACAGATAGTAAAGGTGCTTAAGAAGGGAAAAATGATATTTCTCTTTATTAGCCAAGGCAAGGAACATAAGAATCATTGAATGCCAACAGTGTGGAGACAGGCTATTCAGCCCAACTAGTCCACACCATTTACCCCTGACTAATGTACCTAACCTACACATCCCTAAACACTGTGGGCAATTTAGCATGACCAATCTACCTAACCTACACATTGTTGGACTGTGGGAGGAAACCAGAGCACCCAAAGGAAACTCCATACCGCCAGTCACTCAAACCTGGGTCCCTAGTGGTGTGAGGTAGTAGTGCTAACCACTGAGCCGCCATGCTGCTCTAATAAGAACAGGGCTGTTGTGCCAAAATTATATAAAACACTAATTATGTCACAACTACACTACTACTTACCGTACAAGATCACTAGATTACATGAGGACAATGTCTTGCTGGTGATGCCCACACGGAAAGAGTTAGGGAATAAAAACATGAAGGATGCAATTATGCCTGATGGATTACAAAAGAGATCTATAAGGATATTTCCAGGAATGGAGAATTTTAATTATGAGGAAGGAATGGATAGGCTGCAGTTGTTTTATTTGCAACAGAGGAGACTGAAGGGCAATTAAATGGAGGGTTAGATAGATTGGGTTGGTAAGTAACTTCTTTACTGAGAAGTTATTAAAAATCAAGGGCAAATAGAATCAAAGTAATTTATAAAAGGATTAAAGAGAAGTTAAGAAGATTTATTTTCAACCAGAGGGTGGTTGGGATCTCAAACCCACTGTGGTAGAGGCAGAAATCCTCATTGCAATTAAAGCAAAACCTGCACAACCTAAGGACTGATGGAAAATGGGATTAAGTTGAATGTTTTTTTTGGCTGGTAAAGACACAGTGGGATTCATGCTATAGATTTGCTATATTTCTACATTCATAGGTCTTGGATCTCAAATTGTTCAGGGTGACGTGTCCACCTGCAATAAACAGGTTTCCTGCAGATAAGGAACATTCTTCCATATTTTGGACACAAAGACAGATCAATGTTATCCTTCTAAGTACCAGAGAATGAATTGCGATGCAGTCAGTGCTACTCTTGTGAACAGGACACAATGAAGCAACTTTCTGGTATTGATTACATTCCCTCAGTAAAATGAAATGGCTTTATTTATGGCATGCGACACTCCTTCTCTGAAACTCTATAGTCTGTCGCTGTGTTTGCTAATGTCCTGGTGGCATTATAAATTGGTTCTGGCACTCACCTGATTGATTCTAAAAGAACACTGCTCTTTGGCCTGCATCAGAAACAACCATCTATGATAGTTGGAAAGGGCGGATTGTAGAATGCGAGGATATCTGCAGATGTCAGCATGTCCTTGGTCTGTTGGAAAACATCCTGTTAGTGTAAGTTCCATCACCGTTTTTATGTTGTTGCCAAGTGGTTGATAATGTTTAGAAATCTTTGCATGAACTGATTTTGCATTCCATCCTTGTTGAGGTGTATCCCAAGAAGCAATTTGGAAAAATCACGCATTTCCTTGGGTGAAGCTGTTCAGCTTGTAAGCATTTTAAAATAGCAATAACTACCCCCACCTCTACCCTCCCCGCCAACATTCCTTGCATTTTCCAGTGTAATCAGTATGTTAAAACAAACATAGATAATGCTAGAGAAACTCAACAGGCCTAGGAGAAATGGAGTTAACAGAGTCTGAGTCCAGTATAACTCTATATCAAAACTCAAGTCACATACCACACAATATACTGTCCTAAGTCAGACGGACACAGAGAAATTTAGAATGTATATGGAACACGCAATTAGAAAAGCAAATGACATATTGCCCTTCATTACTAGGGGACTAAAATACAAGAACAAGGAGGTAATGCTACACTTACGTATGGCTGTGTTGACAGCACACTTGGAATACAATGAACAGTTTTTGTCCTTCATATCTAAAAAAAGACGCGCATGCCTTGAAGGCAGTACAATAAAGATTCATTTAATTGATTTCTGGGATGACAGGTTGACTAGATTAGGTTTATATTCTGTGGAGTTTGAAGAATTTGAGGTGATCTTATTGAAATGTACAAATTCTGAAGAAGTTTGAGCGAAAGGTTGACTGCAGAATCTGGAACACTGAGGTCAAAGGTCAGCCAAATTATAATGAAGAAGGAAACAAACTTGAGGAGTCATGAGATCTAGTCCTGCTTCTGTTTCTATTGCCCATCAGTGCTAATTCACCGTTTCACTTATTTCCTGATGAATGTCAGTAAATGATGGGACATAATGGGTGAGTGAGTGGTTGAACGATTATATGATGAAGAGGGAAGGGAGAGGCGAGTTGATGGGCATTGATAGTGACAGAAGCTTTTTTAATTCTTTGTTCCAGTTGCAATGAGAAACTGAACCTTCACGCTATCAGAACAATCCGCTCGTGAAGCACTTTGTTGCTCCTTCTCCTCTTTGTTGCTCTCCTTATGATATGTAATGAACAAATTGATCATTTTCCAATTCCCTCTGCTCTTCCTTTGTGTGCAAGATGCAACACATGACCATTATCCACTGCCACTCACCATTCCAATGGGTTGTTCTATAAATATAACTGATGGTTGTGTGCTCTTGTAGTATTCCTATATCTCCTCAGCGAGATGTTCTCACCGGTGTCATGCACCAAGTTTGAATATCACACATTTCCTGTGAACCAATCCTTAAGTGTGCTTCCTGGAATGTTGCATGTTGCAGTCTGAAGGCATCATAAGAACTCCCAGGATGCAATGCAACATGACCACTTCTTGTGGATGTGCAGATGCTGTACATGGTTGGGATAATATCCCATGTAGTTTATGATAAAATACCTGACTGTTGAGCTGGTGCTCAGGTTGCTCTGTGAGTGCAGTCAATGACAGCTGTGGGAACCCCTTCAGAAATGTGAATGCAGACAGCTGCACATTCTGGTTACTTTAGCCATGGAGAAGTCGATATGAATCGATACTTTGCCAAGCAATCCATCCATTACCTGCTGTATACAATTATGCTGAGAGAAACTCAATTTGTTTCCAGTGGTATTCTGAAAAAAAAATGAAAAGCAGTTAAGTTGAGGGGTTGATTATAAAGTGACAAGGCCACTAAGGAGTGGCCTTGAAGGAGATTGATCGCATCAATGGCTGACTGCCATATCGGTCTAAACAGGTCAAACAGAGCTGAAGATATGTCAAGGGAGCTGAAACTCTGTGAGTTTCCTGGAAAACTTGGGCTGGAGGAATTACTCCTCAACTCCTTTTTTTATGCATTTATAGTTTGTCTTGCCATGATCTGCTTATCATTTTATGATTTCCTCACTTTTGCCTAGTTGATTTTAAACTTACTGTGAATCCTCTTGCAATGATGCCTACCATGAAAAAGTTCTCCTTCGCTCTCCACAAGAATCTCAGTGAGTCTCTCCTGACATGCTGTGCTTTCCCAGCATCTGCAGTCCTCACTTTTGCCTTATCATTTTTCTGAGCTTCACCAATTACCAATCCACTTATAGATTAGATTCCCTACTGTGTGGAAACAGGCCCTTCACCCCAACGAGTCCACACTGACCCTTTGAACAGTAACTCACCCAGTCCCATTTCTCTCTGACTAATGCATCTAGCACTACAGGCAATTTAGCATGACCAAATCACCTAACCTGCACATTTTGGACTGTGGGAGGAAACCGGAGCAAACCCACACAGACGCAGGGAGAATGTGCAAACCCCACACAGGACAATCATCTAAGGCTGGAATTGAACCTGGGACCCTGGTGCTGTAAGGCAACAGTGCTACCCATTGAGCCAGTGATGGTCAGACTAATTCTAACGATCAGGCCCCTCACCCACTGCCAAGTGCATCTGTGGTAAACTTGCTCATAGCTGTACTTAAGCAGATTGTAATCTGGCATCACTTTTCTGCTATTTCTACATCCTCTGTCTGTCCTCAGGCCATTTGTTCTTGAGTAAGATTTCCATCTCCACCTCAGTTGCTTTCTTAACATTTAAAATACTAAGGAATCTTGGGATATCACAGAAAATTGGTATTGAGGTAGAAGATTAGACAGAACCTTATTGAATAGCAGGTTAGGCCAGAGGGGCTGAATGGCTTATGTCTCCTCTCCTTTCTTAGTTCCTATAGAATGTGCTTTTCCTCAACTGATTTACGGGAACTGGGAGATTGATAGGAAGAAAATGCTGTTGTGGAAACTGTTTAAAAGAGCAATGTCTGTATTGTTATGGTTTCAGCTGATGTTTTTACAGGACAAATCAGATGCCAAACTGAAATTCAGCTCCATAGAGCATAATTTATTTTGGTTTTAATCGCTTTCTTATCCCTCTATTGGGGTGGTGCAGTGGCTCAGTGGTTAGCACTGCTGCCTCACAGCACCAGGATCCCATGTTCGATTCCAGCCTCAGGTGACTATCTGTTTTTGAGTTTGCACATTCTCCCTGTGTCTGTATGGGTTTGCTCCGGTTTCCTCCCACAGTCCAAAGATGTGCAGGCAAGGTGAATTGGCCATACTAAATTGCCCATAGTGCTAGGTGCATTAGTCGGAGGGAAATGGGTCTGGGTGGGTTACTCTTCAGAGGGTTAGTGTGGACTGGATGGACTGGTTGGGCTGAAGGGCCTGTTTCCACACTGTAGATAATCTAATCTAAAAGGGGTCTTGCACTGAAACACAAATATTCAATGCTACAGATCATTTATTACAGTAAAATAAAATTTCTTTTAACAAAAGAAATGAAGAATGAAATTGAATCAACCAAGTTATTTACAAATGGAACATGTTTGAAAATTTTGAAATACACTGCAAAATGGAATCTCATTAATTCCAACAATGATTCTTTACAGTACTCAGATCACAGAGAAAATTTCTTTCTCTACAACACATAGGGTTTGATTGAACAAATGCTTCAATGCCTGGTCCTGAAAATTTGATAGGCTCTTACTTAAGCATCCAGAAACTGAGCATAGACTTTCTCAGCTTTAAATAGCCCCCTCAGGGTTTGAACAAGCATTCCTCGTATGGAACTTTAAGATTAATTCCTTTCAGCTGGTTTATTTCCTAACAGTTCTAAGCTATCACATTTTTTAGAAGGAATTATTTTACACATTCAGGTCCAGCCAAGATCGATGCAAAGGTACTAAAAATAAAAAAAAGGCTTTTTTCAAGCTGTGTGGGTGATTCCTCAAGGTCAAAGGAAAAAAACACATTCCAGAAACTTCTACCTGAAGCCTAACACATAACAATTTCCTTTGTTAGTTCGTATGTTTCACCTAAGGGAAACAAAACCCCATTACTCTCCAGCACGTCTTTCTCTCTCATACTGTGCTGTGAACTAAATCACCATAGCTACAGAAATACTTACAGGTAATCATAAACCCATTAATTAACACATAGACCAAAATTCACATGCTTCTAGCTCAAATCCAAACCCCGAAAGAACTGATATTAAAATATGTATGTTACACACTTTACACCCCAATATATTGATTAGACAGCCAAAGACTTAAATCTGCAACTTAGCACAAATGCCAATTATCACCCTCCCATTCTAGTTCTGGATCTGGATCCAGTCTTGGACCTTGATCTTGACCTTGACCCTATCCGGAAGCAACCCCCCTTGGGAGGAGAACCCAGTATCTCTTTTATAAAATAACTACACTGTCAAATTAACAAAACACCTAATTAACATTACAAACATTGCCCAACAGGGGCACCGTGACAATAACAAAAGTAAAAAAGGGGAAATTAAAGGAGGGGAATAAATGAAAGTGGTGTTTTGAAGGGAAATGATAAACCCTCACTCTAACAACGTTCACCTCTCTCTGAAACCTTCGTGGCTACTGGTGGACACTGCTTGTTCCCTTTCCAAGGGTGCGTGAAAATGGATGCAAAGCTCAACTTGCTTTTTTTCATTTTAATCACCCTTCACCAAGTTATCTTATCATCCAATTCATAAATTAGGATGATAAGATAACTGTTTGCCAGGGGGCAGTGTGAAAATAACAAAGCAAGGAAGGATCTAAATCAATATGGAGTTGGTGGGGGAGATAATGCAGCTGAACCCTGTCGTTCCAACCTATCCCTGAAAGCTTTGAGGATACCTGCGACAGAGCATGTTCCCTCTCCAAGGATGCTTGGGCACAGACACAGAACCCAGCTGGAGAATATAAGAGAATTTGAATACATGTCTCCAAGCTCGGAAGTATAAATGCTACCACGGCATCACAGGAGACCTCTAAGGATGGCAATTTTAGTCAACCTTCTTGGTCATGCTGTGCCACACCTCCAGGGCAGGGATTTGAGCCCTGGCTGAGAGAGACACACCTGCACTGGGCCACAAAGGCTTGACATGTTCTACAGAAAAAAAAGAAATTTCTTTCATTGAATTCAAATTTCACCATGCTGTGGTCCACAGTCTGGCATACTAGTACAGTGAAAATTCCACCAGATCATCACCTCCCTCAGAACATTTTTAAACAAAATAGCAACGGAACCTTTTCAGGCATGTTATGAGATGCCATTGGCACAGGTGGGGGCTTGAATTCTGATTGCCATGGCTTCGAGACAGGAACACTGCCACTGTTCCCACGATGCCACATGAGACCAATCCAAAGAAAGAATGCAGCATTGAACTCTTCTTCAAAGTAATAAAAAGATGGGGTACTGGGCTAACGGTCGGATACTTGGTAGTGTGGATGAGCAGAGGGATCTTGGTGTCCATGTACACAAATCTTTGAAAGTTGCCACCCAGGTAAATAGTGCGGTGAAGAAGGCATATGGCGTACTGGCTTTTATTGGTAGAGGAATTGAGTTCCGGAGTACTGAGGTCATGTTGCAGTTGTATAAGACTCTGGTGCGGCCACATCTGGAGTATTGTGTGCAGTTTTGGTCGCCATACTATAGGAAGGATGTGGAGGCATAGGACAGATGGTACGGGTATGTTCTTTACTCAGCGAGTCGTGAGTTCATGGACTGCCCTGCCAGTAGCAGTGGTGGACTCTCCCTCATTATGGGCATTTAAGCGGGCATTGGATAGGCATATGGAGGATAGTAGGCTAGTGTAGGTTAGGTGGGCTTGGATCGGCGCAACATCGAGGGCCGAAGGGCCTGTACTGCGCTGTATTCTTCTATGTTCTATGTTCTATGTTCTATAAAGAACTCTAATGAGTATTGGCTGTTCTTAATCAACTCTGAAGCTGTTCTGTTTCACTCAGTATTGGGCTGTTGTGATGTCCCTTCCTCTCAGCCAGGATGTCTGAGTCAAGTCCTACCTCCTCCTTCGAACATACATCAAAGGCATCCTGGAGGTGACTATCAGACTACTCTGACCTCTTGGCATCAAATCGACCAACAGACTGAAACAGCTACTGATGAACCTAAAGGACCCTGTACCAATAATCAGCAAATTGAGTGTCATATACAAACTATCCTGCAAGGACTGCAACAAACACTAGATCAGACAGACAGGCAGGAAACGAGCCATCAGGATACACAAGGACCAACCAGCCATCGAAATACATGACCAGCTATCACTAGTATCAAAGAATGAGACCACATTGACTGGGACAACATATCCATCCTAGGACAGGCTAAACAGAGACACGCACAGGGATTCCTAGAGGCCTGGCATTCAAACCGGAACTCCATCAATTAACAAAACGATTTTTGGACCCCAGTTACCAACCAGTGAGAAAAAGAACTGGAAATGATATAACCCATCTGAACAAACCAATACACAAAAATAGAAAACAGGACAGAACACCAGCACTTCAATGGCAGCTCACTGCTGATGTGACCTAACATGGTGATGAAACATCTGAGAACAAACCTACCAGCTCAGTGAGCAAACTTACAACCCGAATCTTTGAACACGCTATTAAAATAAATTCTGTTTGACCTGACTGGGACGGAACACTACTGCCTGCTGATTGGTGTGCGGAGTCCATTCATACATTGGTGTTGCGTTTGCTTGGCTTTGCCAATGTACCATGCTTCATGTCATCCTTGCCTACAGCGTATGAGACTGAGGAGACACTACAACAACTGATGAATGGACACCGCACAACAATTACCAGGCAGGAGTGTTCCAATCCAGTCAGGGAACACTTCAGCGGTCAGGGACATTCGACCTTGGACCTTCGGGTGACCATCCTCCAAGGCAGACTTCAGGTACAGGCAACAACACAGAGTGGCTGAGCAGAAGCTGATAGTAAAGATCTGTACTCATGGGAATGGCCTCAACCGGGACCTTAGGTTTATGGCATATTATAGGTGACCTCACTGCACGATATATACACACACCCACGCAGACCGTCCCTCATACACAAGCTCTCTATACATACACACATACACCCCCTGCATGCACACCGACACACGCACCCTCTCACACATACCCCACCACACTCATGCACACACTTAACCAAGTTGACACACACATATATACACACAAACACTCCATCACGTGCACTCACACCCTCAGGAGCGGTGCTTCTAAATAAACTTGTTGGACTATAACCTGGTGTTGTGTGATTTTTAATCTTGTCCACCCAGTCCAACACTGGCTCCTCCAATTTATTTCTTTGAACATGTAGTTTCATATCACTCAGCAGCAGCATGATATGGCTGTACAGTCCAGCATAGAGGATTGTTCTGCTCTACATTATCACTTGGAGTCATAGAGATGTACAGCATGGAAACAGACCCTTCGGTCCAACCTGTCCATGCCGAACAGATATCCCAACCCAATCTAGTCCCACCTGCCAGCACCTGGCCCATATCCCTTCAAACCCTTCCTATTCATATACCCATCCAAATACCTCTTAAATGTTGCAATTGTACCAGCCTCCACCACAACCTGGCAGCTCATTCCAGATACGTATCACCCTCTTCATGAAAAGGTTGCCCCTTATGTCTCTTTTATATCTTTCCCCTCTCACCATAAACCTATGCCCTCTAATTCTGGACTCCCTGACCCCAGGGAAAAGACTTTGTCTATTTATCCTATCCATGCCCCTCATAATTTTGTAAACCTTTATAAGGTCACCCCTCAGCCTCCGACGCTCCAGGGAAAACAGCCCCAGCCTGTTCAGCCTCTCCCTGTAGCTCAGATCTTCCAACCCTGGCAACATCCTCGTAAATCTTTTCTGAACCCTTTCAAGTTTCACAACATCTTTCCGATAGGAAGGAGACCAGAATTGCATGCAATATTCCAACAGTGGCCTAACCAATGTCCTGTACAGCCGCA
>NC_057724.1:17157593-17177308 GCF_004010195.1 Chiloscyllium plagiosum
AAATATATGTACATCCTGTCCCTCAGGATTCCCTCCAACAACTTGCCCACCACCGAGGTCAGGCTCACCGGTCTATAGTTCCCTGGCTTGTCTTTACCGCCCTTCTTAAACAGTGGCACCACGTTTGCCAACCTCCAGTCTTCCGGCACCTCACCTGTGACTGTCGATGATACAAATATCTCAGCAAGAGGCCCAGCAATCACTTCTCTAGCTTCCCACAGAGTTCTCGGGTACACCTGATCAGGTCCTGAGGATTTATCCACCTTTAACCGTTTCAAAGCATCCAGCACTTCCTCCTCTGTAATATGGACATTTTGCAAGATGTCGCCATCTATTTCTCTACAGTCTATATCTTCCATATCCTTTTCCACAGTAAATACTGATGCAAAAAATTCATTTAGTATCTCCCCCATTTTCTGTGGCTCCACATAAAGGTTGCCTTGTTGATCTTTGAGGGGCCCTATTCTCTCCCTAGTTACCCTTTTGTTCTTATAATATTTGTAAAAACCCTTTGGATTCTCCTTAATTCTGTTTGCCAGTGTTCTCTCATGTCCCCTTTTTGCCCTCCTGATTTCCCTCTTAAGTATACTCCTACTTCCTTTATACTCTTCGAAGGATTCACTCGCTCTATCCTGTCTAAACCTGACATATGCTTCCTTCTTTTTCTTAACCAAACCCTCAATTTCTTTATCTTATACGAATCAGAAAAGATGCCATTTTACATAAAAGTTCAGCTTGTTTGTGATGGTCCACTTTGGCTTAAACTCATTTCAGTGCTTTCTTCTCAGGTCTTTATTGTGATACCTTTAGTTTAAAGTAATCTACCATATCAACAACATGTGACACAACAAAACCAAATCATTGTGTCTGGTTCTGTGGAAAGGTGACTGGACCAGAAATGTTAACTCTGATTTCTCTCTGCAGATGCTGTCAGATCTGCTGAGGTTTTCCTGCAATTTCTATTCTTATTTCTGTTTCTCTGCATCCACAGTTCTTTTGGTTTTAATTCCAAATAGTCAGGTAATTCTTGAATTTTTGGCTCACAGCATATCTGAGGCTTCCAAGGGAACATGCTATAAATAGATATAACAAGGTGTTGCCTTTGACCAGAGAGCAGAACTGGCATACTGAATCTGCACTTCAAATGCCTGGCTGCTGTTGGGACGTTACCATAAAACTGATCCAGCTATCCAGGATCATGGTGGATTTGTTGGAGCTCTGGGCAACTTTGTTCTGAAGCATGCCACTGGAAAACATGCCCACAGTTAGAATTCAATGAAAGAAATTTATTTTTTATGTAGAACATGTCAAGCCTTTGTGGCCCAGTGCAGGTGTCTCTTTCAGCCAGGGCTCAAATCCCTGCCCTGGAGGTGTGGCACAGCATGACCAAGAAGGTTGACGAAAATTGCTATCCTGAGAGGTCTCCTGTGATGCCGTGGTGGCATCTATACTTCCGAGCTTGGAGACATGTATTCACATTTTCTCTACTCTCCAGCTGGGTTCTGTGTCTGTGCCCAAGCATCCCTGGAGAGGGAACATGCTCTGTCGCAGTTAGCCATGCTATAGAATGCCTTCCAAGCATCCTCTCACTGGCAGTAATGTTCATCTGAAAAGGTGCAGCTTGTCGTTAATCCTGACAGGAAATCTGCTTTCATAGGACATGTGCTTTGCATTGTCCTCAAACACTGACTGTAGATTATCAGCAACTATTCTGTAAAATGCAAAGTCCAAACAAACCTCGGTCAACCTTCTTTGTGAAGTCCTTCCCTTTGCCTCTAGAAGAGATTAGATTAGATTACTTACAGTGTGGAAACAGGCCCTTCGGCCCAACAAGTCCACACAGATCTGTTCCTGAAAACCAGGAAACTATGAAGCCTGTCTCTTTCGACCTTTAAATCTTGCAAGAACAACAGTTGAGCTACCAAACACAGACTTTTCAACAGTAGGGTTTTTTTAAATATATATTCGTTCATGGGATGAGGATGTCACTGGCTAGGCCCAGCATTTGTTGCCCATCCCTAATTGCCCCAAAGGCAGTTAAGTATCAACCACATTGCTGTGTGATTGGAGACGCATGTCGGCCAGACCAGGTAAGGATGACAGCTTCCTTCCCTAAAGGACATGAGTGAACAGATGGGTTTCCCCAACAATCGACAATGGATTCATGGTCACCTTTAGACTCTGAATTCCAGATTTTGTTTTATGTAATTCAACTTCCACCATCTGCTGTGGCAAGGTTTGAACCCAGATCCCCAGAACATGATCTGGAACTCTGGATTAACAGCCCAACAATAATACCACTGAGCCATCACCTTCCCATATTTGCCTTGATCACTTTGAAGAGACTGGTCCAGGACATGTGTTGCGGGGCTGGGGGAGGGGAGGTATGCTTCGGATACTAAAGGTTTGATTATCTCTCTTGCGTTTGTGATGAGAATGCTTTGGGCTTCGTAATGGCATTTCCAGTAACCCACGCCATATTGATGGGCACTGATTAGCATCATTCTTGAAGAAGGTGAAGAAAGGCATTGCGATGGTACATTTGAAAAGCAACAACGTACCAGGTGCAGAGAGTCAAGTTTTGTATTGCTGCTTTTCAAATGTACCATCTCAATGGCTTTTTCTCACCTATTTTAAGAATTAAGCTAATCGATGCAAGTAAAGTCTATTTTTGACCCTCTAAGACATTGACCTGATAAAGCTACTGTCTTTATAATTATGAGACAGCTATGATCTAATGCAAGCAGCATAGATTCTAAAAGACTTTAGTGCTTACAATTTGGATTATTGCTGAATCCAATGATCATGAAAATGTGGCTGCAATCTCAGAAAAAGAGGCCCAAAATCTGATTAAAAATTCAGGAAAGCCCATTTAATAAAACTGAAGTTCGACTGACTTGATTACCTTATGGCAATGTTCTTAACCATAAATGAACAGAAAGGATAAAAGTAATTCCATAAATTACTGGTGACAATCCTATGATCCCATGTAATAAAAATGCAGTTTGACTTCCTCAGCCTTTGCAAATGAGCACTCCTGATTATCATCTTTAGGCATTAAATGTTGATTTGATAATAAAGTTCCAGGGCTGTCACTTTGGAACTGGATGAGTTGGATGTTACCTTATGATAGTGACAGTATCCTAGTCTACTTTAAATTTGATGTTCCGTATCTACGGACATATTTCATTGACATCCTTTTGAAAAAAAAAGAAAAACATATATTGAAAAGATCTGTGAAACGCTTAAAGAATGAAAATGCTCCATTTCATTATGGTTCCTGGTACTAAGAGGAAAGAAAACTAATTTCATCCACAACATGGATGTACAACTTTTTCTGTGAGCTAACTGCTTGATCTGTGTTGAAGTTCGGGAAAGAAACTGTAATCAAAAGGAAGATTTAAACAACATTGTTTCTGGTCTCCTCTTTTAAAACCTTATATGATTTTCTATAAGAGAGTTGTTCAACAATACTTGCTGTCAAATTAAAAGCCCACAGATACCACTTAAGGCAGAATATTTCAAAACTTAATTGAATGAAATCAACAGTAACGAGTCTTAAAAAAGCACTATAGGTAGTGTATATCAGCAATTCTTCCCTTGAAAGTTTCCATACGGACAACATGTAAGGAACCTTTCACTACCTGCAATATCTTTAACACATGTCTTGTTCTTTCTCCAGCAATTCATATTTTTGAGCACAAAATGAATACCTCTGTTTTTTCAAATTACATCTCCATTGCACCATTTGAAGTCCAGCATCTGGAATCTTCTATTCTGGCCTATAACATTTGGGTACATAGGCAAATATATTATTGCAACCAAATTTCTAGACTGCAAAAGCAAATTGGAAGTATTATTTTTTATTATTTATTTACCTTTTTCATATCATATGTATGATACCTTGAAAGTGGAGTTGCAGGTAGACAGGATAGTGAAGAAGACGTTTAGTATGTTATTCTTTATTGGATAGAACATTGAGTATAGGAGTTGAGAGGTCATGTACAGGACATTGGTTAGGCTACTTTTGGAATATTGTGTGCAATTCTGGTCTCCCTTCATATCGGAAGGATGTTGTAAAACTAGAAAAGGTTCAGAAAAGATGTACAAAGATGTTGCCAGGGTTGGAGGATTTGAGTTACAGTGAGAGGCTGAATAGGCTGGGGCTGTTTTCCCTGGAGTGTTGGAAGCTGAGGGGTGACCTTATAGAGGTCTATAAAATCATGAGGGGACAAGGTCTTTTCCCTAGGGTGGGGGAGTCCAGAACTACAGGGCATAGGTTTATTGTGAGACGGGAAAGATTTAGAAGGGACCTAAGGGGCAACGTTTTCACACAGAGGGTAGTATGTGTATGGAATGAGTTGCCAGAGAAGGTGGTGGAGGCTGGTATAATTGCAACATTTAAAAGGCCCCTGCATGGGTATATGAGTAGGAAGGGTTTGGAGGGATATGGGTCGGGTGCTGGCAAATGGAACTAGGTAAGGTTAGGATATCTGGTCAGCATGGACAGGTTGGACTGATGAGTCTGTTTCTGTGCTGTACATCTCTATGACTCTTTGACACACACATATTTATATGAACTAATTGGTTAGGGAGGTATCCTGATCTATTTAGTAGTGTTCTCGCAAATGAGCTGAGAGATTTGGTCTCAAATCCTACTTCAGGATGTGATGGCCATGGGAGTTTTATTTCCTTGATTCTTCCATGGAATGTGGGCACTGCTGGCAAGGCCAGCATTGTTGCCCATCCGTATTTGTCCTTGAATGGAGTGGCTTCTATCTGCTATCTGCCACTGTGCATTCTGGAGAATCTTTAGTAAACAAAATGTGTATTTAGAATTGATATTAATTTTCTGATCAGCAGAACAGAGACTTCCTCTCTAATTCAAGTCTTATTAATTGAATTTAAATCCTTCCAATTACTGTTATGAGATTTGAATCTCAGATCTTCAGAGCATTAGTCTGTGACTTCAGAAAACTAATCCAGTGATAACATCACTATGCCTCCATCGTCCTCAGCATTTATAATGTGCACAAACAGATTAGTTGTTGATTATCAACTGGGAAATATTCCTGACATACCAATGACATGTAAGAAAAAGGGGAGAATGTCTTGGTCAACCACATTTGATGTGGAGTAGTCTCCCTCAACCTACAGCCTCTGGTGACCAGCTGGTAACCTGCACCAGAAAATACTAACTACAGAAACAACGTGTTGTGTCAGTTGTCATCAGTAGCTTGTTTTACCTGATCTACTGTATGTTATCTATGTTATCTACTGTAGCATAAGAAACTGGGTGTAATTATCGTGGTATTGAAGAATCAAGCAGACATTTATTACAGTTAACCAATATCCAAATGATTCATTCCTCAGGCATTTAGTGTCAGAACTAATATTAATCTATCTGGTTACAACATAGGAACATGCTCTTGGTGGAGTGACATGCTTGAAGCAATCCAAGGTAAAATGGAGAATGAGATCATTATACACTCATGTCATGTGTTATGGTACAGCTATGATATCATGTACATGCTTTTTAAAGGTATAATGACATACTGACTATAAGACATAACACAGCAATCTAAGGCATGCACTTTGCCTCTGTTATGCATGGTAAGTGACATGATATTGAACTCTAAATTATTAAAGAGAACAAACTTAAAACCAGAGTAGAACAGTAATATTTTGCAAATTATATTGCTCCTATAACTTAGATAGGAGATTGTTTTACTTTTGCCTCCACCAGACAGTATCCGAAATCAGTGCATTCCTAATGTATTTTCATTGCAAATATCATATGCAGTTTTGATTCCATACTTATAGTAGATTGCCATAATTCCCAAATGATGTAGTGTTATGATATGGATTAAACAGTCCTGCTTAATTTAAAACCAGCAACACAGAAAAAAGCTATCCCATGCAGTAATGTGTAAAACTTTGAGTGGCCAAGAACTATTTAAAGTAAAAATTAATAACTTTATTTCTTAAAGTATAACAGAGAATAATTAACTCACAACTATTTACAATTCTGTCCTCTAACCTATCTTTTACCTTCCCTTCTATAATACTAGTCCAATAAAAACCCCAATTGAGATTACAGGAAAATTCAAATTGTACAACCATCCAGCAGTTGAATCTCTTTATCCACGTCGGTAGATTGGCTCTCCAGGTCAGTGTTGAAGTTTTTCTCTATGCAAACTCCTTCTCTAGACAGGTACGTCTCAGAGAGTTCTGTCTAGCAGTCTACAGCTGTTGGTCTGGCGGCAGTTCTCCTCCCAACTGTTCCATTTTTCCTAGTCTTATACCCCAAAGCATCAGATTGTGTCATTGGCTTTTAAGATTTTCAATAAACTCAATACAAACTTGATTAAAATTTGATATTTTTTGGGGTATAATTTAAACTGATTGGCCTAAGTTGAATCTGTTTTGTTGTTTCCAGGCAACCAGCTACTCCAGTAGCTGGAGCACATGTTACATTGTGTCTTACTGTGAATGCTTGGTGCTGTCACTGCTAGCTTTTACTCTCTTAAAGATACAATATACTCAAATCTTCATAATAGTAGAAATATAGAAAAAGTTACAGTCTTAAACAGGCTATTTAACCTATTGTATTTCTATTAGCGGAATAAAATATCCACAATACGAACCCTAGTTTCCAGCCCCTGGTTCATGACTTGTAGGTTTCAATGTTTCAAACCCATATTCCTTTTAAATGTGTTGAGAGTTTGCACTCCAACAACCAAACTGGCAGCAAATTCCAGACACCAACCAACATCTGGGTGAGAATGTTTTTCTTCATGGGCTCTCCAATCTGTCTGCCGATCACGTTAAATTTGACCCCTAATAACCAACCTCTTTGGCTCAGGGAAAACTGATCTTTCCATACCCCTCAATATTTTGCACACCTTGATTAACACACCTCTGAGCCTCCTCTGTTTTATGGGATAAATCCTATCCTATGCAATCTTCCTTCATACCGGCAGATTTTCAAGCTCTGGTAACATTCTTCTAAATTCTCTCTGGAACAATATATCCCTCCTCTAACATGGTGACCAGAACTGTACACAAAACTCTAACAGTGACTTAATCAGTATCTTATACAGTGCCAGCATTACACCTCACCCAAATGCCTTCTTTACAACTTTACCTGTCCTTCTATTTTCAGGGATCTGTGGACATGTAATCCAAAGTAGGCCACTCCCTGTACCCCTCTCAATACTCTTACATCTATTGTGCATCCTTTGTTTTATTCGCTCTTCTCAATTCATAATCTGACACTTCTCCATTTGCTGCTTTTCTGCCCCTCAACCAATCAATTGAAACCATCCAGTGAATGAAACTATTTTCTTCACTCTCACATTACCTGGCATTTTTGTCTTGCCTGCCAATTTCCCAATCATGCTTCCTACTTCAAAGTTTAAAATATTAAGATATATCATAAACGGCGAAGGACTAAAACACTGAATCCTGTAGAACCCCACGGAAACCATTTTCCATTTACACGAACATCCAAATATTTGCCCTTTGTTTCCTGTCACTGAACTAATTTTTCATCCAACTCACCACACTCCCCTGTGTACCATGATCTTTACTGTTTTCTAAGTCTGCCGTGTGGAACCATGTCAAAGTCTTCCTAAAATCCGTGTAGAGAACAACTGCTGCATGCCCCTCATCAATGCTCCTTGTTATTTCCTCAGAAAATTCAATCAAATTAGTCAGACATGATCTTCTCCTAACAAAACCATATTGCGTATCCCTGATTACTTGCTCCTACAAGTAACAGTTAACCCCACCTCTCAGTATTGGATCCAGTAACTTGCCTACCACTGGGGTCAGACTGACTGGTCTACAATTACTTGGTCTATCCCCCACACACTGTGTGAATTATAGTACAGACCTACAATCCTCTGGTATTTCACCTATATCTAGTGAAGATTTATTTACTGCCTTAAATTTTCTTTCTGCAATTCTTCTTGCTGTAATATTGTAGGTGATGTGTGTTATATTGATTCAAGTATTCAGCACACTCTCAAGAAGTGGGATTCACGTTAGAAAGTATCAAATTTCATCTTTGGTATTGTGAGGTACCAAGTTTTATAAGCTAACTGCTGTAGCATGTGATTAGATTTCACACTGCAGCTATCATATTGCTACAGAGACCAAATAAACATTTGGATTTGCTTCAAAGACTTGAAATAAGACCTCAATCTAACCAGATAACATGATCTGATTTGTAATGCAAACCACCTTTCTCTTATTAAAATACTGAAAATGATAACATTTACAAATCTTCCCAAACCCAAGGAACCATTGTAAGATTGCCATTTTTTAAAGATATGTTCAAACCACTAGACTCTGCAAGCCATGACATGGTGAAAGTGATAGCCCCAAAAATGGCCACAAAGATTGTGCTGCGTGTGTAACTAGTACCCAAGCATTGCAATGC
Source organism: Chiloscyllium plagiosum (assembly GCF_004010195.1). NCBI lineage: Eukaryota > Metazoa > Chordata > Chondrichthyes > Orectolobiformes > Hemiscylliidae > Chiloscyllium > Chiloscyllium plagiosum. Next base: position 17,166,040 of record NC_057724.1, read on the forward strand.
AGGCTGAATGTGAAATTGGTGCTGAGTGCTGTTTTAAACTATTCCAATGTGCAGCCAGAACCACACACAGCTGTTTACTGGCTGCAGATATCAGCAGGGAGTCCAATATTGAGACCATATAATGTCATTTTTAAAGGAAAAGTGAGTTTCTGCTGCAATATGTTTTAGCAGCATTTTGCAAGCTGAATCTATGCTGTGAAAGAGACATCTGACTGTCGTAGAGATGGGCACCTAGGTTTTCACCCGATGTGCTGGAAGAGATGAAATGGAAGAGAGATGTTCTGTTCCAGCAGGAGGTCAGGAGGTGCTCCACCCACATGCTCAAGACACAGTGGAGAACATTAGCAAGAACAATGAATGCCAGGGATGTTATTTCTCAAATTGTGGGGTGCACTGCAGGAAGAAGTTTAATGATTGTACATGCATTGTCGAGGTGAGTGATTTCTTCTTCAAATAACATTTCCTACTCTCTGCAAACACAAAACAGATCCACTGCTCCTCCATCTCTCACCCAGTTTCCAACAGTCACTATAAATCCAATTCAATGTATGTGTTTTACTTCATCTTTAGCACTGTTGCAAGCCTTACACTTCAATCTCACACTTACTAGTCACTAGCAGTTAATTAATTATGACAACCACATCATTCAACATATTACCTGATGCTTATCGACTCATTTCCCCTCTTTCTTGAAGGAGAAGATGGTGCATAGCAAGAGGCAGGACCAACAAATTGGAGGAGGACAAGTGTGCCTGCACAGTTAACTCCCATTGTGGCAATAATCATGGGAAAAGGACAGTGCTGAAACAGTGGGTATTTGTACAACTGAATGATTGATGCTGATGGTATCCACACACCTGATGTCAGAGGTAAAGCCAACTCAACTGAAATGGGGAGAATTCAGTTTCTTGATATGTACAAATAGAGCTAGCAATGAGATTCTGTTGAGAGAGAGATTGCAGAGTTGGAGACCAATTTAAAATACAGATCATGTTAAGTAATCTGAGTATTTTTACTTGCGCAAATTGGTTAGATGAATTAGAATGTTAAATGGAAGGTAGAAAAATGAATGTGAGAGGTAGGTCTTTGATTCATGGGACACTGTAGCTATTCTGGTGAAACAGTGAGCCTGTCCATTAAGATAACTTTGAGTTAATTTCTCTGGTTCTTTGTGGACAATGCGTGGAAGAGCCCTGATCCATTGCTTCAATTCATGTGTTATCCTACTGAGTCCTCCTTAAATATACTTTGCCAGGTCCTCTTTAGCCAGCCACATCTTATCTGCCTGATGATGCCAATGACTGCCATTCTGGGAGCCCAGTGCTGTTTTGCTGGTTTTGCCTTGGTGCTGTTCGCTCCCTGAAAATGTTGCTTCCTAGGTAGGGTTTGTGGATGATGTCTTCAAAGATCTGTTGGTTGATAACAACAGAGAGCTCCTCTTGCTGTGCAGTTATCACTTCTTGCGGATGACCATATTCAACCTTGGCACCACTAATCCCAAGGCTCATGGTCATATCTTGTAATACAAATGCTTCTTTGGCCAGCAAGGTAATGTCATTTGTGAAACCCAGGTCCGTCAACCAATAATGTTGGGCCTATCTCCTCTTAAATTGATCTTGGTCAAGTGGCTGATTGGATTAAATAATTCCAGACAAAGTCCTGAAGAAGAGTTATACCCGAAACGTTGACTTCTGTACGTCCTGATGCTTGTTGTGTTCTTCCAGCCTCCTGCTTGTCTCTACTTTGAATCAAATAATTAGCATGATAAATAAGGGTCTCTACTCATGAAGGTGGGGGACTGAGAATTCAGACAAAAAGTGTCAATACAAAGGCAGTAAGAGAAATTTAAAGGGTGTAGAGCAGAGTCGGGATTTCAGTAAATCGGGAAGAGACATGGAGCTTAACAAATATTATGTGGCATTAATGAGCAAAGATGATTTTTGGAAGAATAGAAAAACGTTAAAGCTAAATGCATGAACCATTCACAACAAAATAGATGAGCTAATATTAAAGGTGTTGGAAGAAAAAGCCTGTTCAGAGATGTGTTTACAGAGTGACCAATATTAGGAAAGAAATGTTTCATGATAGTTAATTTCCAGAATAAATTGGCAAAAAGTAAAAGAGGCCTGATTAATAGAGGATTGAATCGATAAAGCAGAGAGAAAGGATCTTAGTTCAGAAAAAACAAGATGTATAAGTTTGGATCGAATTAAGAAACAACAATTAGCAAGAAAGGAATAGTTCAAATGCCTCCATAATGATAGTTGTGGTGTTAGGCAGAGAATAAATTAGAAATTAGAGATACAAATATTATGTGGCATTAATGAGCAAAGATGATTTTTGGAAGAATAGAAAAATGTTAAAGCTAAATGCATGAACCATTCACAACAAAATAGATGAGCTAATATTAAAGGTGTTGGAAGAAAAAGCCTGTTCAGAGATGTGTTTACAGAGTGACCAATATTAGGAAAGAAATGTTTCATGATAGTTAATTTCCAGAATGAATTGGCAAAAAGTAAAAGAGGCCTGATTAATAGAGGATTGAATCGATAAAGCAGAGAGAAAGGATCTTAGTTCAGAAAAAACAAGATGTATAAGTTTGGATCGAATTAAGAAACAACAATTAGCAAGAAAGGAATAGTTCAAATGCCCCCATAATGATAGTTGTGGTGTTAGGCAGAGAATAAATTAGAAAATTAGAGATACAAGTGATAATACAATACGGTAATCACTGAGTTCTTTAATCTTACTATAAGGTGGCCATAAAAAGAGTTTGCAGTAATAGTGTGGAGGATAAATTCATGGAATGCAGTACAAGAATTTCCTCATTTATATGTTGAGGAGTCTACCTGGAAATTGGCTATTTGTGATCTAGTTTTGTGCAAAGAGATAAGTTTAATGAATAATCTGGATGTCATAGAGCAGCTGGAGAAGAGTGATAACGATATTGAGTTTGTCAATGATTTCGTTAGCTCCAAAACTTAAGTTTTTAATCTGCCAATATGAAACTACATTGCTATGAGGAATAAAGCTGGCTAAGGTAGAACGTGAAACCATTTTAAAAAGATAGGCCTTGAGGTAAGTTATATAGTCAATAATTTGCAATGTATCTCTTTAAGAAATAAAAGTTTAATGGGAAAAGTAGTCCAACTGTATTAGATTCAAAGAAGAATGTTGCCAAAAAAGTGGAGTAAGCCTGAGAATTTGGAGGAAAAGTCAATAAATCCTCTACACCTAAGGGCCTACATCCAAGCAGTTTAAAAGAGGCAGTTGCCAAGATAATAAAGTATTGGATTTTAATCTTTTAAAATTTCCCAGATTTTAGAATGGCTCCCACTGACTGGAATGGACAAATGTAACCTTGCAGTTCAAGAAAGGGAGAAGGGAGAATATAGGGTTAGTTAATTCAACACTACTAATAGGCAAATACTAAAATGACTGATAATGTGGTAACAGCACACTCAGAACAGTACAATATGATAATGGGGAGCCAATTTGGTTTTATGAAAGGGAAATCACGTTTGAAAAATCTACTAGAATTTTTTTGCCTCACTTACAAGCAAGGGGAGGGTAACTACTATAGTTGTATTTCTGGATTCAATGTATTTGAAGATACTGTACATGGGATTATTACAGTCAACTAGAGTTCATAAGTTTGGAATGATAATAATTGTAGGAAGCAGCACCGATGATGTTATCGATGGATTGAACAAAGAGTTGTGGGTGGGAGCCCAAGTAGAATTGAAGCAAAGAATGTTCCACATACCTCACAACTATGAGTCATGCAAGTACACATAACCACACTACTGACTTGGAGAATGTAAGTTGAGTTAAAGGAGAAATTGCTCAAAGTGAGAATGAGCTCAGCCAGACAAAGAAGCTGGTGGGACCTGTTCAGGTCCTTTTTCAAGGAAGAAGTGGAGAGGCTACAGACCATCCAAAGGGGGATGGACATCCACAGTAAAAAAGGAGAATGTTTCCTGCTCTAGTCTGGAATTGGAAAAACAATCATAATCTTTGCTTCCAATTTCCATCCTTCTCATATCTTCACTTTGGCTATTTCTAACACTTCCCTTCCTTAATCTATCTATTTTCATTTCCAGGAATAGGCTGCCCACCAATATCCATTACAAATGCACCAATTCCAGAGCTTACCTTGACTACACTTTCTCACACTGCTTCCAGTAATGACTCAATTTCATTCTCCCAGCTTCTCTGTTGCATCTGTTCCAATGATACCATCGTCCACAGGGATGCCTCCGATATGTCTTCCTTTTTTCCTTGACCCAGGATTCCACCCATCACTACCTCCCCCCATCTGTAGGTTACAGGACCCTCCACACCTCAGCCCTCACCCCAAACCATGCTCTCAGAACAACAACAGTTCTCCCCTTGTTTTCTCCTCCCACCTCAGCAGTCTCTGCATTCATTGCTATTGTCATGTCCACAATTTCCAGCAGAATACCACCACTAAATACAGCTCTCCCTCTCCTCTTTTGTCAGCATTCTGCAGGGACTGTTTTCTCAGTGACATCTGGTCTATTCCTCTGTCACTCCTCATCCCTCCTCACTTCTCCATGGCATCTTCCCAAACTATTACAACAGGTGTAACACTTGCCCTTTGCCTCCTCACTGTCCAAGGCCCCAAACACACTTTCCATGTGAATTAGGGTTTACTTGAACTTTGTTCAAACTAGTCTACTATATTTGCTGTTCTACATTGGCAAGACCAAATGCAGGCTAGGTGAGTGCTTTGTGAAACATATTCACTCTGTGCGTTAAGAATGGTCTAACCTTACAATTGCTCTCTATTTCAGTAAACCATCGTACTCTCACCTTAACATTTCTGTGTTCGTTTCAGTGAAAGCCTATGCAAGATGAACAAATCTGACCTCACTTTCCATTAGATGCTTTACAGTCTTCAGAATTAGCATTGAGAACAATAGCTTCAGGAGATGAAAATTACTCTCCATTTTGATTACACAACCTTCTCCTCATCATCTTGCTCAGAGGGAAAATCTCATATGGACCAGTATGAAACTCATTTGAAACAAAATCAAGATGTACTGGCATATGTTGGTGTACAGTGGTTTGATTTGGTCAGATCTAGATTTGTATTAGTGGTGACCACAATACTGGATATTTCTCTTAGTCTGAAATCTGGCATCAATAGTTTTCATAACATTTTAGCACAGATTCAGATGACACTGCACTAATCATCATGATGGTATGGGTTTGCCCTCAGCAGACCTAACCTTATAGAGAGTGATCCAGCACATAAACAGGCCCTTTAGCCCACTATGTCTATGCTGACCGATAAACACAAAACTATGCTCATCTCATTTACCTGCACTTGGCCCATAACCCACTATACCCTGGCATTTCAGTACTCATCCAGATGCTTCTCAAATATTGCAACAGTACCTGCCTCCACCACCCTCTCAGGTAGCACGTTACAGATTTCTACCACCTTTTGTGTATTGTTTTGATCATATCTCCTCAATACCACTTGCTTCTCACCTGAAAGTTATGCCCTCTGATCTTAGACACATCTGCCATGGGGAAGAGCTTCTTAAGATTTCTTCTGTCTGTCTCTCTCTCTTGCTCTCTCTCTCTCATAACATTGCATACCTTAATCAGATCCCTCCACAGCGTTTTCTGCTCCAAGGAAAACAAACTCAGTCTATCGAGTCTCTTCCCATAACTGAAATTTGTCATCCCAGGCAACATCCTGGTGATTCCCACTCCAGTGTAATCATGTCCCTCCTATAGTGTGGTGACCGGAACTACATACAGTGTTCCATCTGTGGCCTAACCAATGCTTTATTAGGTTGTAACAAGACTTCCTTGCTCCTATATTCTATGTGCCAGCTCAATGAAGGCCTCATCATCCTGTATCTCTTCTTCACCACCCTGTCTGTCTGTGATGAAACCTTCAGGGATTCATGGAATTGTACACCAAGATTGCTTTAATCCTCAGTATTTGTTAGGGACCTACCATACATTGTATGTACCTTTCCCTATTAGACCTTCCAAAATACATCACTTACTGGGATTAAATTCCATCTGCCATTGCTCTGCCCAATTTACCAGCTAATTAATATTGGACTATAATCTGAGTTCATCTTCCTCATAATCAACAACACTATCAATTTTTGTGGTTATTTTCTACATTTCATACTCATCACATATTCCTTTCTTCGCTTTAGCACTCACTTTATCTTTTGCTCTGGGCTCACTCATCATCTGTTCCACTGACTCCTCTTCCTTTTGTCAAAGGTGTAAAACATGTTATTTTCCAGTCCATTCAGTTCCAAGGAAGAGTCTTTGGATTCAAAACATTAATGCTGCTTTATTTCTCTCAATGCTATGGACATGCTCAGTCGTCTTAGTCCTTTCTGTGTTTTTTTTTTATTTTAAATTTCCAACATCTGCAGTATTTTGCTTTTATTTGAGAACATTTATTGGAACTGCATGTGCATTAAATTCCATCTGGCTTTTTATGCTCAACACTGTACCATCTATCATGCTGAATGCGATGTTATTCCCTGTCAATGTCCTCGCTTTCCTCCTCGGAAGACTGTTGTCACACTCCCAGCTCTTCGGCATCCGTCATATTCCCTGTTTGCCTGCTCCAGTTATGCAAGCCACAGCATGCAAGGATTATGCAGCGTAATGTTACAGAACCTCCAAAACTAACCATCCCAAGCAGCCCACTTACCATATCCAAGCCCAGCACTGGGAATTGGATGCTGCCTTTAACTGATCATGATAGGACTCCCTGACCGATGACAATCCCCCTTGACTTGACTGAGGACTACTTCCTTTAGACTTTCAGGCATGCCCGTTTGGCTGAGGCACATTCACTGAGTTTGCTGTGTTAGCTGCTAGTGCACACATGTGTGGTATTGATGCAACATGATAATGCACAGCAACTGTCCACCTCCTTGACTGATAACTGCTGACAACCAGGAGAAGCTGCCTGGCTCTTTGTCTGCTCTGAAAGGCAAGGCAAGACAGAAGTATGGTGTGCCTGTAAGGTTTGGGTGGCAAAGCACAAAAAGGCAAGGAAAGGCAGATCAGAGAGGTGGTAAGCATCCAAGTTGGTGTGAAGTGAGGATGAAGGATATTTGTTATGGACTAGGCCAGACCATTCAAAACATTCTTAAGCAGGCAACCCAGACCGTAACTTTACAATTTGTTTTGATCAGTGTTCAGTGAAAATTACCGGGAGTGAGATAGCTCAATTGACTACCAGGTTTTAAAATAGACATAAATTTTTTCACAAACTTACGCAATGAAACACAAAGAACATAATAAAGAACCCCCTACAGAACTCAGTCTATCCAAACTAGACTTAATTATGCTGTTCTGAATATACACAACAGTCCTAAATAAGCAAAAACCCCTTAAACACAGCAGTGAAAATGAAACAAAAGCTTACAGGTTGAAGTTAGAAGGGCAGAAGGAGAGAGAGAGTCTAGCAGCCTGTTTCCACACAGCTCCACAGTTGAACTCCCAAACTAATTCTGGACTGAACTGCTCAGCTAGAGAGCTGGCCACACCTGTTTGATTTATACAGGTTACTCCTAAAAACATAAAAGCTTTGGCCTAAAGACTCATCTGTTTATGTATAAACAAAAAGACCTTTCATCTCTGTACCAAACCCAGCTGTTTAGGAGCCCAGCCTGTTTACGAGCCCTCTGAAATAAATCAAGGACACAGTATCCTTGAGAAAAGGAACAGCTTTTAGGAAAAAAAGACCAGCTTTGTGACATATTGGTGGCCTCTGCTCATGAAGCATAACCAGAGATGTTGGGGTTCAATGGAGGCCCAGAGGAGCAATCTCCAAGCTGAAGCCACTGGGTGGTCTCCTTTTCACCGTATGGGAGAATGGGAAACTGTACTTAAATGAGATGAGAATACACAATAAGGAGATATGGATGTATAGAAATAGACTGGTCACCACTCATGAGTGAGATTCTCATCTCTGCTTGAAAAATAGATGTATTTTCCCTTGGCATGACAAACAACATTATTCTGATAACAAACTGTTTTCCCAATTACATCACCATTGTCTACGTCAGTCAGGGACTGGGAGATTTTAACCTCAGGATTTCAGAAGATTACATATGAGCAAATGCACCCAAAGTTTTGATGAACTTTAATGCCTCTCAGAAAGTCTGAAACACGATTTTAAAGAGCATTAAAGAATCAACTACCTACTTGATAAAGAGTTTTACGTGGACATTGGCGATTACTCTTCCTACATTGGAAAAGATGGCTGCCGCTATCAGCCCACCCGTGGAACCGTCATAACACTAGATGTCTCAATTTCCATTTCAAAACCAATAGCTTACATTAAATCGTTGACAACCATTAGGGAAGGTCAGATTTCTGCCATTATTATTCCGGGTATTGCTGTTCAAAAGGACTTCCACAGCTTTACCCAGTCTTTCAATTTGTTTCCGAACAGAATTCTTTGTGTGCTAAACTTCTGTCCATGAAAATGGCAGCATCCTCTGGAGCTTAGACCTCTTGATGACACCAAGGTCACCTTGATATCAGTTAGTCAGTTCAGACTACTGTTGCCCATATTGGGATGGTAGAGTTGGGCTTTTTAGACTCAGAAGTTAAAGACTGATCAAAGTTATCTGGAGACTTCTGAAATGATGATAAGCAGCTTTCCTCCAGCCATGATAGATGCAGGAGGTTCCAAGGAAATGCACAAGGTGAACTAGTCTACTTAATTAATGAATTTGAATTGAAATGTGCATTTTTAATGGTTTATATTTTGATGTTTATTGTAAAGAGAATATCATGATATTCAGTGACTGAAGTTGCTGGACATTAATAGCATCGCATATAAATTAATTAATCATAAAAAAACCCAATTAAAAAGGAAATGTCTATGTTGTAGTTTCCATTTCCTTATCCTATCACATCATCATACTCCTCCACTTAAACCTCCTCTTTTTCCTACTCATCAACTTCTCACCTGGAAGGTAATGGCAAAAATAGTTCCCTCATGATAGCCAGGATGTGCAGCAACAAACTTAGAGATCTGTTTAACCGACTATTGTAGCTCAAGCAGCAATAGTGTTATCTGTGGACTCCATGATGATCGCTGTGATTGTGTGACTGTCGTTCTACATCAGCTGTACACATGTTTGAAACTAGTCATGAGTCATGTAAAGAGTGAATAACTCATGGCCCAAGGACTTTTTGGTGTGGATCAAATACAGGTAATACAGAAGACTGCCACTGAATGAAGAAATCATGATTGCTACCAGATTAATATTCATTCATATCCCATCTGCACTTGCACACAAGTTGCATATCAGGGAAATGGATTTCTTTTCAGTTTTGGAAAATGGCAGATTTCAAATGGGGATTCAATAAAGAGACTCAATAAACTCATTTATAAGAAATGCACTACAAACTGCAAGGTTTTGCTGATGTCGGCAGAGACAGAAAATTCCATCGCAACAGGTAATATAGTCCTTGCCCTGCTTTGAAATTACATTATGATTCCAGCTGATGGTAATTGTGTAAAACAAAGTTTTCTCTACCATTGGTCCTCATTGAAGCTCGAGCAAATGAATTGCTCCTGAGTGAACCTGATGGATGTAATATCCTGAAGGTTGTTCACCTGGTCCCAACCTTACCCTTCATCGTTCCTCCTTTCCCTTCTGCAGCTTTTCTTGTTCTGTGTAGCCTCCCTTCATTTCCCCAGTTCTGTTCAATTTCCGGAGGAAGGCTGACCAGACCATTCATGACTGGCAATGACTTGTTTCTGCACAACCTTTCCAAATTGATGAATTGCTTCAGTGCCGGCTGGTCCACTTCCTGCAGATTGTTGGCTAAATGCAGGAAACATGCATGACTTGCACACAACAGCACCAGAAGCCATAAGAAATAACCTTGTAGCTAAACTGCAACTAGTTTGTGATCACAAGTAATATTGAGGAGGGGCCCTTCATATTTAATTGTTATTCAGTTGTGCAAGGTTAGCATGGGATTAAGGTTGAATTGTGGTCATACTCTGTTACTTGTACAAACTGTGCACAAACCTCTTTTCTAAAATAACATTTGTCTCACTTCCCACCAGAGGGACATGGAAATCATTTTTTCATGCTGCACAGCCTTATCAAATTGAAACATAAACTCGCTGGAGCCTATTTTAGCTTTCAATCTCTTACAATGAATTCCTAATACAGTAAAAGCGAACTGTGTCTATTAACATCATTTCTGAATATGTACATGACTGATAAACAAAAGCTAGCAACAAACACATGTGATAGTATCTGGTTTTGCATTCACAGGAACAAATACTTAGACAAGAAAACTTAATGCATGTTAGAAGAGAAATAAAGACCTGGCTTTTCTGAGGAGTCACAAACTCTTACAGATTGCCCCTTCACCCCTACTTTGTAATGAAACAGGAGAACTTGGCATTTTTAGGAAGAGGTTCCAATCAGACCTCCTTCAGAAATGCGGAGCTGCCCTTCCATTCTAGCAATTCTGTTATTGTTCAGAGCTGTCAGGGGGAAGCCAAACCATGTCCCCTTTTCACAGCAATGAGTTGCCGCATTCTGGAATTAAAAGGTGCAGAATCACAGGAGGCCATGTGAGTTTAATGTGCCAGACAGTTGGTAGGAGAGAGAGAGGTTTAAGGTTCCAAGTGAGTAGTTCCAAGGAAGGATGTCAGCTAGGTAGGTTACCAGGTTTTCAAGTAAATAGGGCTTCAAATGGGTGGGTATTAGGTGCCAATGATAAAGTGCCAGGTGGGTAGAATGCCAATTGCTAAGGGAATAGGGTGCTAGGTAGATTGACTATCAAGTGGGCAAATGATAGAGTTTCAAGGGCAAGAGTGGGAGGCAGGCAGAATGCAAAGGTACCAGGTAGCTAGGAGGTGAGATAGTGATGTGGTGTTTAGGGTTGGTTAGGTACGTGGGAGAAAACAGGTCTGGTGGGTGTTGGTTCGGGTGTGGTTGCCACCTCCAGTAGCATGGGAAGAAGGGGTTCAGGGCTCAGAGAGAAGGGTGAAGGAAGTGCCAGCTCCTTAGATAGTGGGGGCAGATACTTTGAGACTCATGGGTGGGAAGGGGCCTGGTGCTGACATATCAGGTCTGGAGCAAAAGAAAAGGGGACAAAGGGAGTAGTAGAGGCAGAGCTGGTCTGGAGTGTTGGAAAGAGGATGTGTGTGAAGGGAGAGTGGGTCAAGAGCAGAGGAATGGGGTTTAGTTCCAGAGTAAGTGAAACTTGG
>NC_057724.1:17177808-17288461 GCF_004010195.1 Chiloscyllium plagiosum
CAAGAATTGGCCGGTGCTTATAATACAATTTGCGATAAATAATATGGAAACATTTTTTTACGCTAAAGATATTTGCAATCAAGCTAACAAATCAAACAAATGAGAAAAGGCATAAAATCAAAAGCTGCAGATCAGGTGTCAGAAGGAATTATTGACAAATTCCATCAGCACAAAGAACTAGGCCACCATCAAATCTGTCATTAATAGATTCATGCTGTGCTGTGGAATGGGAGGTACATCTGAACTGCATTTAATGGTGAGGCATTACATTACACACAGTAACAGAAGGGGAAAGTGATTTCTATTGAAAGTCAGGCAATGACTTGAGCTCATAAAAATTGGAGGTGTCGGAAAATGCAATGCAAAAGCAAAAATACCAAGCACAGCAGACCATGAATCTCCCAGGGCTTCAAGACCTGCCTGTGAACGTAAACTGAGGTGTTGCAGCCCCTCAGTTGACTGCAATCATCATCATGCCAGATAATGAAAATCAATGTCATAAACAACAGCGATTGAACCTCACCATGTGAGATTACCACTCGAGTGCATTGCAACAAATAGAAGATTTTCAAAATCCCAAAGGAGACTGTCAAAATAATTAGTATGCAAATATCTTAAGCAAACTCTTAATGATAGCAATGATCCAGAAAAAGATCAAGCAGATAACAGGAAGGCAGGAATTCACACCATAAATTAGAGACAATAAAAATTCAGTGGAACAGATAACTAATCTGTTTGCAATTGGTAAACCTAAAATGCCAATGTGTTCCATTAGGGGAAATAAAGAAAAATCTTTAATAATAAAAAACAAGGAAAGAACAGCTAATCCTGGTTAGACATGGCTGTGGTATCTTTCTGTGCATTTGATATTCCTACAAGTGAACAACTGACTCACGTCTGATCTCCTGTTGTATTCCCTAATTCAGTGATCACATCCTATATTGTACTGAGCTATCTGACATACATGCCTCACTCTGTCAGTTTTATCACTCTCTCTTCACCATTCTTCTTCCTTCTTAAAAAGCCACATTTAAAACAACTGGATAGTCTGAAGAAGAGCCTACTTTGGTTTATATATTTTTTAAAATGTTCAGGCATTTGAAGTATTAATTGTTTTCTCTCTCCAGTTGCTTATGTGTTGATTTCCTTTTCAATTATTTGCTATCTTATTGTTGTGTCCACAACAGCTCACACCAGGGCTGAAAAAATATTGCCTGCTTGCCTGTCTGCGTGTTTCTCTCTCACTCCCTTTCCCTGGCACTTTGTAGCACTGCCTTCACATCATGCACAATACAACATTCTTTGTGATTGCACTAAACTATGCTTCAGCAGCTCTCAATCACCCTGGTGCTGATGTGATTTTTAGTTTAATGATACTCCTTGACTAGTGTCGACACAAACTAGGTCAATGGTGGACATGCTGGTCTAATTCAAGGAATAAAGGGAGCTACAGGATACAAATTTAATTTTTAATGTTACTGGTAACAACATCAAATTACAGACTAGATTTGTTTTATTATCTGTCGTGGCATGGTGATATAATATTGACAACAGATTGTATACGTGCCTTTTAACTTAGATTTAAGTATTCTTATTGTCTCCTCTTATTTTGTTGCTTCTGTTACCTTTCATTCATTGTTTTGATTATCTTTGACTGTAATGGTGTACCTTATCTGTTAAGGTATTAAGATGGATGAATCCATTCTATATAACCTACAGGAAAATAAAGAATAATTGTTTAAATGAGCAGTGTAAGCCTCAAGAAAAATGATAAATTAAGATCAGGTGGATAGACATATTGATTGCAGGCAGTAAAATTCATTGGAACTTGAGAACTATCAATGTATGCACACACAATGCATTGAACTCCTGTAATATATAACATACAATGCACATACATTCTTATTTATGTTTAGCACAGAATATTTATTAGAAGCGCATTCATGTTTTGAGGAGTAATTCATTAAATATTTTTTTTATTGCTTTACCACACCCCCACCCCACCATTTTCAACACACATTTATACATCTCATTTGATCCTTTCTTAATGGTAAATCAGAGTTTAGAGAATCAGTGATTTTAACTAAAATCAGAATTAGAGGCGAGAGAGTTGGAAAAGGAGTAGAAATGAGTGCATCTGGGGGACAAGAGTAGGGGTCAAAGTAGTGACCCCATCCAGCAATCAAAAATGGATTGAAGTCCAGCCAAATTCCACTTACTCCTGTGCAGTGCCATTGTTATGAAAGCATTTCACCTTTAATTATTTTTGTGCACTTGAGTTTGAAAGATTTGTGGTGATATCCAGATTATTTTTAAAAAGGTCAATAAAAGAAGACATATTGAAACATTTTTAAAAACCAGGCTTTTCTTTGGAAACCACACGGTTACAGATCATTGTTGATCTTGGTTGCACGAACTCACTTCAAGGAGAACATCTGAGGTTTCATGCCTGTGCTTTATCATTGTTCTTTTTGAATTGTGTTTGTAGGCTTAGAGGAAGTTGAGAAAATATTTTGAGTTGAGAGAAGCCTGCCAAAGAACAAACAGCTTATCTTGACCCTTGTGTCTTTGAAACACCTTTGCTGTTATGTAACCCGATGATTCTTCTGGAAGATTGATTGAAGGAACTTTTCCAATTATATTTCTTGTGTAAGATGTGTCTGCTAAGACTCCAAAGACATTGATGCAGGATCAATGACTCAATCATAAATGCAAAATGGCCAGTTCAACAGACATGAGGAGGTTCTGTATCATTTTCTTAATCTTGCCTTCAAGAATTAGTACAATTTTCGAGAAAGTGTTTATTTTTCTGAAGACAGATGATTCATTGATTTCAGAATCCCTGCAGAAAGAAACATGTTTTTCCCCTATTTCTTGATGTATAAACATGTTTGTATCTGTGTTCTGTGTTATTTATCTTGCTGTTTAAAATTGTGTGGTGTGCACAAATATGGGTTTTGTTTTATAATACATTCATAATATTGTATTTATTAAGTAAATATTGTTGATGGATCTTTTCATTTTAAGTCTGATACAGAGAAAACAGATTCTCAAGTATGTTAGGAGTACATGTGTGTCTGTGTGTGTGTGTATTGATTGGCAATTAATTTCTTGCTGAGGCCTGAGTGATATCATTGGACTTTAATGTTTAAATATTAATGACAACACTTCCATGGACTATATTCCCCCTAACTAATGCACCTAACACTACAGGCAATATAGCACAGCCAATTCACCTGGCCTGCACATCCTTGTGATCATGGGAGGAAGCCAGAGCACCCAGCATACAGACATTCCCCTGAGGGGGAATTGAACCCTGGTGCTGTGAGGCAGCAGTGCTAACCACTGAGCCACCTTGCTGCAATGAGCTATTGCATGTTAATTTGTTCTTAACCACATTAAATCCAGTTGTTTTTTTTCTTTGCAGTTCAAATCTAGATTACAAGAAAATCTATCGACAATGTGACAATAATAATAGAACAATTCTCACATGTATTCAATAACTGTTTACTGCCAGTTGGAGTGCATCTGGTATCTGTATATGTGCCTATGAAGGAAGTTTCTGTGTTAAGTTGTTTTCTGCCTCTGATGGAAGGGCATTTTTTTTTACTAAACACTAATATGCAACCAGTGTGTTGAACCCATACAGATTCTGGTCTGCTGAGTCATGCACTCCCTTGGGTTTAATCACATACCTTATACAAGGTTCAGTTCATTGCATCACACTGTTTAATTTTGCAGATAGGGAGAATTTTCTAAATTAACCTTATGGAGAAATCTAGATGAAGCATCATTTTGCAGCCGGGAGAGTGAGAAAAAAAGAGAGAATAAATGATCGAATAGAAATGTGTCAACAATCTTGGAAACAATCTGTCAGATGTTGGTTTTAATGTGGAACTTCAGTGTGTAATGAGGCACTGGGTATGGTTTTGTAATGTATAGCTATGTACCTGCCTTTCTGCGTATGGTTCAATTGTTTGGTTATTCTTATTTGGAAGAGCAAAGTAATAAATAGAAAATAACAAATGTGTTAACTTTAAAAAAATGCTTTAGTTTCCTCTCTCTTTGTTAGTTGCTTCTAAACCCCCTCGTCTATTGTTAACTGATGGAGGGAGCAGTTGGGTAATCTTTTTGGTCAATAGGCTAGTCTGTTTTGTTTGACCATTCATCCATCTTCTCTGCGGGGAAGCTGCTCACTTCCTTGCATCTCATCCCACTTACAGGATTGGGATCTTTCTGTGCATGGAGTTGTGCCCTCACTTCTTTCAGTACTGTGCTTTGTGTAGATAGCTGCAGACATTTTTATTTATTATTGTTGTGCCACCCTTCTGTAATCCCCCTCCAGCACCATAGCCCTCTGGGATATGTGTTCTCTGCTAATTCTGACCCCTTATGCATTTCCATTCATGACTGGTGGCCATGAATTCAGTTTCTTAGGCTGAAAGTTGTGTATTTGCCCCCATACATCTTTCTACCCAACATCTCTCCATCTTTTGAGCTCATTTTTCTCCTTTGAGACACATCTTAAAACCTACCTTTTTGAATAAGCTTTTGCTTATCTGAGCTAAGTTGTATATAGATTGATGCCATTCTTTGTTTGAGAAATGTCCCTCTAAAGTGTCTTTGACCAATTCATAATCTGAAAGTTGCAGTATGAGTTAAGTTATGCTATTCACTGAAAATAATTTATTTTTGTTCCATCTAGTGATTAATTAATAACAGATTCCCACTTATTCGTATTTGTTTTTGAATTAAGAAGTACGTGTAAATTACCAAGGATTTCAGTTCATCTTGTATATTGTAAAACATCACATGCTATCTTCAAATTTGCAAGTGGTTGGAACTCATGATAGTAATACTGTAGTCATTATCTTTTTCATCATGTTCTGCAATTTAGATCATTCAGTAGACTGCTTTGTAAGATAGAAGCTACGTTAAAGAACATGAGACCACAGAGGGTGGTGCATGTATAAAATGAGCTGCAAGAGGATGTGGTAGAGGCAGGTACAATCACAACATTTAAAATACATTTGGACAGGTACATAAATAGGAAAGATTTAGAGGGATATGCAGGCAAATGGGACTAGTTAAGTTTGGTATACCTGGTCGGCATGGACGGGTTAGACCAAAGAGTCTGTTTCTATGCTGTATGATGCTATGAAATTCAAAAGAGTTCTAACCAAACTCTGGAAAACTAATCCTTGACTTTCGGAAGTTGTATCATTTATTTGTACGTGCTTCGGGCACAATCGATTAAATAGATTCTAAGAAAGTAAATTACATTGGTGAATTTTGGAAAGTAAAGATTATGCTGCTCTTAACAGGTCACCTTTAGATCCTTTGACACTTTACAGCTGCAGTATCTTTGTTGGCAAACTTACAGTATCTTTTTTTCATTTGTGAATATTTACAAATCACAGTAAGTGATCTATTCTCATTTTATTGATTATATCATGAAATAGTAGTATTATGAGCTCATAACTACTGAAGTTTGAGCTTCTTTATTACTTACTGACTCATTTCGGTAAGGACCTTAGAAATGTCGTATCCAAGACAACCGTTTCTCGAGCAGAGCCTTTTAAACTTGTGCGTGTAAAACTGTTTGCTAGTCAAATCAACCACTGCTTCATTATCATAATAATTTTTAAAATAATTCATGATTGATTTCACAGCTATGTGTGAATATCAGAAAACAATTTTTCTTCAGATTCCCTGAAATTGGGCTGATTTTCTCCCTCCTGTACATATATCACACTCCATAGCTTTAGAGGTAGAAAGATGAATGTTTCTGGGCTCTGATGTGACTGCTGTCAGTGCCCACTTCACCTCAAAAAGATAGCATGGTGAGGCCATGGGTGATGCAGTCACCCATTTATTCATGGTCTTCCATCATCATCTTCTCTGTTTAGCTTATACCCTGATGCCTAATGACTGAGCTTTCACATTGAAATTCGCAGAAGCAAATTCCCAAATTTACAAAATGCAATCGAAAAATCAAAACATATGCTTGTGATTTATGGTAAACCTTCATTTTTGTTTACAAAATTCATATTAGTCATATTCATTTTGGGTAAAATTCGAATGATGGAGTCAAAACAAAATAAATTTTAGATGATTTGTTGGGGTGGGCAAAAGGAAATGTCCAAAGGAAAACATTAATAAAATACTGGAGCCCTTCAGGTCAATGTCTTAAACCTCTGCATATCTTCAACAAAATTCAAAATGCAGTAGTACCTGTTGTGCATGTGATGTTGCTATATTGGTGTAATTTTTTTTCTCTCTTGCTGTATATTCCATAATTCACCAGGGAATAATCGGGTGTAACTGAAAAGATAAGTTTACTTCAGAACAAGTTGGTTTTTCTCCCCAGTGTTGACTTGCACTTGTTCTTCCCACAATAGTTTAGGTCAGTTTGACCTCGCAGTTGAACATCGAGGTTGTGCCTGGCTTTCTGTATCCTTGGAATTTTAAATGTAAAGCTTTGAAAAAATGGCTGGAGGATTAGCGATTGTTTAGCTCTTTAAATTATGATGGGTGGAAGACTTATTGAGTTGAATTGGCTTTCTTGTCACATGTACTCAAAGTGAAAAGTTTACAAGTTGCCATGTTTTGGCACCATTTTAGGTACAAAGTTACCTAGGTACAGATTGTTAAGAACAAATTCTTAGGGAAAACAAAAGGTAGAAAAACAAAGAGATTAAAAGTTCATCACTACAGATCATAGGAATAAATTAGAAAAATAAAGAAATAAAAAATACCCCGAATAATAGACTTTCTAACCCAGTCCATGCTTGCACCTAGCTTCCAATAACTGAGAGACCTCCATCGCCTTGCCACCACCTGTGCCAGGCTGACCAATGTAGGTGTTACCACTTTAGGTGGCATCTATCAGCTGGGCCCACCTCTCTGAACCCACACTCATCCCACAAGAAGTCCCCAACTCTGCTGCTGCCTCCGCCTCACCAAACACCAGAAGTCCCCAGTTCGGGGTTACTATGACTGCAATCAGGAGTCCCCAGCTCTGCTGCTGCTGCCACCTTACTGATAACCAGAAGCCCCCACTCTGGGCCTACCGTGACCACAACCAGGAGGCCCTTGTTCTGCTCTTGCCATGATGACACTAAGAGTCTCTGCTGCAAACATAACATGATGCCACTGCTACGCCAAGAGTCCCACTTAGGGTCAAGATGTCACCTTGCCTCCATAGCCATCTGTGCTGAAAGAGTTTATTAAGGGGAGGCCCTAGCCTTTGTTTCACTTACTTTCTTATCCGACCTGATCCAGGGGCTTGATGGATAATCATTCTTGGCCATTGTTCACTCACTAACAGCATTTCATTTGAACATCAGTTTCATGCTTGCAAGTTTGCACACAGTAAAGGCAAAATCAGAATTTATCTGAATAATGCCACCTATAGAAACCTTTTGCAATGAGGACATGAATTACTGATGATCTTTCATTAGTTCAAAAAAGTCCCTAACTCTCAAACAGTGCAGAAGGAAATGAGTTATGGTCTATGACATGAATGAAAGCTGGGAACTGATGGTGACTATAAAGACCATTCAGTTATTGAAACAAAATAAGTAATTCTTTGAACACAATTGTTGCCTTTAAAATGATGTTCCAACGCTGCGAACTCTCAAGTGATGTTTTCCACATATGTGCCATATTGCTGTTTTGCACTTGTGTGTGAATGACCATTTCACTGACCAGTAATACATAAAATGTTCTCATTCATGACAATCTAAATCACAATGGGATAAGAATTCTGTGCGAAAAGTCACATTCTTAGTTTTATACTCACAGCGCAAATGGATTACAAAAACTGTATGTAGTTTATTATTCCACCATTTTAGGATTTGGGGAATAATAAACATATATCACTGGATGCACCGACAAAACTCTAATAAGCAACTGCTATATATACACTTATATAGAGGGATCTTGGGGCACAACAGCCCTTTGGGCTGGGCATTCTGAGTTCAAATCCCATTGAGTCCAGTGCTGTACAAAGTCATTGGCTGAGTTAAACAATTTCAAGGAACCTATTCAGCAAGGTTGTACAGAAATGTACAGCATGGAAGCAGACCCTTCAGTCCATCTTATCCATGCCAACCAGATATCCTAAATTAATCTAGTTCCATTGGCCAGGACTTGGCCGATATCCCTCTAAACCCTTCCTATTCATATACCCATCCAGATGCCTTGTAAATGTTGTAATTGTACCAACCTCCAACACTTCTTCGGGCAGCTCATTCCATACATGCACCACCCTCTGTGTGAAAAATTTTTCCCTTCTCACCCTAAACCTATGCCCTCCAGTGTTGGACTCCCCTACCCTGGGGAAAAGACCTTAAGTATTCACTCTATCCATGCCTCTCATGATTTTATCTATCAGGTCACCCCTCAGCCTCTGATGCTCCAGAGAAAATAGCACCAGCCTCTTCAGCCTCCCCTTGTAGCTCAAACACTCCAACTATGGCAACATCCTTGTAACTTTTATCTGATCCCTTTCAAGTTTAACAGCATCCTTCCTGTAGCAAGGAGACCAGAAATGAACGATTTCAAAAGTTGCCTAACCAATGAGTCGCAGCATGACCTCCCAACTCCTATACTCAATGTACTAACCAATAAAGGCAAGTGTACCAAATGTCTTTTTCACTATCCTGTCTCCCTGCATTCCACTTTCAAGGAACCATGAACGTACACTCCAAGGTCCCTTTGTTCAGATACACCCTCTAGGATCTTACAATTAAGTATATAAGCCCTGCTCTGATTTGACCTACCAAAAAAGCAGCACCTCACCTTTATCTGAATTAAACTCCATCTGCCACTCCTTGGCCCATCTAGTTCCATTGTACTCTGAAGTAACCTTCTTTGCTATCCACTACACCTCCAATTTTGGTGTCATCTGCAAACTTACTAATTATACCTCTTATGCTCACATCCAAATTATTTATATAAATGATGAAAAATAGTGGACCCAGCACCAATCCTTGTGGCACACCACTGGTCACAGGCCTCCAGTCGGAAAAGCACTTTCTACTACCACCCTCTGTCTCCTACCTTCTAGCCAATTTTGTATCCAAATGGCTCATTCTTCCTGTATTCCATGTGATCTAACCTTATTAACCAGTCTACCATGCAGATTCTTGTCGAATGCCTTGCTGAACTGGATGTAGGTTTGCTCGCTGAGCTGGAAGGCTCATTTCCAGACATTTCATCACCCTACTAGGTAACACCTTCAGTGGGTCTCCAGGCAAAGCACTGTTGATAATTCCTGCTTTCTATTTATATGTTTGGGTTTCTTTGGGTTGGTGATGTCATTTCCTGTGATGATATCATTCCCTGTGGTGATGTCATTTTGTGTTCTTTTTCTCAGGGAGTGGTAGATAGAGTCTAACTCAATGTGTTTGTTGATAGAGTTCCATTTGGACGCAATGCTTCCAGGAATTCTCATGCAAGTCTCTGTTTGGCTTGTCCTAACACCAACTTACAGATTGGCCAAGGGCTACACCAAAGACTAAAACACTTAGTGGAAGACTCACGCCACTCCATTCACTCCACCCAAGAATTCCTGAAGACCATCAAAGACACTAAGACAGAAGAGGATGAAATAATGGTCTCCTTTGATGTAACAGTCCTGTTTACATCAATCAGCATTATCCTGGCCAAGGAAACACTGACTACACTATTAGAAGACACAAAGACATACACACCAAACACCACCAATTTCATCAGCAAGGACAGTATCGTCAAGCTAGTGGACCTATGCCTTACCACACACTTCACCTTCAATAACAAAACCTACAGACAACCAATAGAATACCCATGGGATTTCCAGTATCAGGGTTCTTAGCAGGGGCAGTGATGCAGAGACTTGAACAAACAGCTCTACCAAGCATCCAACCCAAACTTTGGGAGCACTACGTGGATGACACCTTTGTCATCACTAAACGAAACAAATTAGAGGAAACCTTCAAGACTATCAATAATACCCTCACTGGCATAAAATTCACTAAAGAGGAGGAAAACAACAACAAACTGCCATTCCTAGATGTCACAGTAGAGCAAACTGCCAATGGGGAACTTCAAACCAGCATCTACAGGAAAACAACACATACAGACTAAATATTGAACTACAGAAGCAATCACCCCAACATCCACAAACAAAGCTGCATCAGAACATTATTCCAAAGAGCCACCACACACTGCAGCACAGAGGAACTACGCAGAGCAGAGGAAAATCATCTATATAGTGTATTCAAAAAGAATGGGTACCCAATGAACACAGTCCACAGATTTCTCAGCAACAAACCCAAACAAGCTGACAAAACACATCCAGAAACCCTAGTTACTCTCTCCTACATCAAAGATATCTTAGAAATGACTGCCAGACTACGTCAGACCCCTTGGCATCATGGTAGCCTACAAACTCACCAACACACTAAAACAGCAGGTAATGAATTTGAAAGACCCTATACACAACAAGCAAAACTAATGTTATTTAGAAAACACCGTGCAAGGACTGTAACAAACATTACATTGGACAAACAGGCAGAAAACTAGTCACCAGGTTACATGAACATCAACTAGCCACAAAACGACATGACCCTCTCTCACTTGTATCCTTACATACAGATGAGGAAGGATATCAGTTCAACTGGGACAACACATCCATTCTAGGACAAGCCAAACAGAGACATGCACGAGAATTCCTAGAAGCATGGCATTCCAAAAGGAACTCTATCAACAAACACATCGAGTTAAACCCCATCTGCCACCCCTGAGAAAAAGAACATGAAATGACATCACCACAGGAAATGATGTCACCATCGGAAATGACATCACCAATCCAAAGAAACCCAAACATATAAATAGAAAGCAGGAATTATCAACAGTGCTTCAGCCGGACGCCCACTGAAGATGTTACCTAGTAGGGTGACGAAATGTCTGGAAATGAACCTTCCAGCTCAGCAAGCAAACCTACATCCAGAACCTCAACCTGAGCTAGAAATCTTCTCAAAACTTACCTTACTGAGTTCCATATAGGCAACGTCCACTGTTCTGCCCTCATCATTCCTCTTTATATCTTCAAAAAACTCAACCAAAATGGTGAGACACGATTTCCCATGAACAAAGCCATGTTGACTATCCCTACTCAGTCCTTGCCTTTCCAAATACATGTAAAACCTATCCCTCAGAATTCCCCCCCACCCCCCCCAACAACCTGCCCACAACTGATGCCAGACTCAGCGACCTATGGTTTCCTGGCTTTTCCTTAGCACCTTTCTTAAATAATGGTACCAAGTTAACTAACCTCCAGTCTTCTGGCACCTCACCCTGGCTCTCAACGATACAAATATCTCAGCAAAGGGCCCAGCAATCACTTCCCTAGCTTCCAACAGAGTTCTTCGGTACACCTGATCAGGTCCTGCGGATTTATCCATCTTTATGTGTTTTAAGACTTCCAGCACCTCCTCCTCTGTAATATGGGCACTTTTCAAGATATCACTATTTATTTCCCCAAGCTCTCTAGCTTCCATATCCTTCTTAACAAACACCGATGCAAAATATTAGTTTAGTATCTCCACATCTCCTGCGATTTCACACAAAGATGGCCTTGCTGATTTTTATGTTTGGTATTAAAGTAGATACAGAATGTCATGCACATTTTTGAGCTCACTTCCATCTTTTTATAGGTAATTTACATGCTTTTCCATATTCTGTTGAACCTCAAAGATAGAAATTAGCAGTTAAAGCAAAACTAAATAGGTAGGAAAATCATTACAAACACAACTGAAGAAATAAAACTGAGACGAGTAGAAAAAAAATGCCAAGCGAAAGTGGATTAAAAATGGGTCTGAAGTGTTGATCTTTTTATTTCTAGGACACCATATTGTAGAATTCTATCAGCAAGTAACTAGTGCTACTATTTGTGTCAATCCTATCACACTCTGGTTCCCTGACATGGATGAACCTATCTTCACCATATGCTGTAATCAAATGAAGATTTTGTAAGTGCTAGACCCAGTCTTGATAACAACATGGTTCATACATTACTTTTTGCTCTCTTTTAATTTACTTTACCTATTCATATCAGATCCTGGTTTGCTGGTCGGTGCACTCAGATTTACAGCCCTGGAAGAGAAGCTCCTCCCCAGTCCATGGAACAAGGTTGTCGATGATAATTAGAAGAAAAACCCAGAGAAAGATGTTCTCTCCTTCAGTTGGAGAACATGGAAAAGTGACCCGTATAGAACATCAAAAACCTTTTCATCAACCTATAAGCAGCTTCAATATTGGTGCACCATTCGTATGGACAATGGTGATTTAAACATCCCTGTTGATAGCCTTGCGTAATTGTTGAAGTGGAAATTCACTCTGGGCACTAGTTGAAGTTAGTGAGACTTAACACTAGGTGCAGAGTTGTCTGACCTAAAAATCACATGTTTTGCACCACCACCTAAGATGGATTTCTACCTCCTTATCTCCAAGTTAACCTCAAGATTATCTGAAAAGTACATAGAGAAACACCTGGGTAAATCATTTGGTGAATACATGTAGCAGTCTTTTAAGACATGTGATGACATATTGTTTCCAAAGTTTCCTTGTAATAATCTTTTCTTACAAGGTACAAGACAACATGGCACCAGCAGTGGGATTTGATCTGACTAGCTATGGTGATACAAGGTTTATTTGTGGTATATTTGCCAACTAGTTGGATGTTAAATACAAGGTAATGTTAGGTGTATCCCAACATGCGTACATTTTTAAGCACGTGATAACTCTTGACTTCTGCCAAATTCTCTGGTTCAAGATATTAATGCTTAAAAATCTGGAGTCTCATTCCTTCAGAAATTAAGTGGTGTTGGAGATTTTTTTCTATCTCTTTTTCCTTCTTTCTTAATCATATGTTTATTTTCCTTGCTTTATTTTTCTTGCTATACATAATTCTGCAATTATTAAAACTTATACTTCCTGATTTACACTTATTTTGTCTCAGTGAGCATTTTTGAATGAGACCAATGTACACAGAAGATCAAATTACAACGGGAGAATTATGTATACATCAAGACCAATATTCATATCAAGGTCAGGATACACAGCACAGCCACTGTGTTGTATATGGCATCTCCCCGTATGTATTTGGTTTCACGGTGTACACTGGCCTAACCTTATACACTGGTCACAGTGTAAGCTTCTTTTCTGTAATCATGCTATTTCTTAGAAGAAAGCAGTCTCAGGGGTTTGGGGGTACCTATTTGATTTCCTCCATATTATTACTCACTGTACACGTGTAAGTAAATATGTAAAATCAGTGTCATGGCCTATTTTCAGATGGCTAGAACTATTACTATATATATAGTTCATTATATGGGTGCATATGATCTCTTTGACTGCTTTAAGGTGCTAGGCTTGTATGCATATCATGTGAGACTCTGAATTAGACACATGAAATGTTTCAGGATCATTGCATGAGTTGATGGTATTTCAATATTTTCTGATTTAAAGCCATTTGTAAATTGAGATGTTGTATTAGGTACAGTATCATCACTGTATAAAGTGCCATTTGACTGTTGCAATTCATAGCCAGTCAACTTATAGATGCTGGCTTGCACCAATGGTTGATTCTTTTGAGTGTAGATCTGAGGCAGTACCAACATTTCTCCTTGATATTTTTCCAGATCCACATGCAGCAAATGGTTTCATGTTTTACATTACTGCAATGACCATGAGAGTCATCATAAATGAGATTCCCCTTCTTTCTTGTTGGCAGAGTGAAGTCTGCATCTAAAGACAGCCATTATCAAAAGAATAAGGCTTTAGATAAAGCACATTCTTTAAGAGAAAACATTTTGATGGCTATCTGCATTCATTCCGAGGATAGCCTTCATCTATTGTCCACTTCTGAGCTGCTAGCTTTTTTCTAATCACAATATTTTGAGGTGCAGTCATTGATCACTCAGTTTTGTAATTGCTTTCACCACCTGATGTTATGCCTTCATGGTGATGTAAGGGATTGGGTGCAACCTAACCTCCTTCTTGCTTTGCCAGCAGACCATTGCCTTTATTCAATGTAGACAAGCAGGAGAGGAATAAATCTGGCTGCTGGTAGGGAGGAATAGCAGGGAGTGGGAGGGGCTGGGAAGGGAGTCGGGGGATGGGAAGGAAGGTTATTTGAAATTAGAGAATTCAATGCTGAGTCCTCCAGGCTGTAGGCTGCTCAGGTGGACGATGAGATGTTGTTCCTCCAATTTGCAGCTT
Source organism: Chiloscyllium plagiosum (assembly GCF_004010195.1). Taxonomy (NCBI): domain Eukaryota; kingdom Metazoa; phylum Chordata; class Chondrichthyes; order Orectolobiformes; family Hemiscylliidae; genus Chiloscyllium; species Chiloscyllium plagiosum. The sequence continues at coordinate 17,192,077 of NC_057724.1, forward strand.
TATTCATTGTGGTAATAGAGGATGCCAAGGATGGTCATGTCGGAAAGGGAGTGGGAAGTGGAATTAAAAGTGGGCGGTGACTAGGAGATCAATGTAAACTAATTTTTGTCTCAAAAAGAAGTCACAGTTTTCAGTCAAAGATCGACATATACTTAATAAGATAGGCAATCTGTTGAACTCTACATTTCTGGGGAATGAGAGGTCATCTTTCCACAGATAAAGTATAATTGTTCTAATTTACTTAAGATACATTTTGCTGCTTTAGTAACCACTAGCCGCTCTTCTTTACACTACTGAACACTCATTTAGCCTGCAAATGGACAACAAGCAAAAGTAGGACAGATATTTAACAACTAGGAGAAAGTGTGGGCTGCAGATGCTGGAGAATCAAAAAATGTGGTGCTGGAAAAGCACAGCAGGTCAGGTAGCATCCGAGGAGCAGCAGAGCCGATGCTTCAAGCATAAGCTCTTCATCAGGAATGAAGACGTCGACTCTTCTGCTCCTCGGATGCTGCCTGACCGGCTGTGCTTTTCCAGTGCCACACTTTTTGACACGGATATCTAACAATGATGAGTCAGAATACAGAAAGGAGATAGAGGGTTTGATGACATAGTGCAAAGAGAACAACCTGTCTCCCAAAATTGGCAAAAAAAAGAACTAATCATTGACTTTATCAAGAAAGGAGGAGATCATGGCCCCATCACCATCAATGGAACCAAGGTTGAAAGGGCAGAGGGCGTCAAGTTCCTCAAAGTGATGATAACTGACAACCCATCCTGGTCTTCCCATGTCATTGTCATGGTCAAGAAGGCACAACAACACCTCTTCTTCCTCAGGTGGATTAGAAAATTTGGCATGACCATAAAGAACCTCACCCTTCTACAGATGTACTATTGAAAGCATACTGTCCAGGCGCATAATGGCCTGGTATGGCAACTGCTCTGCCCATGATCATAGGAAGCTACAGAAGTTGGTGTACGCAGCCTAGGCCATCAGAGAGCCAACCTTCAATCCATGGATTCCACTTACACTGATTGTTGCCATGGAAAGGCTACCAATATCATCAAAGAACCTTCGCACCTCAGTAATGATCTCCTACAACCTCTTCTGTCAGGCAGAAGATACAGAAACCTGAACTCATGCACTTATAGGTCAGGGACAGCTTCTTCCCAGCCATTATTAGACTATTGAATGGACTCTCTAGCCTCAAATAATGCTGATCTTGCTAATGTTGATTTCTCTTGTATGCCCTGTGCAATGTTACTTACATGCCTCCATCTAAATCTTTTATTCTGGATATCCTTGCTTACTATGATCCGCTTGTACTGCTCATAAACAAAGCTTTTCACTGTTCTTTGGTACAAGTGACAATAAATAAATCCATCAATCCACTTTCATGCCTGGGTACCGGATGTTCCAGGCTGTGAATGGCTTCCATTTTGGAGTCTGTTCATGAGTCAATTTGTTTGCAAGTCAGAGGAGAATTCAGATGGAAAACAGCCATTTGTAAGTACAGAAAATATCCATATGTCAGGTCTGTAAATTGTAAAACCATACATGGGATTATGTTTGTAAGTATGAGTGTTTGTAATTTGGATATTGGTGATTCAGGGAATCTCCTGAATAGAAGATTTCCAGACTCTACAGACATTTGTAAATATTACACATCAGGTTCTAACATTGTCATATAAAAGTTATTTTCCTAGTCATCATTTTTACATTTCTGATTGCTACTGATCTCTACCATCAACCTTTACCCAATTTAGGGATTAAGGTCAGCAATCATTGTACTCCATTCACTTCTCAAGAAAGAAAACCTCATTCCTAGTCTGGATGGGACAGTGGTCACCTTACTGCGTATTACAACTTGCTTGTGTTCTTGATCAGTGGCATGGCCCCTCACACGGAGTAGCAATTCATACATCATACAGACACCATCCATTAAAAACTTTGGATCTAGTGAGTAAAACATTCTGTATTCTATGCCATCATGTTGCTAATAGCATCAAGTGTTCTCAGTATAGAACTGAATTGCAAATTCTCTTTTTTCCTGCTTTATACCAATTGACAAGTTTGTTCCTTGCTACACAGGTATGATGCTGAGAATCATGACAGATATATCCTGCAGCTAAAAATTTTAGCAACTTGCGTTTGCCCTGGCTATCGCTTTGATGCTGGGGAAAAGAGTCAAGATGAATGTCTGTGTGCAAAGACACAGAAAATTCAATTTATGCAGCTCATTTCACAACCATAGGATTTCCCAAAGCTCTCTACAGCCAGTGAGGTATTTAAAAGTGTAGTCAGTGCTGTAGTGTGTGAGATTTTTACACAGCAAGCTCCCACAAACTGTAATGAGACAATGACCAGATAATCTGATTCTTCATCATGTTATTTAAGGGAGAACATATTGGCTGGGCCACTGTTTTTTTCAAAGGAAAATTGTGGGATCTTTTGCAACTAGTTGAGAGGGCAGACCGGATAATGGATTATCATGACATTCAGAAATTAGCAAGCACATTTAAGTATATTGCTGGACCATGAACCTGTACTTTGAGCTCAAATCCTTGGAGTGCAATCCACAGATTTCTCACTCAAATGAAAGATTCCTGACACTAAATCACAACTGGCAGATTCTGTATGCATATAAATAGAACTATATTATGGAGGGCAGTGCATATGTTTGTGAATTTTAAACATGAGACTTGCACATACAAGAAAGAAGCACCCTGAATTACCCCATCCTTTCCTTAATTCATTTGCATCTGTAATCGCCACTTTCCCCAATTGATTTCTTACACTACCTTTCATGCCTTTTCTTTGCATTATTTTCATTTTCATCCTGAAAGCATATTGCTATTTTCCTGATGAAGGGCTGACGTCCGAAACATAGATTCTCCTGCTCCTCGGATGCTGTCTGACCTGCTGTGCTTTTCCAGCACCACACTCACGACTCTGATCTTCAGCATCTGCAGTCCTCACTCCCTCCTGGTATTTTACTCTACCTTATATTAGGATTTGTAATGAATTCTGATTTTTCTCTATTCTTGACAGTCTGTGGCTCCATTGTTTCTAAGAGGCGTGCAGAACCTCTGAGGTTGCTGCTACCCCAATGTTTCTGAGTCAGCACACAGAGATCAGGGATGAGTATCCTGCTCTGTTTTGAATCCTATTTGATTCATGGCTGGCAGAATGCAGGCTTTCTGCTACACTTTCAAAAAGAAATATGTTAGGTTTGCGTGGGTACGGGCAGATGCAAAAAAAAGTCTTCTTTTAAAAATGGTACATGGACAGCATAGAGATTATTTACTTACTTTTTTAAGCAGTTTGGATTAATTACTTGTTTCAAAAGTTAGTGCCTTCAAATAAACCTGTTGGACTATAACCTGGTGTTGTATGATTCTTAAATTTGGATTAAATGTAGCCTTGTTGTCTGCAATACATAATGTGGATACCAGGTGGAGCCTGATCCTCATTGCTGTTATAAACAAACACATGTCTTCCTTTTCCCAGAAATTCTGCCACATGATCTTGAAAAGATTTGTCGCAGTACTATGTGAAATCACCAGCTGTCTCTTTTCTTCCCATGGGACATATTTTAACCAGGAAGCTTTTCATCAGAGGCGAACATGGAAGCAGAACAAGAAACAATACAGAAGATAGGAACCAAATGAGATAGCTCCAAGTGTATAGGAGCTGCTCTCTGCTATGATAACATGTGAGGTTCGCAGTATTCAAAATGGTAGCGTATCTTAAAGCATTATAGAGAGGAAAACTTAGTAATTACAGGAAGATTTAGATATGGGCTTGAAACCCAAGATATTTGAATAATGTTATGTTATGAAGATTGACATGGTGCCATAAGTCCATAGTAAATTTAATACCATGCAACAGCGAATAATAAGCCATGAACAAATCAGATCTGGCATCTGGTTGATTATTCATAGGGTTGGAAGCAATCGTTTCTTGATTAGGTCATTGAAGTTTCATATTATTGACAGGGTTGAGGTCCTCTGGGATATTTTCTATCTCATGTTAATTCAGTCAACACCTGAGGATTCTTTCAAAGACAGATATTAACATGGTTGTTTGTTAAGTATCATTCATTGTTAAAATTTCTTGTACTATAGTGTCAAATGCCATTCATTATGATGTCAACAAAATTGTTCCATTATATTTATCATTTAGACATCAAAAGTGTGTTTTTTTTGTAACAATTTTAACATATCAACATGTCCCAAAGTGTTTCCCAGGTGCATTATGCTATGGATCAGACCAAACCTCCCTCAAACTACATTAAGAAAATAGCCTAGACCCCAACTTTTTCTTATTTTCTTGAAGGCAAGAGTAAAGTCTTGTGTTCCTAATGCAATTTGATTGGTCAAACAACCAGGTTTGAAGCAAAACACATTTTATTCTTACACAGCAGTTAAAATACAAACAAAAGAAAGAAGAATTGGAAGAACTTAACGCTACTGGAAACTTTAACAGAATAATAAATTATTTAACTAATCAACAGCAACTGTTCCAATATTGTAACATCCCATAAACACACCCTTGGCAAAGGCAAAATTCAGTAAAATAGATTGTTTCTCATGCAATTCCAGCAGCAGGAAGTGAACCCTAGCTTTTAGTTGTAGCAGAGAGAGGAATACTCATTTCCACATCCAGTTTCAAGACCCAAGTACCTGCTCAAAGTTAAAGTAAAGGCCTGGTTCTGTGGGAGCTTGACCCCACACCTTCAGGCTTCTTCTCTTGCAACTCTTAAGAAACCCCAAGGCCTCACAAGCTGTTTATTTTATTGCCTTGGAACAGAATGCTTGACATCTCTGTCTTAAACTCTCTTCATTAAAAAAAGGATAAAATATATCTCTTAAAACCATTTTATCATCACAGTTATCAATCTAAATATAGCACTGATGGCTGCTGTTTGGTTGATTGTATCTGTGGTGGTTTCCTGAACAAATTGTTCAGTTTGTTCCATTCTATCAAGTTTTCTCCATGGCTATGTGAAATGTTCCTCTTAAAATATGAAACTAATTATCTTCTCAAAGTTATTGCTGAATTTATTTTCACTCCCTCTGGCAGTGCCTCACAGCTCACAACAACTCACTGCATAAGGAAAAATAACATTCATATTCTGTCTGCTTCTCTTGCCAATTACCTAAATCTACATCCTCTGGCAGAACCTCTGGCAGTGGAAACAATCTTTCCTTACTTACTTTATCAAACCTCTCATTATTTTAAATACATTTATTAAATCTTCCCTTATCTTTCACTGCTCCGAAGAGAACAACACATATTTCTCTAGTCTCCCCACATTAATGAACTTCCTCATTTCAGGATGCATCTTGTAAAGGACCTTGTCACATGCTGCTTGACAGGTTGGAACAGACCTATTTCTAAAGACGTGAAATTCCAAATTCTCCCAACACAGTGTCTATAGTCAGAAGATCAGCTCATTTGATGTGCCTGAACATCAGTGCCTCAGGGGCCACAGGCTTGTTGGGATGGCAGCAGTGTTTTGGAACAAACCTTCCTTCCCTGTGGAGTAGGTAAGCATGCAATGCCAATGGTCATCAAGGTGACTGTCACTTAAGGGGCATCCCCATTTGGTTTCTGTCCTGCTGTGATCTGCTGCATAGAGAGTACACAGAACATCCTGATTATTAGGTTTTGGCTTGTATGAATTCTATAGACAACATTCAGGAAGCATGACTTTGGGGCATAGATATGAGAGGAAATATGATAACAATGATATTTTATTATGTGCTTTTGTGCTACACTTTAAACATTTCTGTATTAATTTCAACCTTTACTGTATGATTCGTGAATATTTTCTCAAGACTTTGTTTCCACTGCTACTTGGACTGCCTAATGTTAAATCTAGTGTTAAATCCTCTTTTGGTTAAAAAGATTCAGTGACTGATACACCTCAGAGACCACGTGACAATTCTGTCATTAATGACCTCTCGTTGTAAGTTTCCATCATTGATTAAACAACCTAAAGACTCTCAAGGAATGTGAAATCTCACTTGTAATATGATCCTGTTAGTATCCTGTCTGTTCTTGGTCAAACACTGTTAGGAGGTTCTCAAAAGTAATCTGTATCTCTCATTTGTAACCTATGTAACATGTGATCTGATTTCCCATTTTGTTATAGAAAAGTGTGCCAATCTATTCTGCATTTTATTTGAAGTCCAATCCAGAAGCTGTTCAAAGATATGTTTTCCACATCTGCCAATTGACTGATTTATCAAATGGATCTGCAAGTTTTGACTTTTCTGGTGGAAAGATTGGTGCCAATCTGGTGCTTGGTCCAAACAGAGTTCAAGATCTGTGTCAGGCCAGTCTGGGGATTTGGCAGGTCAAGTGCAACTAGTCTAGGAACCAAAATGGTCAAACTATTGTCTTTGACAATCAACGGCATTTCCATTGCTGAATCCCTCATAATCAATATCTTGGGGCTTACCACTGACCAGAATCTCAACTGCACTGTCTATACTGTTGCGAAGTCGAAAGAGTGAATGGTCATTTTAAGACAGAAAGTGCTTTTCTGAGCTGAGAAATTGCAACAGAACATGTGTCTGTGACCAGCCGACAGGTGCACAGAGTGCTGAGAATTGATCATTTATAATAATCAGCTTGGGGTTGTGTATTGATCTTAAAGCAAATGGATATGAATTTAACCAATTAATTTAAATTATGCCCAGGAAACCCAGTTGAATTTGAATTTATTGTATTGATAACATCAGACCAATGAAAGGGTACAAAGTTGGGGATATAAAAAGGAGATCGCCTTGAAAATTGGTTAGAGCAACTGGTGGTGAACATGAGAGCTATCTGCCTATCAAAGTGGAGAGCACATGTTATCTGAAAGGGGCTCTCAGAAGGCAACATCTATTAACTGTACCAAGAAATTGTATCCAAAGACATTTGCAGTAAAAAGTAAGAAGAAGACCCAGGGAGAAGACAGCAGACAGTTGGAAGCAACAGAATTGGAAGACCAGAAGGAAGACAGCAAAACAGACTTTATCAACTTCGAGAGATTAAGTTGATTTAATGTTTAGTAATTGTGTTATTGGAGCAGCATTTTTATAGAGTTGGGGTCAGATAGTGATTAGTTAAGGAAAAGGAGTTCAGATTTTTTACTAGTTTTTGTTTAGTGTTCACTGTTAGAATTAGGAGAATAAATTGTTATGTTTTCTTTAAACAGTGGAAATCAGAGCCTTTGTTTCACTCACTCACACTTTTAACAGATTATGAAGCAAGGTGAGCTTTCCTGGGTGGTTTGGTTTTAATTAACAGAGGGATTTGATCTCCACATCGCAACAATATAAATACTGTGCATTCAACAGGCTATAAATCCTGCAGTGAGTAACTCACCTCCTGACTGTGCCGAGTGTAGCTCCAATAATACCAGTGATACCTTACATCAGCCAGGAGAAAGCAGCCCACTTGATGAGCTTCACATCAGAAAACATTTATTCCTTCCGAGCTGACACTGAGTAGCAGCAGTTTATACCATCTACATGATGCGCTGCAAAAATTCACCAAGGTTACTTCAACCCCCCAGAATCTCTACTATCTTGAAGGACAAGGCCGGCAGATACATGGGATCTTCACAATCTGCAAGTTGTAAACCAAGCCTCATACTTTGGAAATATTTCGCAGTTCATTCAGTGTCACTGGGACAAAGTCCTGGAACTTCCTCTGTAATAGTTTACTGGGTCTACCTGCAGCATATGACCTGCAGCAGTTCAAGAAGACAGCTCACTACTGCATTCTCAAGGACATCAAGGGATGGGCAATAAATACTGGCCAATCAACAATGTCCATATTCGATGCATTTTTAAAAATAAAATGTTCCTTTGAGAATATCGTATCACTACCCTCCATTGTTCATCAAACTGAAAGGTTTCCAGTCTATCAATGTCCAAATTAGTTGTGACCATCAATACCAGATTTTTGAGGATGGTGTCAGATCTGTGGGACCTGCAATGATGCCTGCATATTGCAGAACTCACCAGCTTTTGCCTCCTATCATGGTCCTCAAGTCAAATAGCGATGTTTGCTATGAGACAAGGGCTACTAATTCCTTATGCCTGCATAAAACCCTCAAAATGGAGATACAATGCTGTCTGTGTTTCTACCAGGGCTATTGTGGAACAGACCATAGGCTCCTTAAGGTGACGTCTCACTGCCTGCGCAATTTCTGTAAGGCTTTGCAACATAGTCCGTTACAATCAGTATCGACAAGGGGAAAATATCCTTGATACAGTTGGAAAGGGGAATTGAGAACAATCCCAATGAGGATCAGGACATTAAAATGGTGGGACATCCTAGGGACCATGAAAGACCTATACACTGTCGAGTGTAAGATAGTAGAGAGAATATTGAAATCTGCTTTCAGCATAGATGTGCTGAGTTTGGACTTCTTTTCGTTGTGTTCCTTTCTGCTGGTTATATGATAAGTAACCCCAGGTCAGTCACAGTACATTGTAAACCTGGGACTATCTGCATTCCTTGAACTTTTCTGTCGATGAATAAATGTTTTCTTATCCACATGTGTATAGTATCTTTGCCTAGCCCATGTTAAATGTATCTGCAGTTCTCCTTACTGTTTGGAAGAAATCAACAGCTAGTGATGCAGAGCAGTAACAAGGCGTGACATCAAGGAAATGTGGGTTTCAAGGCTTCGAACAACATACGACATCCAAGTGTTGTACAGTCATGATAGACAGCAGCTTGAGAGCAATCCCAAGATACCTCTTTACAGCCACCCTATGCAGCAGCACCTCCAGGTTCCTGTTGGCAAAGTGAAGAGCTAACCTGCCTTTTAGTTTCATGCTCTCAGTGATGAGAGTGGAACAATACACTGTGAAGGGCAGATTGTGGCTGGTGTCACAAAGCTGGTTCTTTCTTCTAAAAGCTGTTCCTTTTCTCAAGGATACTGTGTCCTTGATTTGTTTTCAGAGGGGTTGTAAAACATTTTGAGTTCCAAAACAGCTGGGTTTGGTACAGAGATAAAAGGGTATTGGAGGTCTTTTTGTTTATATGTAAACAGATAAGACTTTAGGCTAAGAGTTTTTATGTTTTCAAAACTAACCTGTATAAGTCAATGGGGCATGGCTAGCTCTCCAGCTGAGCAATTTCATTCAGAAGTTAAGTTAGGGAGTTCAGTCATGGAGCTGTGTGGAAACAGGCTGCTAAACTCTCTCTCCTTCTGCCCTTCAAACTTCAACCTGTAAGCCTGTTTCATTTTTACTATGTTTAAGGGAGTTTGCTTATTGGCGACGGTTGTGCAAATTCGGAACAGCATAATTAAGTCTAGCTTGGATAGACTGAATTATGTAGGGGTTCTTTATTCTGTTTTTTGTGTTTTATTGCGTAATTTTGTGAATAAATTTTTGTCTGTTTTAAAATCTGGTAGTTAACCTCACTAACTAATTTTCACTGTACACTTACTGAAACAAATTGCAAAGTAATGGTCTCAGCTGCCTGCTTATGAATATTTTGAGTGGTCTGGCTTAGTCCATAACACTGGCAATGTGTAAAGTGCAGTGAAGATGGATTATAAATATGAAGCCAGTGGCATGAACACACAAAATCCTGGTAGCAATGATCACTTCCTCATCTCACAACACATGATTCCACAAGTTGGCTGCTGCACAAAGCCAGTTGCATGATTAGTGAGCTGAAAATGGGAAGATTGCATGAGAAAAGTTGACTTGGGCTTTTGCAGACTGCCTGTGAAAAATCTCACCAAGAAAGCATTTTGCCAAAAAAAAGACAGAACATTCAGCCCATAGTTCAAGTTCTGTGCTTACTGATCTTATTGTACATGACATACACTTAGCTGAAGACACTGAACTGACCCCATAATATGGAGAAAATGCCTGATGCCAAGACAGATACCTTTATACCAGAATGTGGCATGTAGCATATCTTACAGGTACAGAACTGCCTAGTCAGGAATTCATGAAATGCTTTACTTCAGGATCCTAGGAACTATCTCAACCAGACTGGGTGACCTTTCAACTTTGAGTAATGCTCAGTTTTTTGGGTACTTACTCTTCATCCATTTAAATTCTCCATAATTTTTCTGCTATCTCTTCTTTAACTGTAACATTGATGCCATTCTCTTCTTTACTGAAGATAGATGTCAAGTCTTCTTTTATTATCCTAGCCTTTAAATCCACAAGCACATTTTGCTTTTGGTCTCCAGTCTGCTCAATTCTTCTTTTGAGTAAAAAAGCTTTTGGGTTCCCTGTTTTTTTTTCTTGTAAACTATTCTCATCCCCATTCTTTGTCCTTTCAGTTCTCTGTACTTTCCAAAGTTATTTTGGTTTACTACTGTATAATGAGTTTGAAGTTAATCTTAAGCTTCAGTTTCCTGTATCTTTTAAATCTCTGTAATTTAGTCATCCAGGACGTTCTGACCAGTCCCCTACACCCATGTCCTCTCCAAGCCTTTGTGGTAACATGTTTTGTCAAAATATTACCTTGTCGTATGTACTGTTTTATCTGCCAATAACTTTAATGTTTTATTATCTAATTTACCTCACGTATAGACTCATTGTTATTCACAAAGTGTAATGAGCTTTCTTCATTTATTTGCTCCCCTGCAGCAGTTTGTGAACTTCGCTGCATTGATGTTCTTAGGTAAGGCAGCTGACAAACCTGATGATAAGAAAAGTATAATAGAGAACGATTGCAAACAAAGAGCCTGCTTCTCCAATCACTTTTTGTACAGCATTCAACTTGCTACAGGAAGGCATCAGTGTGCATGCAAGGTACCAATGCAGTAGTATTTGCGTACTGAAAAAATTCCCTTAATGCACATTGAATAAATACAATGACAAAGTAATTGGTTCATTGTCGGTTTTAAATTAGTTCATTGTCGGACTCCAAACAATTATTAAAACTAACTATCAGTTTGGTCTCTGCATGAAAAAAATCTTCCCGATATCTTATGTAAAATTGTCATTTACTATTTTAAAAATTAGGTCTTCATGTCTTTAATTAGAATTATTGGATCATTGAGTATAAATCAAAGAAGACCATTCGATTTAATGTGCATGTGCCTGCCTTTTAAGAATGATCCAATTAGTCCCACTCTCTGCTTTTTCCCCATAGCCATGTAGATTTTTGCTTTTCAAGTATATAACCAATTCCCATTGAAGAGATTTGCTCCATGAAGTACTGTTGAGATTGGGCACCCTCTGTTCAGCATCTTTTGTGAGAGAACTTGGCATCGCACTAAATGCATTTAATTAAAACAGAAAAGAAAAGGAAAATGCACAAGCATAGAAAAGAGGGTCCAAATTTCTATTTGTTATCTGGTTTTATTTTAATTCACTCAAAATTGTAATTATCAACAAAAGAAAAGCTATAATTATTGAATACATGAGTATAAATATTGATGCAATGAAGGACTTCTGTATGTGAACAAATAGTAATGATCAAATCTTTATTAAGTCAGGATTAATTTCCTTCGTACCAACAGGGATATTCATTTTTGTAATTTGTAAAGGAGAAATGATTTTCCTTTGCAGCTGCACATTACTGAAACCAATCTATAACTTTGTAACCTTGGGTTCTACATTAAGCACTGACCACTGAATCAATGGATCCAGGGAAAATAAAGGCCATTACACTTGCAAGGGTGGACAAGGGTGCACACAGTGATTGCCCACTGCCAATGGAGCATCTGACATGATCCTTTTGACTTTTAACAGTTGTGAGGCCAGATTGTACTTCAGAAATAAACACAATATCAATCAGTAAAAGCATGGGACAAGCTTTAATTGCTTCACCTGGAAGTATCCATTTTTTCTTATGTTGTGGAAGAATTGGGTTTTTGATGGCAATGTAGCAAGCTGTCACTCGAAATATAAACTTGAATAAATTTCTAGGGTAGCAGTGATTCCACGAGTAGCCATTGCTAACTTACTGTCCCCAAGGTTTAATCATAATTGAATTACATTATTTAGAGGAACATAGGACAGTTAAATCCATCTTGCTCTTGGACCTGTTATACCATTGAATTAGATCATTAATGATTTGAAACATAATTCCACCCAGCCACCTCAGTTCCACAATCCATAAAATCATGGTTCCATAATCCTTAGTCAAAAGAAGTCCTTCAAACTCCATTTTGAGTTTTTCAATTGGCTTTTATTGACATCTGTTTGGAGAAAGAAAGTCCTAAATTTCCAATACCATTCGCATGTAGTAATTTTTGCTCCTTTGCTTTTCCTCGCCTTAATTTTAAGATCATTAGATTAGATTATTTACAGATTAGATTAGATTACTTACAGTGTGGAAACAGGCCCTTCGGCCCAACAAGTCCACACCGCCCCGCCGAAGCGCAACCCACCCATGCCCCTACGTTTACCCCTTACCTAACACTACGGGCAATTTAGCATGGTCAATTCACCTGACCTGCACATCTTTGGACTGTGGGAGGAAAACGGAGCACCCAGAGGAAACCCACACAGACACAGGGAGAACGTGCAAACTCCACACAGTCAGTCGCCTGAGGTGGGAATTGAACCCGGGTCTCTAGCGCTGTGAGGCAGAATGCTAACCACTGTACCACCATGCCGCCCATCATGTTCTTGGCTTCCCTACTTCAGGAAATAGTTTCTCTCTATTTACGCTATCCCTTTCCTTAATAATTTTAAATATCCAAATTAGATTTTCTGACTGAAATGAATACAATGCTATTCGCTAAATCTGCCCTCATATTTTCTGTTCAAAATCATTCTGGTGAATCTGTGCTGCACTCCCACCAAAGACAATATAACCTCCCTGAGGGATAGTATACCAAACTGAATTTAGTCCTCCACATGATGTCAAGCTAGAGCTTCATATAACTGTAACAAAACCTTCCACCCTATACATTAAACCCTTGTGGAATAAAAACCAGGATTTCAGTCAGCTTTTAAATAATTTTTTTGTTTTTGTTTAATGGCTATTAGGGATTTTTCAACTTGGATTCTGAAATCTCCCTGCAACTCCATTGTCATGAGTTTCTCCCCATTTAAAATGTACATTGATTTATCTTACATTGACCAAAGTGGATGGCGTAATTTTCCTCATATTGAACTCAAACTGGCATAGTTTTGCCCACTCACATGTATTATACTACCTCTTTGTAATTTTTCATTCTCGTCAACATGACTTTACTGTGCCATCTAATTTGGTGTAAATGGTGAACTTAGGAACATGGCTCTCTATTCTTCATCCAAGTCATTTATAAATGCAATGAAAAGCTAAAGCCCCAGCACAGATTTTCGGGGGAACTACTGGTCTCATGCTGCCAGTTGTAGAATTGCCTATTGCTTCTGTCACTGTAAAAAGTAGATGCAAGATGAGATGCATTTTGTCCACTGATCCTGCACCACCATTCAATAAGATCATGGCTGATTTAACTGTGGCTTTAACTCCAATTTCTTACCTTCTCCATGACCAATGACTCCCTTGTAGATCTAAATTCTGTCTGACTCAGAAAATATTCAATTGCCCAGGTTCCACTTCTCTAGGGAAGACAATTTCAAAGATTAATGATACTCTGAATGGAAACATTCTTATTCTAGTCTACTTTAAAAGAGAGACTCCATTTTAAAAATTGTGTTCCTTTGTCCTTGATGTCCCTTTATGCGAAAATATTCTTTCAACATTTGTCTGGCTAAGCCCCATCAGAGTCGTAGATATTTCAATAAGATTACCTCTTAATCTTTTAAATGTTAGTACGTATAGGTCCTAATAAGACCTGACTGTTTGTGGACTACTAATGACAATACTATTGCTGTCATGGATTTCTCTCTTTCTCTAACTTCCTCTCTCTTGAATCAGTAAAACTCCTCAATAAACACCTTAGCAATTATCTTCCTGCATGGCTTGCTTGTCATTTAGCTGGAATCAAATGATTTCTTGTCAATGTTGTTTGAAATGAATGCTCAACATGACTTTCTGATATAAAATTAGCTTTGTCTTCCAATTTGGAACTTAAGTAATAATAATAATAAGCAGAAAAATGGAGTTGAAAAACCTATCAGCCATGATTGAATGGCGTAGCTGACTCGATGGGCCGAATGGCTTAATTTTTGCTCTTATGTCTTACGGTCTTATTATGAATCCTCATAACACAATGCAAACAAATTCTTCCTTATGGAAACTGAAATTATACACAGAATTAGGTGCGATTTCACCAATGTCATATATTGTTGCAGAAAAATGTGTTGACTTTGTGACATTGAAATCATCAATAGACACATATCAACTTAGAACTTTATTTTAGACAATAGACAATACAATAGCTGTAGGAGTAGGCCATTCTGCCCTTCGAGCCAGCACCACCATTCATTATGATCATGGATGATCATCCTCAATCGGTATCCTGTTCCTGCCTTATTCCCATAACCCTTGATTCCACTATCCTTAAGAGCTCTATCCAACTCTTTCTTGAAAGCATCCAGAGACTTGGCCCCTGCAGCCTTCTGGGGCAGAGCATTCCACACACCCATCACTCTCTGGGTGAAGAACTTTCTCCTCAACTCTATTCTAAATGGCCTACCCCTTATTTTTAAACTGTGTCTTCTGGTTCGGGATTCACCCATCAGCAGAAACATGCTTCCTGCCTCGAGAGTGTCCAATCCTTTAATAATCTTATATGTCTCAACCAGATCCCCTCTCAGCCTTCAAAACTCAAGGGTGTCCAAGCCCAGTCGCTCCAATCTTTCAATGTAAGATAGTCCCGCCATTCCAGGAATTGACCTCGTGAACCTACAATGCACTCCCTCAATAGCCAGAATGTCTTTCCTCAAATTTGGAGACCAAAACTGCACACAATATTCCAGGTGCGGTCTCACCAGGGCCCTGTACAGCTGCAGAAGAACCTCTTTGCTTCTATACTCAATTCCTCTTGTTATGAAGGCCAGCATGCTATTAGCTTTCTTCACTGCCTGCTGTACCTGCATGCTTGCTTTCATTGACTGATTTCATTGTACTGCCCCTTTACCTAACTTGACTCCATTTAGGTAGTAATCTGCCTTCCTGTTCTTGCCACCAAAGTGGATAACCACACGGTTATCCACATTAAACTGTATCTGCCATGCATCTGTCCACTCACCTAGCCTGTCCAGGTCACCCTGTAATCTCTGAACATCCTCCTCACATTTTACCCTGCCACCCAGCTTTGTATCATCAGCAAATTTGCTAATATTACTTTTAATACCATCACATATATCATTAATGCATATTGTAAAAAGCTGCGGTCCCAGCACTAATCCCTGCGGTACCCCACTGGTCACTGCCTGCCATTCCGAAAGGGAGCCATTTATCACTACTCTTTGTTTCCTGTCAGCCAACCAATTTTCAATCCAAGTCAGTATTTTGCCCTCAATACCATGCACCCTAATTTTGCTCACTAACCTCCTATGAGGGATTTTATCAAAGGCTTTCTGAATGTCGAGGTCCACTACATCCACTGTATCTCCCTTGTTTCATCTCAGGATGGGCCCTGATATTTGTACATTGGATGAATTGGTATGAAGCATGCAAGGGCAAATGTTGATTTTTGGAAAGGCATGGGTTGGCATGAATTAGCACTAAATTGGCACAGAGGCCATAAATGTTCAAGGTGGATGTAGATTGATGTGCATCAGTTAGCGTGGAAAGTATGATGAGACAGGGTGTGTGTGTGGGTGTGGAGGATATAAGATGCCATGTATTGGCATGGGGATTGTATGGGACAGTGAGGAATTGTACATTGTGAATATGTAGAGGGTCAAAGCAAGCCTTTCACACAATCAGCCTGAGCACCTGGCAGTCTTTGTGGCTGCCTTGGCAGTGTTCCTGGTGGCAGCAGACATGCTGTCCTCTTATCCCACCCTGACTGAAAATTATAACATCTGGCTACTCTCTCCTGAGTTGGGTGTGTGGATTTGGGAATTTTCCTGATTCTGTGACCTGGATTTGCTAATGAAAGCTAAGACTGACTCCTGTACTCCTGACAGCTTGCTTTCTGAATTAAGAGTGTGGTGCTGGAAAAGCACAGCAGGCCAGGCTGCATCCAAGGAGCAGAAAATCGATGTTTCAGGCAAAAGCCCTTCATCAGGCACGATCGATTTTCCTGCTCCTCGAATACTACCTGACCTGCTATGCTTTTCCAGCACCACACTCTTGACTCTAATCTCTAGCATCTGCAGTACTGACTTTCGCCTGCTTTCTGAATTACCTTTGTGTCAGAAGCAATTCTTTTCTACAATTCACTTGGTCCCTTCATCAAAGTTATTAATGTCCTGTGCCACTCCACTCATTACAATTTGTCAATCTGAGAATGGCCCTTTAATCCCAACTCTCTGTTGCCTTTTATGTTATTTAATCCTCTATCCATGCTGACATATCATCAGAGTACCACAAACTTTAGCTTGTGTAGTCACCTTTTTGATGCCATTTGGAAACTCAAATACACTGCATTTTTTTATCTGTCCTGCTCAAGAAACCTAATGTGTAAGTCAAATTTGATTTTCCTTTAAAAAAAACCATGTTGATTCTGCTTGACTATATTATGAGTACTGCCTGACTCTGATCTCCTAACCAATTAGCTGCATTCCTAACAAAGTTGTTTCAGTAAAGTTATAACACTGATGGCTACTGAAAAATGTGAAAGATTTTCCAGGTTTGTCCTGACCATAAAAAAGCAGGCAAAATCTAACCTGGCCAATTACCTGCCAACAATCTACTCTTGATCGTCTGTAAAATTACGGAAGGGGTCATTGACAGTGCTGTGAAGTGGCACTTGCAAAGGACTAATCTATGCAGTGAAACCTAGTTTGGGTGTTCCACCAGGGCCACTCAACTTCTGACCTCATTGTATTTTGGTCCAAAAATGGATTAAAGAGTTGAATCCCCATTGTGAGGTGAATGTGACTTACCCTGACTAAGCCAGCATTTGACCGAATATCGCATGAAAAGTCCATAACAAAATTGGAGTTTGTGGGAATCATGGGGAAAAATACTCTGCTCATATCTAGCTTAAAGGAAGATCATTCTGATTGTTGGAGGTCAATTATCTCAGCTCCAGAGCATCAGTGCAGGAGTTCCTCAGGTTTGTATCCTAGACCCAACCATCTTCAACAGTGGCTTTCCCTTTTATCATAATGAGATGGGATGTTCAATGATGATTACACAATGTTCCACAGCATTCATGACTCCTCAGCTATTGAATCAGTCTGTATCCACATACAGTACAGGCTTGGGCTAGTTAGTAGCAAGGAATATTCATATTACACAAGTGCCAGGCATTGATCATCTCCAATATGAGAGAATTTAACCATCTCTCCATTTTGTTGTCACCTTCTCCAGTGGAATTAGGAATGGAAAATAAATGCTGGCTTAGCCAGGGATGCCCACATTCTGTAAATGAAGAATAATTCATTACCCATTTCAAAAGATTGCCTTCAATTACACGCACTTCTTTTTTCTTCTTAGTCTCCTGTATGTAGCTTAATCAAATGCCACAGAAATACATATAAATAAGGTTTCTTGGTACATTGAATACTTTCTCAAAGAGTTCAACCAAGTTTACTTGCTGTTTTCAAATCACTACAGCTCCACAGGGACAGATATCCTGTCACCATGTCATCTTGTATTTACACGTGCATAGTACTTGACACTGGGCCAGTTTCCTCATAGCCAGCTCTCAGAGTGAACAGAACCCCTGACACTCCAGTTTAAATGTCAGCCAAGGTTCCCTAATTGGACCAGGGTTAACAGCCACAACCAGGGAACTCATATTCTATGAGGTCAACTTAACTGACCTCCTTACAATCGCTATAGTAGCCTAGCTCTGATTTACATATGTTTGTCCAAGTGCTTAGTCACTCTACTACAATAATAGATTCAAGTAGCATTTCACAAATAGTCATCAGATGAATAGGTCTATAATTTCCTAGCTTGACACTATAAGTCAACTTAAAAATAGTGAAGTGATTTTGGCAATTTTCCAATCCAAAGACAACTTTTTGAATGACAAACATCATACATATCTTTATAGTGAAAATATCACACCTGTACATAGTGCAAATAACTTGGTAGTCTCATTAGAAAAAACAATAAAAGTGATGGCCATGAAATTCACGTTAGCACAGTATGTCAAGCTGCTTTTTCTCAGTCTCATCTAGATGCAGGTTGGGTGTATCACATCAGAATTTCGACAGTGCCATATTTGTGTGCTTGATTTATTAGGAGTGGCTGTTTAATTTTGTGTCTATTTGATATGCCCTATTTGCCCAGTTCTCTATTGATCTATGGTTTCTGGGTGGTTGCTGTCTGAGTTTTCCAGTTTGAAACATTGAGGCAAGTGCAGGAATGCTGAACTGATGTACAACCTATGGTATTCCAAAGGCCCAATAGTCAATGGAGCAGAGTGGACTGGAATTGTGCGTTGGGACCCGATGGATTCCCAGATGCAGTAGACACTGTGGGTATTTCCAGAGAAATTGAAGAATGTGGAACCCTCTGAAAAAAACTCCTTGATATCAGAGAGATCAGAGGAATTCATTTTGTTCAGATCAAATGTTATCCAAAAAAGGTCATGCAATTAAACAGACATGACAGTCTACTCGCCAGCTACACTCTCACCCTGCACCACCACTGAACACAACAGCCACCCCCCGACAATTGTAAAGATTCTACCATCCACATGGCACTAGACTAAGACACACCCTGGTAGCCAACCCATTAGGCTCTGCTGCAGACATAACATCAATTCGTTATTAACCTTCAATTTATGGAGCTGATGATCACTGGAGTCTATTGTGGAACCTCACTGAGGAGTTATTACTTACATGATGATACACTGAAGTAATCTGTTCACATTATGTTATATGAAGCATCTAATTAAACTGTGCTAAACGTAATAGTGAATGAGAGGTGGAGATGATGCAATGGCAAACCTAGTTTGGCTGACTATTGTATTGGTGTCTGGCTCTCTAAAATTCAAATTTCAATGTTTGGGTGCCAACACAAAATAATGTCCATACACAACCTTGACCCTATAGCAGGTTAGTTCTGATCATGTAAATAAGATGGAGTCCTGACTGCAATTACTTTGTCTTTCCTTGATTATTTTATATGTATATCAATATTATACACATGAGAAAATCACACAGGATCAATTGCCAGTGTGGCTTTTTGTGTGAAAATTACAGACAAGGCACCCTCTGCCTGTTTCAGTTCAAACATTCATAAGTGATCCAAGGCCTGTTTAGATGCAGAGTAAAGCCTTTATAGAATACCCGCCGAAAGCATCATAACTCAAATTTCAGTAGAGTTGCTACTTTATTAATGTGCCATTGCTCCACATTACACACCACCCCTATAGTTGCATTTCAGAACAGGATTTCCAATAAAAAAAAGTACATTTATCTAGTGACTTTTCTATCTGTTGGGTGCCCTGAAGCTATTCATATGCTGTCTTAGTTTTAAATGTATTCACTGTTGCTTGTAAGTGAATGTGACAAACAACTTGCACACTTCCACCAGCGCGACTAAGTGACCAGTTAATTTTTTCTTGGTAGTATTAGTTACGGAAAGCAGCATGTAAAGCAAAGCAGATTAACATATCAACTAAAGATCAGCATCTTCAACAGTGCATCCTCAATATGCCGTGAAATGTCAACCTAAACTCTGCTGAAGTTGAACAACAACTTAAAACATAAAGATGAGTCTATTCATTTGTTCTAACTGAATATGTCAAATTCCATTGTTATTACTGCTCAAAAATAGGATACTGCATTGGTGGGTGTGGAGGTTTGTGAATGAGAAGACTGCTCCCCATTAAGGGTTATCACAATAATGATGATAATGATTAAGAAGCAGCAGCTAGAATTAAAAACATGATGCAAGAAATAGATATTTATACAATTGATTTCTTTGTTTATTTAATTCACATTAAATTAGGTGTTTTTCATACATTTTGTGTTGAACCATCCTGGCTAAAATTGCCAGAATTCATTCCTGTTCAGTTGGCATCCAAACAATATTAAATTATTTTCAGTTGTGCTGTAGTATTACCACAACCTATAGTGCTGTAGTTTTAAAGTAGAACATAGAATATTACAGCGCAGTACAGGCCCTTCAGCCCTCGGTAATGCGGTGACCAGAACAGTATGCAATATTCCAAGTGCGGCCACACTAGAGTTTTGTACAGCTGCAGCTTGACCTCATGGTTCCAAAACTCAATCCCTTTGCTAATAAAAGCTAAAACACTGTATGCCTTCTTAACAACCCTTTCAAGTTGGGTAGCAACTTTCAGGGATCTATGTATATGGACACCAATATCTCTGTTAATCTACACTACCAAGAATCTTACTATTAGCCTAGTACTTTGTATTCCTGTTACTCCTTCTAAAGTGAATCATCTCACACTTTTCTGAATTAAATTCCATTTACCAACTCTTAGCCCAGCTCTGCAGCTTATCTATGTCCCTCTGTAACCTACAACACCCTTCAGCACTATTCACAACTCTACTGACCTTAGTGTCATCCACAAATTTACTAACCCATCCTTCTACGCCCTCATCCAGGTCATTTATAAAAATGACAAACAACAGTGGCCCCAAAACAGATCCTTGCGGTACACCACTAAACTCCAGGGTGAAGATTTTCCATCAAACACCACGCTCTGTTTTCTTTCAGCTCACCAATTTCTGTTCCCAATTGCTAAATCACCCTCAATCCCATGCCTTCGTATTTTATGCAATAGTTTATCATGGGGAACCATATCAAATGCCTTACTGAAATCCAAATACATCACATCAACCACTTTACCCTCATCTATCTGTTGGGTCATCTTCTCAAAGAACTCAATAAGGTTTGTGAAGCATGACCTACCTTTCACAAAATCATGTTGACTATCCCTAATCAATTTATTCCTTTCTAGATGATATATATCTCTTATAACCATTTCCAACTATTTATCCACAACCGAAGTAAGGCTCACTAGTCTATAATTCTCAGGTTTATCTCTATCCCCCTTCTTGAACGAGGGACCAACATTTGCTATCCTCCAGTGTTTTGACATTATTCCTATAGACAATGATGACTTAACGATCAAAGCCAAAGGCTGACAATCTCCTCCCTGGCTTCCCAGAGAATCCTAGGATAAATTCCAGGGAACTTATCTATTTTCACACTTTCCAGAATTGCTAATATCTTCTCCTTGTGAACCTCAATCCCATCTAGTCTAGCAGCCTGTATCTCAGTCTTCTCCTGGACAACATTGTCTTTTTCCTGTGTGAATACTGATGAAAAATATTCAATTAGAGCTTCCCCGATCTCCTCTGGCTCCACGCACAACCACCCACTACTATCCTTGGTTGGCCCTCATCTTACTCTAATCATTCTTTTATTCCTGATATCCCTATAGAAAGCCTTAGTGTTTTCCTTGATCCTATCCACCAACAAATTTTCATGTCCCCGCCTGGCTCTTCTTAGCTCTCTCTTTAGATCTTTCCTGGCTAACTTGTAACTCTCAAGCTCCCTAACTGAGCCTTCATGTCTCATCCTCACATAAGCTTTCCTCTTCCTCTTGACAAGAGCTTGAATTTCTTTAGTAAACCACAGCTCCCTTGTTCAACAACTTTCTCCCTGCCGGACATGTACATACTTATCAGGGATACACAGTAGCTGTGCCTTGAATAAGCTCCACATTTCAATTCTGCCCATCCCCTGCAGTTTTCTTCCCCATCCAATGCATCCTAAATCTTGCCTAATCGCATCATAATTGTCTTTCCCCCAACTATAACTCTTGCCCTATGGTATATACCTATCCCTTTCCACTGCTAAAGTAAACATAATTGAATTGTGGTCACTATCACCAAAGTGCTCACCTACCTCCAAATCTAATACCTGGCTGGGTTCATTACCCTGTACTACATCCAATGTGGCCTCGCATCTTGTTGGCCTGCCTACATACTGTGTCAGGAAACCGTCCTGCACACATTGGACAAAACCTGACCTATCTAAACTACTTGAACTATAGTATTCTCAGTCAATATTGGGTAAGTTAAAGTCCTCCACAACAACTACCCTGTTACTTTTGCTCCTATCGAGAATCAACTTTGCTATCCATTCTTCTACATCTCGGATTTGGAGGCCTATAGAAAACTCCCCATAGGGTGACCTCGCCTTTCCTGTTTTTAACCTGAGCCCAATCTACCTCAGTAGAAGAGTCCTTTCAGCCACCGTAATACTGTCCTTGATTAACAATGCCACAACCCGCGCCCCCCTCCCCCCCTACCCTTTACCATCTTCTCTCTTCTTACTGAAACATCTAAATCCTGGAACCTGCGCAACCATTTAGATCCCTGCTCTACCCACGTCTCCAAAATTACCACAACATCAAAACCCCAAGTAGCAATCCATGCTGCATGTCCACCCACCTTATTCTGAATGCTCCTGGTGTTAAAGTAGACACACTTCAAACCAACTTCTTGCCTGCAGGCGCCCTCTCGTGACCTTGAAACCTTCTTTATGACCTCACTACTCTCAACCTCCTGTGTACTGGATGTACAATTTAGGTTTCCAACCCCTGCTGAATTAGTTTAAACCCACTTGAAGAGCATTAGCAAATTTTCACCCTCCTCACCCCTCCCAGGATATGGGTATCCCTCTGGTTCAGATAAAGACCATTCTGTTTGTAATGGTTCCACCTACACCAGAAAGAGCCCCAATTATCCAGGAATCCAAAACCCACCCTCCTGCACCATCCCCGTAGCCACGTGTTCAACTTCTCTCTCTCCCTTTTCCTCACCTCACTAGCACATGGCACAGGCAACAAACTAGAGATAACAACTCTGTTTGCTCTAGCTCTAAGCTTCCACCCTAGCTCCCTGAATTTCTGCCTTAAATCCACATCTCTCTTCCTACTTATGTCATTGGAGCCGATGTGGACTATGACTTGGGGCTGCTCCCCCTCAAGGATCCTGAAAACACAATCAGAGACATCACAAACCCTGAGAGGCAACACACCAACTGTGAGTCTCTCTCATTCCCACAGAATCTCTTGTCACCCCCCTAACTATGGAGTCCCCAGTGACTAATGCTCTACTCCTCTTCCCACGTCCCTTCCGAGCAACAGGGACAGACTCAGTGCCAGAGACCTGTGCCCCATTGTTTACCCCTGGTAAGTCATCCCCCAACATTATCCAAAACTGTATATTTGTTGTTGAGGGCATCAGCCACAGGGGATCCCTGCACTGCCTATTGGTTCCCTTTCTGTCCCCTGATGGTAACCCATCCATCTTCTTCTTTAACCTGAGGTGTGACTCCTCTCAATAACCCCTTCTGCCTGCCAAATGATCCAAAGTTCATCCAGCTCCAGCTGCAGTTCCCTAACGGGATTTTCAAGGAGCTGGGGTTGGGTGCAATTCCCACAGATGCAGTCAGCAGGGATACTATTGGTGACCCTTACCTCCCACATTCTGCAGGAGGAGCATTCAACTACCTACCATTCCCACTCTTCTAAATTCCCAACGAGACTACTGAATACTGAACAAAAAACTAGTCACCTTATCAATCCGGCACACAGAACCTTTTTTTTGGTTAGAGGAGTAGTGTTTCAGGTAATGCAACAGCCCAAATATATGACCTCACTTACCCAGCAGTCCCATTTCCGCACCTGCTCAGCGTGTGGTCCATCTGTACATGAGGTAAGTTTTTATTCTTTACATTTACCCTCCCATCTGGCCTCTGGTCCTCACTGTCGCTCCTCCCACTGCAACTGCAGCTGATAAAATGAAAGTGTTTCATTGAAAGCTCAATCTAGCATATGCAAAGAACTTCTTAAGTTTATCCCATGAAGAGAATCCTAGTTTTTGTGTAAATTCAATTAATATTGTTGCTGTGTTATGTGACCTTCTCGTACATATTGAAAACTGGGACAAGATCTACTCAATATGCTCCTGCATGATTCCATTGTACTGGAAAGGACAGATAGAGGGTCATTGAGTTCCTCTATACAGCTTCTCTTGACTGAGTTAGAATCACATTCCCAGATAACAAGGCAATATTGACATCTTCAGCTGCTTCAGCAGCAGTTACTGATGTATTGGTGATATGTACAATGTCCAAAAGCTGTATGCTCACTTGGCACTGACTCAAGATGATATCACTGAGCTCCAGACAGCAAATGATGTAAACCAATTAGAATACCACTGCAGAAGACTAATGGAGGCCTTTGGCCTCACTAATTAAAGATCTGTAACTTTCCAAGAAATTGATGAAACCCTTCCTCAAAAGACTGCTCATCATTTTGCCAAGTGATTGAAATTGCCTTGAGAATATTGGCCTTAAAAGGCAATACTGACCTAGATGATGAAAGTCTCAAAACATTCTCTCAATGAGATTGCCATACCAATCAAGATACTGGGCAATGTGATAGCAATGGAGTGTAATGGACTCACTGGGATAGCACTATCTCGTACCCTGTCCCATAAGAGCAAAAGCAAGCTGAGCATTGGACTGCTCCATACAACCATAAATACAATGCAATCTTATATTTATAAAGACAAGTGTCTGTTTAGCTTATTCAGATGTCTCCTTTTGAATGGTGAACATAAGAGATCAGAAACTAGAAACAGGTCTAATGGGATTATGGACATACTTACACACTGTGTGACATGCACCCAGCTTTCCATTCTTACTGTCTCATCATGTCTTTGCACCATTCAGTTTCTCACTAGCTAAACATTTTATGGTATGGGTTTCTGGACTGATATTTGTGTGTGTGGAAATATTGTTCAGTGAATAAATTCTCTTGTCCTTGACAAGTCCTGACTGTTTCAAATCAAGAAAAATGAGAATGAGTTCATAGCTAAGTATTCTTCTAGAGCTGTGCAATATGTGCACGATAACTGGTTTTGAATTCATCTTATACTCAATTTAAAAAACTATATGTTACCACAATGGGACAAGCCCTCATCATGAACAGATACTCCAATCTCTCCTCTCAATTTCTCAAAAAAAATTGGAGAGCCCAACTGTCCATTAGATATTATCACCTCAATTCTTCAGCATTATTGAAGTGAATTTAACAAGAGAATAGTTAAATGTTACAGATCTGTAAAAGGCCATTTGTTTCATGGAGTTGTTGTCCAGGCTTTTCTGTGCATAAGTTATGTTGTCAAATCTCACTCTTTAGCTTACTTCCTGTATTCTTTTGTATTTACACTTTTACAAACAGAAGTTGTGGATAATGCTTCACCAATAGTTTGTTTTTGAGAATTTCACATTTAAAACTTTTCCCTTGCTTTGATTTATTTTCCACAGTAAGAACCCGAAATCTACATACTTTGAAGGAAAATGACGAGCTTCTATCCTCTTTGCAACTCTGAACTAAGAGAGTCTATCAATTTAGGGATAGTTCTTCCACCTCTGGTTTAATTCAATTGATACCCAATGAACAGAGTCCGCCAATGTCTCAGCAACAACCCAAACAAGCAGACAAAACATTTCCAGAAATCCTAGCCACTCTCCCCTACATCAAAGATATCTCGGAAATGACAGCCAGACTGCTCAGACCCCTTGGCATCATGGTAGTCCACAAACCCACCAACACACAAAAACAGCAGCTAATGAACTTGAAAGATCCTATACAGGCAACAAGAAAAACTAAAGTCATTTACAAAATACTTTGCAAGAACTGTAACAAACACTACATTGGACAAGCAGGCAGAAAACTAGCCACCAGGATACATGAACATCAACTAGCCGCAAAAAGACATGACCCTCTCTCACTAGTGTTCATACATACAGATGAGGCAGGACACACTTTAACTGGGACAACACATCCATCCTAGGACAAGCCAAACAGAGACACGCACGAGAATTCCTAGAAGCATGGCATTCCAACTGGAACTCTATCAACAAACACATTGACTTGGATCCCATTTACTACTCCCTGAGAAAAAGAACAGGAAATGACATCACCACAGGGAAAATGACGTCAACACAGGAAATGACATCACCAACCCAAGGAAACCTAAACACATAAATAGAAAGCAGGCCATGCCACCAGTGCTTCATCTGGAGGCTCACTGATGATGTTACCTAGTATGTTCATGAAACGTGTGAAAACAAACCTTCCAGCTCAGCAAGCAAGCCTACATCCAGAACCTCAACCTGAGCTACAAATCTTCTCAAACCTTGCTAACGTTTGGTTTAATTTAAACAGTGGTTCTTTCAAGTGTCTCTCTCTCCCAATAGGAGATTTTTTAATGAGGAAATAATTATTAGTTTACACCTGCAGTATATGTTTGTAGCTAATTTCTGGATCAAGAAACACTTGTGTTTAATGTCAACAGTGCTGTTTGATCTCAGTTGGAGTTTTAGAAAAAAGCTCTTCCTACTGATTAGGTTTCTCAGAAAACCCCGATGATGGGTGTCTTAATAGATCTTTATGAAGTTGTAAGTTAGTTTAGCATTATTATTAAAGGAAATCTTTGCTTATTCCAAAAACATTGTCCCTGAAAGTTAATGATAATGTTCTCAGCATGTTTATCTTGGTCATGGGCTCTTGATGCTTGCATTATAATTTCAGAGTAGATGGGAAGGCACTTATGACAGAGATGAATGAAACATTTTCTTCATTCAGAGATCAGTGAATGTTTGGAATCTTTGGTTGTTAGGACATCCATTGATTGATAATTATTTGTGACATCAAGGGATACGTTGATAGTGTGGGAATATGGCTTTGGGGTAAATAATCAGTCATGATCTAGAATGTTCTAGAGCAGTCTTGAGAGGCTCAGTGACCTACTTCTGATCCTCTGTTCCAGGTCATTGATTGTGGGATAAATCCTTAAGATTATCTCCCCGTCTCTTTTTTAGATTGTACTCTTGGAAATTTCCATCCCACTGAGCAGGCTATTGGTTCTCCAATCTAAGAATTTAGTCAAAAGTTAGTACTTCTAAAAATGTGGCCCAATCTCAGAAGGGTCCTGAATTAGCAACCTAGATTATGCTCTCAAACACAACATTGCTTATGAAAATTCAACCTTATTATATGAAGTACAGAGTGCTACCAACTGTGATTATTATAATGTTCCTGGGTATTTGTTTTAGTACCGGAAGTATGTTAGCTGATAAGTTTGGGTACTGAAGTTATAGCTCAAATCCCATCAGAGCAAGTTCTGAATTTGAATTCACTAAATCTGGCAATTTATGGGATATGGCCATGGAAGATTTGAATTGTCAAAAATAAACACAACTCATTCACTGATGTCCATCTGGTAAGGAAACTGACTAGTCTCACTCATTGCTAATGTCTTTGGAAAAATTACCAATGGAATACAAAGATTACCTTGTGAGTGCTCCCTGTCCCTCAAAATAAATGCAAGAAATTAACAAAATGGACTTGGGCATCACTGGCTGGTCAGCATATATTGCCCATCTCTAACTGTCCGTGAGTAGGTGATGGTGAGCTGGCTTCTTGAAATGCTGCAGTCCACATACAATAGTTAACCCACATTGCCCGTAAAGAGGAATTCTAGGTTTTTGACCCAGCAACAGCGAGGAAACAGTGATATATTTCCAAGTCGGCATGGTGAGTGGCTTGGAGGGGAAATTACATGTGGTGGTGTTCACATGTATCTCTTGCCCTTGGCCTTCTAGATGGAAGCACTTGTGGGTTTGGACTGTACTGTCTAAGGATCTTTGATGAATTTCTGCAGTGCAAGTTGAAGATATTACAGACTGTTAATATTGTGAATAGCAAATATCAAGCCTGTGTACTGGGCCAATGAGGGAATGGAAAATCTCACTTCAACTTGATGGCATTACATTCAGAGCCACGGAAAATGACATGGATGTTAGCAAGCAAGAATGGGAAATGCTGTGAGTAGAGGATGATCTGAGAATCTCAAGCAAATAGCTCCTTGGCGCATTAAAGAGAATCTAATCAAGTCTGGAGATGGTAGGCTGAAGCAAATAGGACCATGTTATTATTCTGGATGAGTGAATCAACTTCTGCTCTCCCACAAGACAAATAAAGCAAAACCTAAAGTAACTAACCTTATTACTGTCCACTGGGTTCACTCCTATCAGGAATTGATTGAAGCTTGTACCAGGTGCAATCATTAAATTTGAACTGAGCTGTGAATTATCAAATTCAGTTCTGTCTTCTGAAGTCTGTGAGGCACTACATTTCCATGATGAGTGGCTCATGCATCTCTGGGAAAAAACGGAATTAAAACTATGGCTTTGCAAAAGTCTTGTGTCAGGCCATTGGGCAAGGTACTGCTTTTATTTAAATTCTGACACATTCTTTCCTCATCGAGCATGGGAAGTTAAAATTGACCCCATGATCATGCTGTCTGACCAGATTTAAGTGCTTCTTCATTAAATCAACAAAATGAATCTATAAATTAAAGAACGACATCACACGACAACTGCGGGTCAATTAAATGACAATCTGATCTGACAGCAGACACTACAGACCGATAATTTCAATGATTTCCTGGCTTCAAGACAATAGTATTTATAAAGAACCTTTAATGTAGGTGTTTTACAGGAGCACTTCAAAAAAAAAATCATAAGACAGTAAGGGATTGAAGCAGGAACTGCCCACTAGCCTGACTGACCGATGGTGGTGTTAACTCTCTTCCTGACTGCTTCCCACAATCATTTCTGTCTTGTCAATCAAATATCTGTCTATCTTAACTCTGAACACATTTCATGACTCAGCCTCCACAATTTCAAAGATAAATGGCCAATGGAAAGAATACATTGCTCCTCATCTCTGCCTGAAGTAAGAACATCTTTATTTTGAAACCGCGTTCTCTTGTACTTGACTCCCCTCCATGGAAGACATCCTTTCAACATCTCATATTTATCAATAAGCTCACATCCTAATCTTCTACACTCCAGTAAATATAAGCCCAACTGGCTCAAAACCTTTCCTCTTAAGCTGAGCCCTTTATCCCAGGAATCAGTTTCTGAATTGCTTCTAATGGTCTCTGTGCTGCTTCGGATGCACGTATATCTCTTCTTAAGTAAGGAGGTCAAAATTGTACACAGTGCCCTTGGTACAGTCTCACCAGTGCCCAGTACAATTGTATCAAGAGTCCCTAATTCAATATGCCATTATGCTTGCTGTAAAGCATAACATTCCATTTGCAGTCCCTGAATGTTTAATGCACTGGACCACGAGGAGATGCTAGGTCAGATGACAAAATGCTTGGTCAAGGCTGTAGATTTTAAGGACTTTCGTAACAAAGGAAAGTGAGTTAGACAGTTGGAGAGGTGTAGGGAAGAAATTCCTGAACTTGAAGCTATGGCAACTGAAGGGGCCAGTTTTGAAGCGATTCCAATCATTGATGCTCACAAGGCCAAAATTAGACTCCAAGGGTGTTTTGAAAAGTTATGGGGCTGAAGGAAATCCTGCGGCTGGGAAATGGCAAAGCCATCATGGAATTTGAAAGCAAGAATGGTAATTTCAAAGTCAAGACTTTGCATGACTGAGAACCAATGTTAGGTCCACGGACAGGGGTGACAAGGGAATGAGACTTGTTGCGAGTTAAGAAATGAGCAGCAGTGCTTTGGATGACTTCCATGTTTATTGAGGCTACAATATTGGATACCAGCCAAGAGTACATAGGATAATAAGCCACAGCCATTCACTTCTGGATCAAATATTTCCTTTTATCGTAACATTGCACACAGAACTACACTTGAAAGTAATGATGATATTGATGATGACCCTCAGCCCCTGTCTTAACGCAGTACTGTAACTCAGCAAACTCAGAAACCCGTAAAAGGCATCTGGATGGGTACATGAATGGAAAGGGTTTAGAGGGATATGGGCCAAGTACTGACAAATAGGACTAGCTTAATTTAGGATATCTGGTTGGCATGGACGAGTTGGACTGAAGGGTCTGTTTCCATGGCTATACATCTCTATGGCTCTATGCCTCTATAACTGATTGAATGCTCTTGATTTCAGTGACAATGAAGCTTGCATTTACTGAATTAGAATTAGGTTTGTTGTCATGTGTACTTGAGTACAGGGATACAGGAGAACAGTGAAAAATGCACAAAGTTGCCATTCTCTGGTGCCATCTTAGGTACAAAAAAACCAAAATTAACAGAAACAACCATCTTATATACAAAAAACAGAATTAAAATAAAGCAGAAGTACAAGAAACTCAGCCAAGAAGCAAGTGAAATGTCCAGATTTTAAAGTCTTATCTGTATATTGGTGATACAGGAGAGAATTGTGAAGGATGTTTAAGAAAGCGATTTGCAGTCAAGAAAAAAAGGCTGGGATTAGTTTCACACTCCATGATTAATAAATTTAACACTTTAAGGATGTTACAACAGATGAATGCAGGACCCAATAATATTTTAAATGGTCCAACCATATTTGGCAACCACGCATGAAGTAGATGTCAACCATTTCCTTTCAAGTCTTCTGTTGGATTCAAGGAAAATAGCTGTGATGGAAGTCATAGCTTATCTGGGAACTGGGCATCAAAGTTAGAGGGGAGTATGAACGGAATTAGCAGTGCCAGAAATGCTGTGGTGAACACAGAGTCAAAGGATGGACAGTTGGGATATTGAAGGTGTTAAGACCTCAGCAGAAATAGCTTCTTTTTAAAGAAAACCATGGCCACAAGAAAGATGCAATGAAGATCTTACCAACTATTACATAACTATCTAATAATTTAGACAGACATATATTTAAGATGTACTGTGAGAGTTCAAAATGGCTTCACCTGTGAAGTACATGACCGATTACATAGCACTCTGATAACATTGATTGGAAGAAAAGCCATTTCCACAAAGCATTGCTTACTGTCTTTATTTAGAAAACAGTGTCAGAACTAGCAGGAGTCACATCCAGAATAGGATAACCAGGAATCCGTCAGGTCCAAAACCATTTTCTTTACATAAAAACCAAAAATAAAACTGCGGATGCTGGAAATAAGAAACAAAAATCTAACTTGTTTGAAAAGCTCAGCAGGTCTGGCAACATCTGTGGAGAGAAATCAGAGTTAACATTTCAGGTCAAGTGAACCTCAGAACCTGACAGCATGGAGTGCAGTCAGTTCCTGGAAGGATAGGTTGGAGTGGGTAAGGGGGGCAGAGTGTTGAGGTAAACAATGTCACATCGATAGTTCTCAATGAACAGGTGAAGTGCAGGCTAAAAGCCAGAGGGAGGGATCCAGGTGGAGTAAGAGTATTAAAGGTGGACAAGGGAAGGGGAGCAGACTCCTGACCAAGAAATGGAGGTGAAGGCAATGGAAGAAGAGTTTAGCATCATGTCATGCTTGAAATTCATTAAGGTGGGAACGCAGAGGGATAAAACTGAGACCTTTTCTGAGTACAGAACGTTCAACTTTGGAGAGCAGAAGGTCAGGAGGGATGGTGAAAATATGACAGTAGGTGGGATGTGGGGAGGGGACGGAGTCAGAGCAAAGGGGAGGGGAAGAAGGGTCTGGAGGGCCATGGGTATTTCTAAGTTGTTGCATGGTTGTTTGCCTTGGTGCCTGAAAGGAAAATAAACAGTTTCTTGTTCGCATGTTGAATGAGTGGAGGATGAAGAGGAAACGGGTAGTGGTACAGCCCTGAGCCAGCATGAAGGAATAGTCTGAGGAAGGATCACAGGATCCAAATGTTAACTCTGATTTCTTTCCACAGATGGGCTTCCAGACCTGCTGAGCTTTTACAGCAATTTCTATTTTTGTGACTTTTTAAAATATTTGTCCTTAGATGTGATTATCAATGATGAGGCCACATTTTTGTTGCCACAGGCAGCTTGTAATTTGCCTTCTTCACCAAACTACTAAAGTTCTTTCCCGCGTGATGATCCCATGAGGAGGTCAAGCTATGGAATTTGTTGATTTCAACATTGCAGTGATAACACACTGTTACTGCATTTCCAGGGATATGAGAGATGAGTGAAGGTGGTCATTGTCTAACCATTACCTATTGTTTCGGCAAAAGTGAGGACTGCAGATGCTGGAGATTATAGTCGAGAGTGTGGTGCTGGAAAAGCACAGCAGGTTAGGCAGCATCCAAGGAGCAGGAAAATTGATGTTTCAGGCAAAAGCCCTTCCTGATGAAGGACTTTTACCTGAAACGTCAATTCTCCTGCTCCTCAGATGCTGCCTGATCTGCTGTGCTTTTCCAACACCACACTTTTGACTATTATCTGTTATTTGTGACTGAAGACTGGATGTTAATTCAGGGCCTACAGCAGACTGGCATGGGCTGTTTCCATATTGAGCTGTTGTGAATGCAGCTAAACAGGGTGGTACTATCAATGAGACATTCCGATCTTGAAGTTATAGAACCATATGAGTTTCAAACATTTGAAGGAAGTAAGTTCACTTGTTGTGTATGTACTGGTTTCTTTGACCAAGCAATGTAAAACTGACTCCACTGCTCCATTCTTCATCAATGGATCTCTGCCTCAAATAAGTATCTACTTGTTGCTATGAGACAGTTTGTTTGCTTCAACCTTTGCTCTTTGCTCATGTGTGGGGAACAGCAGCATAGCTGTAATGTTACTGAACTGTTCTTCCAAACGTTTGGATCAATAGCTCTAAGATATGAGTTTCGTCCCACCAAGCCAGCTGGGGAATTTAAATTCAGCTAACTAATTTGTACGAAATGATTGGATTTTCATAAAACATCTGGTTTGCTAATATCCTCGGTGGAGGGAATCTGTTATCTTTCATGTGATTCTAGATTCTAGGCAAATCATTCAGTTCAAGGGTAAATACGGATGAGCAGTAGATGCTGATATTTCCTATCATGCTCACACTCCAAGAACTATTTCGTTTTCTATCCCAGTGAATCTATGTTGAACACTGCATGGGCAGATTTTTCTGCTCCCTCCATCCGCGTGGGCAGTGGCAAAATAGTTGGGAAACGGCAGATTCCTGATGTTGAGAAAAAAAATTCTCTGATTTTCACCTTCAGGCTTAATTAGTGAGTAGTGAATCTCAATAATGAGTGGTGACTACTGTATGTCTGTAGCCCAAGGTTCACTTCCAACCTTAGTCCATGGAAAACGACAATGGTGAAACACCATCCTTATCATATCATTTAGACCAGTTCACACAACACTTCAGCCCTTTGCATCTTATTAAAAGCTCATCTCACCTCATTTCTATGCGGTTCCCAATCCTTCCCTCCTTCCCTGAGAAATTAGATGTTGTATATTCCCAACATGAGACTCAGAGAGGTTACCTGGCCGTTCGCTGCTTACTTCTCCAGGCCTTCAGAGTAGAGGAGAGTAGCTTTGATTGGTCACTTCTACCATTTACAACCGATGCAGTAAAAACGAGACAACATTCCTCCAGGATCGAGGGTGCTAACATAGACAGCACAGACTACACAATCGTACACGGCATAAAGTGCATAAGAAGTGCAAAACATGCAAGTTACAGTGTAATAAAAGAATGATAAATAATCGACATTTTTCTAGCAGCAATTTGAAGTCGTGCAAAGAATTCTAGATGGAAAAGAATCCAATCGTATAGTGTTAAGGAGCCTGATGGCTTGGGGGAAGAAACTGTTGCACAGGCTGACCATGAGGGACCAACTGCTGTCTGCCATCTTCTGTCAGATGGCAGGACAATCCATTTTCACCATCATTTCAATGCATGGTCCAAGGGCTCCATTCACTTCCAACCTTAGTCCATGGGAAAGGACAATGGTGAAACACCATCCTCATCATATCATTTAGACCAGTTCACACAACACTTCAGCCCTTCAGGATTTCACTTTGGAGCTCAGAGACACTTGTAGCTCACATGTTTCCATTAGGTTGCTTTGAATGTATGGACACACATTTCCAGCATCTGCTATCAATGCATCCTATGGCTCTTAGCTTATTTTCTTCACACACACTCACTTTACGCTGACTTGCAAGCTGCATTTCTCTCTGACTTGCATTATTTTTTCAGCACATAGATGCTTCAGCCTTAAATTACTGTTGCTAGCCTTTCTGGCAGAGAGATGATTCGGAGATGCCAGTGTTGGACTGGGGTGTACAAAGTTAAAAATCACATAACACCAGGTTATAGTCCAACAGGTTTAATTGGAAGTGAAGTGAAACTATCACTGTATTCTAACAGATGCAAGGCTTAACTGACAATCAATTCTTCAATGTATAATTTCAGTTACATCACACTGCAAATGTTTGCTATAAATTCTGTGTTACGATCGAGCCCTCCACAATCACCTGATGAAGGAGCGTCGCTCCGAAAGCTAGTGTGCTTCCAATTAAACCTGTTGGACTATAACCTGGTGTTGTGTGATTTTTAACTCTGGCAGAAAGAGAGAGAGAGCATGCAACATATCATAACTCAGAGCACCACACATTTTTCATGCCCGATACTCGAAGGAAACATTTTGGAGCTTTCACATTTGCACACTGAACTTTAAATATGCAATGACATGGTCTGGGATTTTCAAGGGTGACATTACTTGGATGACGTTATTATGGTGGCTATGTGCCTGAGTAAGTCCTTAAATGCCAGAATTTCACTCCCTCAATGAAGCTTTTGATCTTTAGATCTGCAACGGATATCTGGCTAAGATAACATAGCTCGGAGCTTTATATGGAAACGTGATATTGGCCTTCTTGCAGAGCTACCATAATACATTGCGTCACATGCTGCACTATAATGATTGATGTGAGAGACAGGAATACTGTTACTGATAGTTTGTTCACTTCCAATTTTCCTCACGGAATACTTGCCTGTGCATCAGTCATGGCACCTGTGCTTGGAAGATTCCTTGGATTGCACATTGGGAAAACAATGAATGAGGGCAGCGGTTGCAAAAATAACAGCAAACCCAGCAAGAACAGTAGCCTGCAGAGGAGAAGCAGCAGTCCCTGAGTTAGGGCAGGAACATGATGTGAATCGAAGCTGGAAAGAGAACCCAGCAAAGGGAAAATCTCTGAGCTGGAGGGGGGGTGCAGAGGAAAATCTTATCTGTAACCTTGAGGGTTGAGTGCTTCCCTCCTCAGAGGCAGAGGTGAAGTTTAGGATCTTTGGTGCTGGTCTCTTTCTCACAATGGTTCAATGGGTCCCACAAATGCCTGTGTAAGAGAACAGAGGGAATTTGTTGTCTTCAGTGCAATTTGAAGGAAATTGGATTGTTGGAGCATTGTTGTAGATGCTGCCTGTCAGATAAATCATTAAGTCAATGTTCCACCTGCCTCTTCAGGTGGAAACTAAAAATATCATACATTACTGGAGCAGAACCTGTTTTCTTGCTGTTCCTATTGATACTTCTGCCTCAGTCCTCAACTCATAGCTGTCTAAGGCATGGGGCTTAACATAAAAGATTGTGCAGGTTGAGAATGAGTTAGTACCGGCATTATCAGGACAGCAGCTCAAAGCAGTACAATGAGGTTTTCTTGATTGTTTGCCTGTGCAAGGGTTAGGTATCACTCCACTGAGAAGAGGGCTATTCTGTCGATGTTTAATCATCTCAGCATACTAGAAATCCTCAGTTCTGTCACAATGTTGTGCTGTCTTAACATTGAAAACAGCCACTCACCTTTCTGATGGATTTTGGCTCTTGTATCAATGTCATGAGCCGCTTGGTTTGTATGTATCGGGTGCTTGTGGGGGGCACTTTTATTAGAACTCTTCCTGTGTTTTACGACAAATCCCACACACTATTTCTGCCCCTGCTTCAAGCTAGAAATTTTCCTTGTAGTTTGCTCAAACACAGAGAGTCACACAAAGTTCACAACAAGTGTCAGTTCGTTTCAAGCATTAATTATCTTGTTCCCATAGTTAAAAGATTGTGGGTTCAAATCTTACAACAGGATTTTGACATTTTACTAACATTCTCTTCAGTGTGGTTTGAAGGAGGCACTGCATTGTTGGAGCTGCTGCCTGTCAGATAAATCATTAAATCAATGCTCCATCTGCCTCTTCAGGTAGAAACTAATAATCTAGTACATTACTGGAGCAAAACCTGTTTTCTTGCTGTTCCTATTGATAACTCTGCCTCAGTCCTCAACTCATGTTGCATGGGGCTTGACATAAAATGGCTGCTATACTTTTGAACATAGCAAAACTCAGCATATTTCCCAATATAGGTAAAATAATTTGAGATATTTAGAAGGGATACGAAAACATGACATTGTAGTAAAAGCAAATTTTTGTTTAAATTATTTGCTCCTTACCGCACAAGTTTCAAGTGAATCAGAAATCCCAGTCTGTGGGGTATCTCACACTGCATACAGACAGCAGCATTTAAATTTTAATGTAAATTTTGTACTAATTGAATATAATGTCCACAAACACAAAGAAAACTGCAAACAAGTAAACTGGAAAATAAATAATGCTCACTTTATAACCAATGTAAGCAAAGCAAACAAGCAGTTAATAGGATGAGTAGAAAATTGTGAGCTACAACCCAGATTAATATAGTGCCTTAAATATTGGAAACATCTTTATGCACTCTCAGAGGCAAAAA
The DNA here is from genome assembly GCF_004010195.1 of Chiloscyllium plagiosum. Taxonomy (NCBI): domain Eukaryota; kingdom Metazoa; phylum Chordata; class Chondrichthyes; order Orectolobiformes; family Hemiscylliidae; genus Chiloscyllium; species Chiloscyllium plagiosum. The sequence continues at coordinate 17,228,600 of NC_057724.1, forward strand.
ACAATAGAGCACTGTGTAAGACTGTAAGGAAAAATAATCAAAGATTTTGAGAAAGGAATAAGTTTACCAAAGACTTTTGAGACATTAAAGGAGATGGATCAGGTGGAGTGTTCCAGGTGACTGAAGACTCTATCACCAATAGTGTATAGGGATTTGGTGATGGAATATATACAAGTATCTATTCTTTACTCCTGAAAGGGAGTGGAGATAAATGGAGAATAAGGTAGGATTAATCATTGTAGGAATTCATAGAGGAAGAGGATTTTAAGTTCAGCAAGTTCATTAAATATATCGTCATGAAGGCTAACTATTGAGGCATTGTGAGAAAAGCCCAGTGAAGAGGCTGTGAAGATGATAGTCAAAACTGTGTCCTGATGTAAATGTGGACACAACAGGTTCAAATCTAACTGTAAGAGCAACAGGTAATTGGAGAGCTGGAACTCCATGGGGGTGTTCTCCTGATCAGAAAGTGACAGGGTTAGCTCACAGAAGGAAGTCATGTAGCCCGTCATGTTTATGTTGCTTCTGTACAAGAGGAACTCAGCTTCTCCAACTTAAGCACCTTTTCCACATGGTCCTTCAAATATTTTCTCTTCAGATAATTATCCAATTCTCTTGAAACTCACATTTGACTCAGCCTCCAGCATACTCTCAGGCAGTGCTTTCCAGATTTTCCAGGTTTTCCTCATCACTCCATTGTTTCATTTCTCGATCACCTGAAATCAGCACTCTCTGGTTCTTGATACTCTGCTAATGGTCCCAAAAGGTCAAAGAGTTAGCATTATATCAGGCTACGAAAAAGGCCATTCAGCCTATCAGGTTCATGCGGCTCTCCACAGAGTAATCCAATCAGTCCCATTCCCCAATCAATCCTCATGGCTTTACTTCCTCCAAATGTACATCCATTTTCCTTTTGAAATCATTGCTTTTCTCCAAATCCCCAGCTTCATACAGTGACTCGCAGATCATGACCACTAACTGCATAAAAAAGTTCTTCCTTGTGACAAAAATATCAAACCTGTGTGCCCTGATTCTTCTCTAATCAAGCAATGAGTAGAGACATTCTCTGTCTACTTATGTTTAAGGTCAGACATCACATGATACCAGGTCATAGTCCAACAGGTTTATTTGAAATCACAAGCTTTCAGAGCACTGCCCCTTTATCAGGTGAAGTATTTTTGCTTAAGCCTGTCATAATCTTGGAAAGCTTTTTAAAATTTTCCTTAAGTATTGTTTACTTTAAGCTACGAGAACAGTGGAGCCTTCCTAACAGAACCATTTGACTAAACCTACCCATTCCTGGAACCTTCTGGTAAATCTACACTGTGCACTCTCATCTCCCTAGCTACTTTATTCAGACCACTCATGAATTTGAACACCTCTATTAAATCTGCCTTCAACCCTCTTTTCTACAACAAGAATAGACATAGAGTCTTGAAATTAACAGATAAACTTCAGTCTTTCATCCCTGATATCATTCACAAGGATTTTCTACACCCTCTCTAATCTTGTCATGTTGTTGTTGAAGAGTCCAGTTCACCGAAATTTGTGTTTTACAAAGGTCATGTTTTACAAAAGTTATCATAAATATCTCGCTTTCTTTTGCATCCCTCTATGTCTTAATACATAACCTAGGTTCCATATACTTGATTATTTATTTTCTTAACCTTCCCTGCTGCCTTCAACAATTTGTGTACATATTTTCATACACTTTCATTATAATTATGTTTCTTCACTTCAATCTCTTTACCAAAATAGATCACTTCACACTTAAGTATTGGCTACTACCCATCTGTCTACTCTAACAGCCCGTGTTCTCTGGAGCCCTTTTGTAATCCTCCTGGAAGATTACAATGAGCTTAACAATTTGGTTAAGCATCAGTTTGGTTGATTTTCATGTAGGGTTTCATTGCTTAAGGGAAAAGTGCAATAAGGCAGGGTTGCTGTTACCATCCAGGTAGGCTCAGAGTAAGTGAGTACTCTGGGTGTGAGCCAACAGCCCAGAGATGCAGCCTGAATTAGGCCATGATCTGGGTGTGTGTCCCTAAGCACAAACATGTCCTTGCTGTAGCATCACAATGATAGTTGCTGATTTGCCCATTGGTGTAGCATTGAAATGCAGAAGCTTATGGTGAGTGGATTGGAGATGTGCCACGAAGGTCTTAGAGACTGGCACATGTCTGATGCCAATCTTCGTACCTAATGACAATCTTACCTCAACAACTGGAACTTAATTAAAAGATTAAACAAGTTTCTCTTAAGGTTTGAGATAGGCCTTGTTGCACTTCTCACATAATTCTGCCAGATTTCCCTACATAGCCCATTTTATTTAGGCCCATAAAAGATTCCAGGCTAGTACATCCAAGTGTTATGTAAGCTTTGAATTTGGAACTTCCAAGCCTCGATCATTAATGTAGACCAAGTAGCAGTCCATGTATCAATTCCTGGGGAAGAATAACATGTTCCCTTTTGTAATCTGAAAAACACCCCTTCACCATTACAGTCTATTTCCTGTCTCTCTGACAACCATATCAACATGACAAGTATCCCTTTTATCCCATGGACCTCAGCCGTGCTGAAAAGCTTGTTATGTGGCACCATCAAATACCATTTGGAGACCAATTCTACCATAACACCTCAGTAAAAGATTCTGCCATTTATCAAGACCATTTATGCTGTTCCTTGGACTTTCTGGAGATCCTCCAACAAGGACGGGAAAAATTTCTGGCTGTAAGAGCTGCTCCTTTTTTTGAGGTATATTAGGTGCTGGAGGTGATTTCCTCGAATTCCAGGAGCAGCAGTTACTGTTTAATATGCTGTTGCATTGTTTTGGAACTTTGAAAAAAAGTCAAAACAACAGCAGTTTAAAACGGAGAAGAGCAGACAAAGGGAGCACATGATGAGGACAGTGCAGGAGAGAGAGAGAGAAAGGGAGAAAGAGAGAGAGAGAACCTGCACAGTTACCGCCTTTACTGTTTGAATTCATGTGTCGCTAGACATCGGAGTGCATCTGGGAAACTTAACAAACAGTGAAATTCACAACTAATCCTGGAGGAACCAGTTTGGGCGAAGTTCACAACACAGAATCAGATAAGTTAATTGTTGTTTTAAGTCTGTCCAAGAGAAAGGCTGTATTAGTGAGTACAGTGGGTTCTTTCTTGATTATATGTTTTTGGAGATAAGTCTCATGATTAAACTTAAAATATAAGCCATTGCTATTAATTTAACCTGGGGCAGTGTTTGTGGAGGAATAAGACGGAGTTATTTTCTGGGTCTGTAGATTGTGAAGGAGCAAATATGGCCTTTGCAGTGATATGTACTTCTTGTCAGATGTGGGAGTTTAAAGACAGTTTAAGGTTTACTGCAGATTATATCTGCCATCAATGCTGTTGGATGCAAATCTTATCAGATCGAGTGGATCGGTTGGAGAGACAGATAGAAGCGATGAGAAATTTGCAACTGCAACAGTATATTATAGAAAGGGGGGAAAGTCTCAGATACAGTCACATAGATGTATTAACTCCAGGAAGGGTGAGAGAGGTCTGCACCTAAGGCAGGAGTCTTTTGTGGATATACCAATTTCAAACAGGTATGCTGTTTTGGAAAATGTAGGGGTGATGGATTCTCAGGGGAACATAGCACAAACAGCCAAGTTTCTGGTATTGAGACTGGCTCTAATGCAATGAGGGGTACGTCAGCTTCCGAGAGATCAATTGTGTTAGGGGATTCTGTAGTCAGAGGTACAGACAGACGTTTCTGTGGCCAGCAGACAAAAAGCAGAATGCTGTGTTGTTTCCCTGGTGACAGGATCAAGGATGTCTCAGAGAGGGTGCAGAATGTTCTTACGGGGGAGAGGGGCCAGCAGGAGGTCATTGTCTACATTGGAACCAACGACATTGGAAGGGAAAAGGTTGAGATTCTGAAGGGAGATTACAGAGAGTTAGGCAGAAATTTAAAAAGGAGGTCCTCAAGGGTAGTAATATCCTGTTTACTCTCAGTGCTACGAGCTAGTGAGGGCAGGAATAGGAGGATAGAGCAGATGAATGCATGGCTGAGGAGCTGGTGTATGGGAGAAGGATTCACATTTTTGGATCATTGGAATCTCTTTTGGGGTAGAAGTGACTTGTACAAGAAGGACGGATTGCACCTAAACTGGAAGGGAACTAATATACTGGCAGGGAAATTTGCGAGAACTGCTTGGAGGATTTAAACTAGTAAGGTGGGGGTGTGGGACCCAGAGAGATAGTGAGGAAAGAGATTAATCTGAGATGGGTCCAGCTGAGAACAGAAGTGAATCAAACAGTCAGGGCAGGCAGGGACAAGGTAGGACTAATAAATTAAACTGCATTTATTTCAATGCAAGGTGCCTAACAGGGAAGGCAGATGAACTCAGGGCATGGTTAGGAACATGGGACTGGGATATCATGGCATTACGGAAACATGGCTCAGGGATGGGCAGGACTGGCAGCTTAATGTTTCAGGATACAAATGCTGCAGGAAGGATAGAAAGGGAGGCAAGGGAGGAGGGGGAGTGGCATTTTTGATAAGAGATAGCATTACAGCCGTGCTGAGGGAGGGTATTCCCGGAAATACATCCAGGGAAGTTATTTGGGTGGAACTGAGAAATAAGAAATGGATGATCACCTTATTGGGATTGTATTATAGACCCCCCAATAGTCAGAGGGAAATTGAGAAACAAACTTGCAAGAGGATCTCAGCTATCTGTAAGAATAAGAGGGTAGTTATGGTAGGGGATTTTAACTTTCCAAACATCGACTGGGATTGCCATAGTGTTAAAGGTTTAGATGGAGAGGAATTTCTTAAGTGTGTAAAGGAAAATTTTCTGATTCAGTATGTGGATGTACCTACTGGAGAACGTGCAAAACTTGACCTACTCTTGGGAAATAAGGCAGGGCAGGTGACTGAGGTGTCAGTGGGGGAACACTTTGGGGCCAACGACCATAATTCTATTCATTTTAAAATAGCGATGGAAAAGGATACACACCAGATCTAAAAGTTGAAGTTCTAAATTGGAGAAAGGCCAATTTTGAGGGTATTAGGCAAGAACTTTTGAAAGCTGATTGGAGGCAGATGTTCGCAGGTAAAGGGACGGCTGGAAAATGGGAAGCCTTCAGAAATGAGATAACAAGAATCCAGAGAAAGTATATTCTTGTCAGGGTGAAAGGGAAGGCTGGTAGGTATAGGGAATGCTGGATGACTAAAGAAATTGAGGGTTTGGTTAAGAAAATGAAGGAAGCATATGTCAGGTATCGACAGGGTAGATCGAGTGAATCCTTAGAAGAGTATAAAGAAAGTAAGAGCACACTTAAGAGGGAACTCAGGAGGGCAAAACAGGGACATGAGATAGCTTTGGCAAATATAATTAAGGAGAATCCAAAGGGGTTTTCCAAATATATTAAGGACAAAAGTGTAACTCGGGAGAGAAAGCAAGGCGGTCTTTGTGTGGAGCCACAGAAAATGAGGGAGGTACAAAATGCATATTTTGCATCAGTATTAAAAGATATGGAAGATATAGACTGTAGGGAAACAGATGGTGACCTCTTGCAAAATGTCCAGATTACAGAGGAGGAAGTGCTGGATGTCTTGAAATGGTTAAAAGTGGATAAATCCCCAGGACCTGATTAGGTGTACCCAAGAACTCTGTGGGAAGCTGGAGAAGTGATTGCTGGGCCTCTTGATGAGATATTTGTATCATCGATAGTCACAGGTGAGGTGCCGGAAGACTGGAGTTGGCAAACGTAGTGCCACTGTTTAAGAAGGACGGTAAAAACAAGCCAGGGATCTATAGACCGGTGATCCTGACCTCAGTGGTGGGCAAGTTGTTCGAGGGAATCCTGAGGGACAGGATATACATGTATTTGGAAGGGCAAGGACTGATTAGGGATAGTCAACATGGCTTTGTGCATTGAAAATCATGTCTCACAAACTTGATTGAGTTTTTTGAAGAAGTAACAAAGAAGATTGATGAGGGTAGAGTGGTAGATGTGATCTATATGGACTTCAATAAGGCGTTCGACAAGGTTCCCCATGGGAGACTGATTAGCAAGGTTAGATCTCATGGAATAAAGGGAGAACTAGCCGTTTGGATACAGAACTGGCTCAAAAGTAGAAGACAGAGGGTGGTGGTGGAGTGTTGTTTTTCAGATTGGAGGCCTGTGACCAGTGGAGTGCCACAAAAATCAGTGCTGGGCCCTCTACTTTTTGTCATTTACATAAATGATTTGGATGCGAGCATAAGTGGGACAGTTAGTAAGTTCGCAGATGACACCAAACTTGGAGGTGTAGTGGACAGCGAAAAGGGTTACCTCAGATTACAACAGGATCTGGACCAGATGGGCCAATAGGCTGAGAACTGACAGATGGAGTTTAATTCAGATAAATGCGAGGTGCTGCATTTTGGGAAAGCAAATCTTAGCAGGACTTCTACAATTAATGGTAAGGTCCTAGGGAGTGTTGCTGAACAAAGAGACTTTGGAGTGAACGTTCACAGCTCCTTGAAAGTGGAGTTGCAGGTAGATAGGATAGTGAAGAAGGCGTTTGGTATGCTTTCCTTTATTGGTCAGAATATTGAGTACAGAAGTTGGGAGGTCATGTTGCGGCTGTACAGGACATTGGTTAGGCCACTGTTGGAATATTGCGTGCAATTCTGGTCTCCTTCCTATTGGAAAGATGTTGTGAAACTTGAAAGGGTTCAGAAAAGATTTACGAGAATGTTGCCAGGGTTGGAAGATCTGAGCTACAGGGTGAGGCTGAACAGGCTGGGGCTGTTTTCCCTGGAGTGTCGGAGGCTGAGGGATGACCTTATAGAGGTTTGCAAAATTATGAGGGGCATGGATAGGATAAATAGACAAAGTCTTTTCCCTGGGGTCGAGGAGTCCAAAACTAGAGGGCATAGGTTTAGGGTGAGAGGGGAGAGATATAAAAGAGACCTAAGGGGCAACGTTGTCACGCAGTGGGTGGTACTTGTATGGAATGAGCTGCCGAAGGATGTGGTGGAGGCTGGTACAATTGCAACATTTAAGAGGCATTTCGATGGTTATATGAATAGGAAGGGTTTGGAGAGATATGGGCCGGGTGCTGGCAGGTGGGACTAGATTGGGTTGTGATATCTGGCCGGCATGGACAGGTTGGACCGAAGGGTCTGTTCCATGCTGTACATCTCTATGACTCTATGACTCTAAGTACTCCCATGTAAGAATTTATCATCAATCTATTTCAGCCTGCAATCCAAGGGAAGGACATCAGTAGATAGCACATGCTGATTTACGGTAATGCTTAAAAATTAATGTTTTGGTCTTTTTGATTCAATGTTTTAACTGATCCATAATGTCAAACAAGCAGAGTGAGACCACACAGGAACATCCAAGGAAGGAGGGAAATGGTGTGGAATTACTGTAGGGTGCTGTCAGCATCCTTATGATCTGAGTCTGATGGGGCAATATCATCAAGAAGCAGTACATTATTAAGGACAGAATCTTGGAGAACTCCACGACTATAGTGTCAGATAGGAGGAGACAATGTAAATGAAAATATATTAGTTGCATTGATACTGACCAGAATAAAGCTATTCAAGGAAATTCCACTGAGCTGAAGTACTGAAGAGAGATAGTGGAGAACAGAATGGTTCACAATATCAAGTGTTGTTTCAAGATAAACGAGGCACAGAGGGATAATATTCTGTGGTTACAGGAAATTTCAGCTAACAGGGTTCTGGATGCTCACAGAGCCATGGACAGGGCACAAATTGGTTCGGATAATTTACAATCGAAGAATGGACAAGGTGTACTCAAGGATCGTTGCAGAAGCCGGAGGAAGTGCAATGCACCTCGAGTCCTGCAACCACACTGTTCCCCAAGGTTTGTGCAGAACAAAAAGCACTGTTGCTCTTGGGTTTCACAATCTTTGTGTACTTTGGGGCATTATTAATGGACTGCTGATGGTCACAATGCCTTTATAAACTTGATTCCATTTGAAAATTTAATTTTTGTCCTTCATAGCTGGGACACATTTGCTGTATCTTTGAAATAACTGAATTGTTTTATTTAGAGAAACAGGCGCTTAATTGGAGACAATACTAAGGGTGAGAGCATCAAGATTTAAGTGAGTATGCTGATGAGAACACTAACTTGAAATTATTGTAGCTATATAGCACCATATAAAACAGCAAAATAACCCCAGAATCAACTCTGCCAAATGCATCATCAAGCAAAATTTTACATTGAGGTACATAAGGAAATTGAAGGACAGGTGACCAACAGCTTAGTTGAAAGGTAGGTTTATAAAGAGAAGGTAAACAGCTAGTCTCTGAAGGAGACAACTGGTAATTGCAAGCATGTGAGGAAAGGAGTCTGCGTAAAGGAAGTTGATCACATTTTCAGCAAGATTTAAGCTTTACAAAAGTTACTGAACAGCACACAGAAAGGATCATGACAATTAAGCAATGTACTTTGAAGAAACAAGATGTGAAATCAGCACCTAGAATTAACGACAGGATGACTACAAAAGACAAAATTGAACACCGTAACAAGGAAACGACATTGAGTAAATGACACTACAATAATTTCACAATAAGATGAAAAGATGTTTAAAACAGCAGAGGACAAAAAGTCAACAGGAAAACAATGAAACAGGATAAACCACCACAATGACAAAGCAAAATCATCAGAAGGCTAGTTGAAACATTTGCCTGTAAATGGAAGGATTCACACATTTCAGAAATGCAATGACACAATGGGATACTGATAAGAACTTCTATCAAGCTGGGTGTTTGAATTTTATTGCAGGTGATGGAGGTCTAAGATAGCTGTCTAAATCGTAGCTTAATTAATGGAAGGTGCATCCAAATAATTTGCATTTACTAAAAATTTATAACTATCTGACCTCATGGTAAGCAGATCAGCTAACTGTAAATTCGGATAAATGATCTATTTTCTGCCTTATTGCAAGCTGAAGGCTGCTTCAAGCTGATAATCTTTTGCCTGTGGTGACTCCCCAGACGCTATACACCTCAGTTCAGTTCTCTCTCCTCAACATGAGGAAGCTGTAGTTAAACACACTAGGTCTTCAAAAATAATCATACATTTTAACGGTTATAGAATTGAGTAATCTGCAACACTTAATGGTGCATTTACACTCTGGTGGTCGTGGTATTATGAGAAGCAGCCAGAAACAAAATACAATATGTTAAGATTTGGTGCTGAAGCACTGAAGAATTGCAAATATTACACTTTGTTCACAAAATGTTGTTAAGATAGAGCCAGCAATTTCAAACCAGTCAGTCAGTTCAACTTCGTTTTTGTGTTGAAACTTCCAGAAGTAATTAGTCAGGATAGAACTAATAATCACCGGGGAAAAAATGTAACTTAGTGTTAGAAGAGTCAAATTTGTTAAAAGAAAATTGTGTCTAACTAACTTGCTAATGCTTTTTGAAGCGGTAATGGAGATGGTTGGTAAGGGAAAGGCTGATGTGGTGAGCATGGTCTTCCAAAGGGGTTTGATACAATGTCTCAAGATGTATTTGTGAGGATTGTTATGGATCATGGAATAAAAGGAGCAACATGAATAAGAAAGTGGCATAGAGGTAAGATATGGGATTTTTTTTTGGAGAAAACTTCGTCATACTATTCCCCAGGATCAATATTGGGAGCCTTGATTTTCCTGATATATTGACAAGATGGGTGTGCATATGACATTTTCAAAGCTCAAAAGTTGACACAAAAGTAGTGAGAATTATAACCTGTGAGGAGAACAGTGTAGAACTTCAAAATGACATCGGCAATTGTGGACTAGGTGGGTAGATGGCAGATGAAGTTGAATATGGAGAAGTGTGAGGTGATGCACTTAGTCGAAAGAACATGGAGAGACTGATATGAAATAAAGGTTACTGTTCTAAAGGGTGCACGTGTGGAGGGACCTGGTGTGGAAGCAAATTACTGCATATGCTGGAATCTGTACTGAAAATAAAAAGTGCTGGAAATCACAATGGGTCAGGCAGCATCTGTGGAGAGAAAGAAAGCTAACATTTCAAGACTCGATGACTCTTCATCAGAGATCTGGTGTATACATGTATAAAAGTCATTGAAGGTTACAGGACAGGTATAAATATTAACAAAACAAACACCATTCCTGGCTTTATTAATATGGGTATAAAATAAGAGCAGGGAAAATATGGTCAACTTATATAAGGCACTGGATTGACTTCTGTTTGAATCTTATGTACAGTTCTGAAAGCCACATCATAGGAAGGATGCAAATGCATTGGAGAGAGTGTAGAAGCACTTTATGAGAATGGTCTCATGGATGACACACTTCAGCTATGAAGACAAGTTGGATTGCTTTTCTTGGAGAGGAGAAGATTAAGGAGGGACTGTATACAAGTTTGCAGAAGCAGGAGATCGACATGGAGAAACTGTTCCTGCTTGTGAGAGAATTGAGAACCAAAGGGCACAGATATAAAGTGTTTTGTAAAAGGAAAGTAAGAAGAGAAATTTTCATGCAGTGGGGGCGAGGGTGTGTATTGCAGTGCCTGGAAGTGTTATGGCGGTGGGTTCAATGTGCCATTCAAGGGAGTGATGGATGATTATTTAAAGAGAAACCATGTATAGGGTAATGCAGAAAGACAGGAGATTGGCACTCCATTAAAGTACTCAGGGAGCATTGTAGACACAATTGGGCTGAATAGCCACTTTCTGGACCATAACAATTCTACGATTCTGCAAACATTAAAAAAAAATCCTTTCTGTAGGAATCTGTATTTGAAGATCTACCATGGCAGGATCGCCGCATTTCTGTCTTGACTAATTGATCATGTCAGCTGCCTTCCCTTCTAATTCAATAGTTAGCCAAATTCAAAGCTTCTTCATACTTGATTCTGACTTTCACAATTGCAAATTAATTGGTGAAAGAAGGGAGGGTTCCATAAAGGTGAAGAAACTTGACAAGGTTAAGCATTTGGAGTTATGTCAGAGAGATGATGGCCTTATGATATTGTCACTGAACTAGCAAACCAAAGGCTCAGGCTAATGCTCTGGCGATGTGGTCTCAAAGCCTACCACAGCAGCTGGTGGAATTTGAGTTCAATTCATGATTCAGAAATCTAAAAAAAAGCTAGACTTTATGAAGATCATGAAACTATCATTGTTTGTTGCAAATACCCATGTGGTTCACTCGTGCTCTTTAGAGGAGGACATTTGTCATCTTTAACTGGTCGACATACTTGTGATTCCAGTCTCACAGAAATGTGATTGACTTTTAGTTGATCTTGGAAATTGCTTAACAAGCCAGTCAGATTGAGGGCAATTAGAGATGGGCAACAAATGTTGTGTTTGTCAGTGATACACACATTCCATGAAACACGAAAGACCAATTAGTCATGAGCAGAACAGATTCTGGTATGTGAGACGAATGTGCTTTTAAAAGGGATTCGCTCTGTGCTGTTTCTCTTGAAGAGAGCATTGCGCACCAGGTACTGAGGTATCTGCTCCTGGAAAACAGAGTAAATAGCTTTGTTTTTTTCAAACCTTAGACATAAGAGTGAGCAGAGTCAAGCTCACACAAATCCAAGGTTTTAGTTTTTGTTTTCAATTGTTGAATTTAGGGTTTTTGGAGTTGGAGCCGAGCTCTCTGCTGCTGTAAAGGTGTGAGTTCTCTATATCTGCTGCTAGAATCATGCTTTCAGTTTTTCCTGTCTCCTGGACTGGAGAAGATCACAAGTGAGAGAAACCCGTTTGCTGAATTTGCTTTGGCACGGGTGTGTTTATGGAATGTTGCTATATTGGAACAGTTAATTAGTAGAGTTAAAAAATATATCATTTTGTTATGTCTTTTAGTAGAGTTAAGGTTATGCCAATTCTTCTTTTCTTTTGTATTTTAACTGTGATATAAAAATAAAGTGTGCTTTGCTTAAAGCTGAGTAGTCTGACCAATCAAATCATATCTGGAATGTGGCATCTTATACCTGTCCTTAAATAAGATAAAAGTTAGGGTCCAGGGTATTTCCTTGACATATTTTCAGGGTATTGGTCTGGTCTATAACATGTGGAATCTAGTACTCATTTATTCACAAATGGCTGCCACTGTTCATACTGATTTACTTTTCCCTGATAATCTGCCATAGATGGGGTTTTTACCTTCAACATGGCATTCAAACCTGACAATGCTAAATTCCATAACATAAGAACTGAATAGAAGTCTCATCATTCTGGAAGATTCATTAGATGTTTATTACAACTCCTGATATCTACACATGCTACTAACAAGTAAAACCAGAGTTGACAAGTTCAGCAACAGAGCTTTGATATAAGGTTTGGAAGGCTTGACAATGCATCCTGATTTGCTCATGGTAAAGGTGTCTGGAGAGGTTTATGTTATTCTCAGTTGCTCCAAGCTGATAACTTTGGTGGCTGACCATCAACATTATTATACAATCATCTTCTTCCCCAGTTTGTGTGTGTGTGATTGGCATATCACACATTGGACTGAGCTGGCTTCTGTCCCTTCACAAGATAGCATCATGAAGAGTAACAACTTAAAATGGGTTGGTTGCATTTTCAGAAACGTATTCAAGTATTTGTGATTGGATTTCTGACTCTCTCTCTCCAGTGATCATTGCAATAGTTAGATAATTGGTTGCTTGGCCAATTTGCATTTACCCTCCAGGCACAAGTTGTTTTATGAAGAGAAAATGAGGTCTGCAGATGCTGGAGATCAGAGATGGAAATGTGTTGCTGGAGAAGCGCAGCAGGTCAGGCAGCATCTAGGGAACAGGAGAATCGACGTTTCGGGCATTAGCCCTTCTTCAGGAATTGTTACATCTGTCTAGGTGCATTAATTTGAGATTGTTGACTTTTTATTTGCATTATGCTTGGTCTGTTTCACCACAATGGGTGTGGTTTGGGTCTCATGACTTTATGTTACATGTTACAACACTGAAATCTATCTTGATTGCAGGATGACTGATATCTAGCAAGTAGAAAATCTTAGGAATTCAAGATGAACTCGTGTATTAGCATTGCAGTGAGGTTGTGCCATTGGCAATCTGTTGGTTGCAGTAGGATGTTTTCTTGTAGTCCACACCATGGAGTGCTAATTGTTGTCTACATGTCTATTAGGATGAATAATGGTACTGAATTGGCATGAGATCCTTTGATGATTTTCCTTTCAGAGGGTGTTGACTTACCTTTTGCACATTGACAATGTTGAAAGCTTTCAATCATTTTACACTGTTGACACGGTGTATGAGGTTGACATTGTTAAAAACTTGGTCATCTTCCAAAATTTACATTTTCATTTGTTGACTGTGTACATCATCAACATATTTATGCTTGTGGTTATTTTTAAGACTGTGCTTGCTTCCAGTGTTGTGGTACTGGACTAAACTATTGGTCAGAGAGAAAGTGAGGACTGCAGATGCTGGAGAAAGTGAGGAGATCAGAGTCGAGAGTGGGGTGCTGGAAAAGGACAGCCGGTGAGGCAGCATCCGAGTAGCAGGAGAATCGATGTTTCGAGCATACACTCTTCATCAGAAATGAGGTGGGCCAAGCGGGCTGAGAGATAAATGGGAGGAGGATGGGGCTGGAAGGAAGGTAGCGGAAAATGCAATTGGTATGTAAAGGTGGGGGTGAAGATGATAAGTCAGAGAGGAGGGTGGAGCAAATAGGTGAGAAGACAGGTAAGACAGGTCAAGAGGGCGGTGCCAAATTGGAAGGTTGGATCTGGAATAAAGTGGGGGGAGGAGAAATGAGGAAACTGGTGAAATCCACATTGATCCCATGTGATTGGAGGGTCTCAAAACAGAAGATAAGGCATTCTTCCTCCAGGCGTTGGGTGGTAAGGGTTTGGCAGTAGAGGAGGACCAGGACCTGCATGTCCTTGGGGGGAGTGGGAGGGGGAGTTAAAGTGTTTGGCCATGGGGCAGTGGGGTTGTTTCATCCGTGTGTCCTGGAGATGTTTACTGAAGTATTCCGCAAGTAGGTGTATTGTCTCCCCATTGAAGAGGAGACCACATCAGAAGCAACGGTTCCAATAAATGACGTGTGTAGAAATACAGATAAACTCCTGAGGGATGTGGAAGGCTCCTTTAGGACCTTTGATGGGGGTAAGGGGGGGTGTGGGGGCAGGTTTTGCAATTCTTGCGGTGGCAGGATAAGGTGCCAGGAGGGGAGGGTGGGTTGGTGGGATGCGTGGACCTGACAAGCAAGTCTTTGAGGGAATGGTCTTTATGGAACACGGATAAGGGTGGGGAGAGAAATATATCTGTTGTGGTGGGGTCTGTTTGTAAATTGGGGAAATGGCGGAGGATGATGTGATGTATCTGAAGGTTGGTGGGGTGGAAGGTGAGGACCAGGGGGGTTCTGTCCTTGTTGCAGTTGGAGGGATGGGGTTCGAGAGCGGAGGTGCAGGAAGTGGATGAGATACCCTGGAGGACATCATCGACTACGTGGGAGGGGCAATGGTGGCCTTTGAAGAAGGAGGCCATCTGCTATGTTCTATGGTGAAATTGGTCCTCCTGGGAGCAGATGTGGCAGAGGAATTGGGAATTGGGAATAAGGGATAGCATTTTTACAGTAGGCAGGGTGGGAGGAGGTGTAGTCCAGGTAGCTGTGTGAGTCAGTGGGTTTGTAGTAGATGTACATGTTGAGTCAGTTACCGTTAATGGAAATGGAAGTTGATGAACTGTTCAACCTCCTCGTTGGTCAGTGAAGTGGCATCCTGGGGCCTGGTTTGACCTTTAAAACCAGATTTTTGGCACGTGCATAGTCAATGCCCTTTGGTACTACACAACTGGAGATGTGAGGAAATGCTGAATAGCTTTTGAGTAGTTACCTCTGTGATAGATTTTGCTGGTTTCGTGTACTTTGTTGATTATAGAAATACAGTTGTCTGCTCCTAAAGCATGTAATTGATATTGACTTGCCACAATGGCTTCATACTAATGCCTGTCTTCAAGCAAGGCATCAATAATAAGGTCCTTTATGCTGTCCAGAAGATCAGTCCTGAAGGCTTTGATCAATAGGGCGGTGACTTTTTAAAAAAAATCATCCATGGGATGTGAGTGTTCCTCGCCTTAACATAATTTATTGGTCTTTATTTCGATTAGATTCCCTACAGTATGGAAACAGGCTCTTCAGCTCTTCACACCAACCCTCCAAAGAGTAATCCACCCAGACCCATTTCCCTACCCTATATTTACCCCTGACACCATGGGCAATTTAGCTTGGCCAATTCACCTGATCTGCACATCTTTGGACTGTGGGACGAAACCCATGCAGGCATAGGGAAAACATGCAAACTCCACACAGGCAGTCACCCAAGGTGAGATTTGAACCTGGGTCCCTAGCACTGTGAGGCAGCAGTACTAACCACTGAGCCACCATACCACCCCTACCAATCTTTACTAGTGTTTATCAACACTACTAATTAATTCTTCAAAAACATTTCTGTAGATCTTTCAAACATAATTTCCTTTTGTAAATCCATGCTGACCCTGTCCCATTGTGTCACTGTTTTTTCAAGTGCTGTCCCAATAAGCTTTTTATTGTGGACTCTAGCATTTTCCCCAATATCGGCATCAGGCTAATCAGTCTATAATTCTATGGTTTCTTTCAATTGCCTGTTCTAAATAGTTTTCCTGTCCATCAAAACTGTTCCGCAGTCTGTAAATTCTTGAAAGATAACCACCAATTTATCCACTATTTCTAGGACCATTTCCTTAATTACGCTGGGATGTAGGTTATCTGTCCCTAGAGGTTTATCAGCCTTCAAACCCATCACTTTCCCAAAAATCATTTCTCTACTCATACTTATTTCCTCTGGTTTTTACCCAACATTTTTAGGACATTATTTGTATCCATCTTTGTGAATGAAGCCAAACTACTGCATTAAATTTGTCTGCCGTCCTTTTTCTAGCCACCATAAGTTCCCTTGGGAGGAGAAGTTGGTTTTCAAGTTCTCTCCAGGTCTTCTTTGGATTTTTTTTTAACTGTCTTCGAAAAGACTGGATGTATTTATTCTGCTAACAACTCTTGTTGTTAGTAAGAGAGATTTTGGAGATCTGTTCTCGGGAACATTTATTAACTGATTGGTGAAATACAGCTGCATGTGTTGCTTGAGTAGCTGTCATTTCGTGAAGATGTCAATTGTTGTCCAATCCATAATTAAATGTTTACCTTTCATTTCTTATTGAAGACTATTTCTAAATGATGTTTCTTCCTTTCTTTTACATGTTTTTCTGTTCTATCCTTCAATTATCTTCATTCCTTCACTTTTGTATTATTTAATTTTTTAGTGTTGTCACCACTTTAATGAATGTTGATGTCTCTGGTATTGCGTCTTCAAGAAAGAAAGGCATGTCGTAGATCTTTCAGCCATCAGATGGAGCTCATGCTAAACAAGGATTGATGATGTCACACATGTTTTGGAGCCAACTTGAAAATCCAAAATGGCCGAACAATGAAAGGTAGGTTTCTTCTTTAGCATGATTAAATGTTAAAAACAGGGATTTCTTTGGCCGGGAGGATTTTTGTTTAAACTGAAGAATTCTTGGTTATTGCTTTTAGTTTTTAACCTGTAAGTAATCTTTTGACCACAATATGTCAACTTTTAAATTGGGAAGCAAGCCGATACTTCATTTGTTTGAAAAATCAAGACAGGACTTATTTAGGGCTTGTACTCAAGTAGAAAAGAATGACTAGCTTCTAGCTTTTAGTTGGCAGATCTGTACTCACACCAAGTTGTTGCCATTGGTCTTCCAAATTGTTTGATGTGCCGAGCTATTGTCTAGTTGATCTTCAGTGATGTTTCTAAGCATCTGCAAATGTAGTTTTGGAGTTTTTAACTGCTGCACGATGTCGTGCTGCTGCCATAATGTTATCTGTGAGATCCGTGAGTTGTATCTTGATAAATGACCACTGCTATTCATGCTGATTTGTGTTGCCCTCTCAATCTGCTGTGGATGCAGTGATGGATTACTTACTTTCAGCTAGATATTCCTGTCTGATGAGTGGAAACTTGTGTCACTATCTGTAATATAAGAACTCAGTGTCAGTCATATATTACTGAAAGATATAGTATATAAAATATATTTTCTGGCCTTGTTCTGAAAAATGTTGTTTCAAGCTGTTTCAACGCTTTCCTCAGTATTTTGTGCTGCAACTGACCTTAGTATAATTGAGATGAATATCATTCTATCTTCAGGTCACATGCTATAGTAGAGTGATGATATCATGAGTAAGTTTCTTAAAAGTGTCTTGCCTACTAACTGTGTGAAAAAAACAAAACAAACTTGAAGGGGCTCAATGGTTTATTCCTGAATGGCATCCAAAGGCTGAGTCTTATTATTTTTGGCTAAATGCAAGTTGCAACTAATTGCTTTGGAAGATTTCTCACCTTGACACCGAATGAGATTTCTTATCTAATCTTAGTGAACCTACCTCATTAACCACCTATCCCACCTTTATGGTGCCCCTCATACTCAGTTCTTGCCGTGCCTTACCACGTGCCATTCCCAGAATATCTTGCTACTCACCAACTGAAAAACTGTTTGTGTTTGCACCATCTTTGCAATGTCACTATGTACATGGACAAGTGTTGGCACCCTGGCATTGCTCCTTACTGTTAGTGTAATGGCACTGCAACCACACAGCCACACTGCCCATTCTCTCACCCTAGATGCTGTTTAGGCACCAGACCATATTCCATCTGAAACACCTTCTCTGAGTCCTCACTACTCTTCGCCCAGTACCCACTTTGGGCAAGCATCTTGTCATTGACCAGATGAGGAACAACACAAAGAAGAAAGGACTTTGACAAGTTCAAGCATGAGATTTTATTGATAGCTATCGAAAGTAAGCAAAAAAGAAATGAATACAGGCTGCATGATTGCCCACATATGCTGGAATCCGTGATGTTCTTCTGCACCCAGCTCGCAATATTGATGTATGAGCACACTAACTCTGCATGTGTTGGATATGGGTCAAGGAATGTTTGCAAATGAGGTGTAAATGTGGTTTGCAAGCCCATACTTCATGCTTTTGCCCCTTCAGTGTCCTAACATCCAGCAAGTATGGATTATGTGCTTTTGCCCATTAAGTGACATGCAGTATGCCCGCCAGGTCATTGTCCCAGCCATTGTCCAGTTGCACTGCACATCTAGAGGATGGCAAGTGATGACAGGGAACAGACTTCCTCTGATTGCTACTGTTGGCCCTTTAGATTGGACCATTGGCTTTTTCCAGCATTGCAGTTAGACAAATCCCCTGATGATGAGCGACACTAATATAATAGAATAGAATAGTCTTTATTGTCACATATACTCAATGAGCATAGTGAAAAGTTTATTTGTCGCCAATTACAGCACCAACCTAGTTACAATAGTACCTCGGCCACAGATTGTTTTGCTACAAGATTTGTTACAGAAATAAAATGCCCAACATTACAGAAAGGAGTTCAGTACGCACTGGCACTTAGCTTTGAGACCGTTCAAGGCTCTGGCTCCACACTATACAGGCCACATACCACCCTGGGAGGACACTACAAAGGCTAATGCATCAGGCCAGGAATCGTCGCTCTCCGGAGGCTGGGATCATGGCTCTGCAGAGGCGGGGATCGTTGAGCTCCAGAGGCTGGGGATCATCGTTGTCCGGAGCCAGGGATCATTGCTGTGCAGAGGTTGGGGATCGTCGCTCTCCGGAGGCTGGGGATCCTTGCTCTCTGGAGGTTGGGGATTATCACTGTCCAGAGGCTGGGGATCGTCGCTCTCTGGAGGCTGGGGATCGTTGGTCTCTGGAGGCTGGAGATTATCACTGTCCGGAGGCCAGGAATCGTCGCTCTCCAGAGGCCGGGAATCATCAGGCTCCGGAGGCCGGGGATTATCGCTTCTCGCCAGAGGTTGTCAGAGGCTGGGAGTCGAAAGGACAAAAAGGAGAAGATGATGAAACAAAAACACTAGGCTGAAGAAAAGGAAGGAGAGAAATATGAAGATGAGCAGGCGGAGTGGATGAGCTCTGGCTGGAGTGTCTGACTCTGCTGTCACCTTGCTCCAAACCCCTGTACTGTGCCCATGAGGGATAGCCAACAGTTGTCCCACTTCACTGTGCTAAGGACTAGATTCCACCCATTTTCTGACATGGGCATTTGAGTGAACACGAGCAGTGTGTTTGCCATGCACTTGGTTGGCACATGATGCAGGTGTTAGACTGACATCCTTATGTATCTGACATTAACATCGTCATATCTTTTCTTCATCTCCACTCCTCTGGACAGATCCCTACTGCCAAGCATAACAAGTATCCTGCCTGTGCTTCTGCACAAAAGAACACGAGACTATTGCAGAACCAATGGCCTTTTGCACTGGCGGGTGCACCCCTGCACTAACAGCCATGACATGGTATGATACAAAAGACAAGACAAGACATGCATACAGGTCGGCACAAGGAAGCAAGCAAGCAGCCCTGAGATGTAGCCTGGCCCGCTCGATGAGCTGGATGCCTATCCATGCATGCAACATGTCCCTACTGCAGGCTTTCAATGCTAAGTGGCTGTGCCCCCTGCAATGCAAGCCTGTGCTTCCAAACAATCCTGTATGTGGATCGCAGAGGTATAACGATGATAAGTGAAGGTTTGGAAAATGTCAGATGCCAATATCCGTGGATGATGGCTGTATATGGTTGGTGCCCCTGGATCGTGCTCTGAGGTGCTGCTTGGTCCTCAGCAACATACAGCTGGTCACAGCCAGCGGAGAGCTGATTGAAGTTGCCAGGTACCCGCCCTGATTTCCATGCCAAGATTTATTGATGTCTAACTTGTATGGTAGGACAGGAAGCTAAATATTAATAGGATGAGTTGCGACATAGGTAAAGCATTTAACAAGCTGTAAACCCCTTTAATTGGCAACTCGCTATGGCCTAGTGTGAACCTCTCATGCTGCTTATCAAAAGGGTGGTGTGAGAATGTGCTGATATTGAGTGAGGCCTTGCTGGGTTTCTCATCAGATTCTACTACATTGCTCAGACCTCGATCAGCTTCTGCCTCACGTTTCTCATTGGGACCCGTTTCGATGTGACAAACTGGTAGAAATTGCTTTCTCAGAAAATACATTTGCCTCGCTATACCAGCAGAAACAATGAAGAAATCCATTAGCAATATCCCCATTCAACATCACCCTCGCCCATTGACTTAATGGAACAATGACACTCGAAAGAATGGCACAGCTGAAATTGACAAAATGAATACCAGGAGAGATTATGTGGAATCGCATTAGCAACATATCTGAACATGTTTTACCTTAGCTTCCAGAGTGAGCAGCTTGCACATCGAACTGCCTAACAGCATTAGCACTCATTACAATTCCCACAGGGAAAGAAAAACAGTAAATAGCATTTTTAAGAATATTACCAAACAGTCTGTTTTCAAGTAAAATGTGCAACATTTTCAATTTAAATCTTATAAAAAGTGCACTGAATCAATCCAAAATATTCTTTCAATTTTGAAGTATGAAAAGATATGCCAATGTCAGAATTCTGCTATTTCTATTCTCCATTTGGAAGGAGACAGCTTGGCAGCATTGTTACACCTCAGTGGCAATGTCCTTGGTTCTCGATTCCCTTCAGAAGGTGTGCACTGAAATGATGGGTGAATTGCATTGTTGCAGGTATTTCAGATGAAGCCTGTAAACAAGGTCAATCTTGCCATCGCCATGGTACTATTTCAAGGCAGAGTGGGTGTGCTGACTGCTGAGCAATATTTATTCAGAGGGAGAGAGATAGAAACTGCTTGTGAATGTGCTTTTGTCAGTGTATGAGAGTGTATGCATTAGTCACAGCTCCTTGAAAGTGGAGTTGCAGTTAGATAGGATAGTGAAAAAGGTGTTTGGCATGCTTTCCTTTATTGATCAGAGTATTGAGTACAGGAGTTGGGGTGTCATGTTGCGGCTGTACAGGACATTGGTTAGGCCACTGTTGGAACCTTGCCTTCAATTCTGGTCTCCTTCCTATCGGAAAGATGTTGTGAAACTTGAAAGGGTTCAGAAAAGATTTACAAGGATGTTGCCAGGGTTGGAGGATTTGAGCTATAGGGACAGGCTGATTGGCTTTGACTGTTTTCCCTGGAGTGTCAGAGACTGAGGGGTGACCTCATAGAGGTTTATAAAATCATGAGGGGCATGGATGGGGTAAATGGCTGAAGTACTGTGGGTGAGTCCAGAACTAGAGGGCGTATGTTTAGGGTGAGAGAGGAAAGATATAAAAGAGACCTAAGGGGCAACATTTTCACACAGAGGTTGGTACATGTGTGGAATGAGCTGTCAGAGGAAGTGGCTAGTACAATTGCAACATTTAAAAGGCATCTGGATAGGTATATGAATAGGAAGGAATTTGGAGGGATATGGCCCAGGTGCTGGCAGGTGGGACTAGATTGGATTGGGATATTTAGTTGGCATGGACGAGTTGGACCAAAGGGTTTGTTTCCATGTTGTACATCTTTATTAGTGTATGACTCTAGTCTGTGTGTGTTAACATGATCAGTCAGTGAGAGTGTATCAGCTCAAGGCAAATCTCCAGCATACATCTCTGAACTCCACCAGACCATTTTCGGCCGTCTCACTATGTGGCATCTTGACTTGATTGTTAAGTCGTCACTGCAGAAGCAGCGTGGAACCAGGCCCTGCCTCCAGCCCAGGTACCCTTCGCCACCCAGGTGCTGCTGGCCGGCATGGGGGCTTCACCTCCTACACCGCTGGTCTCCCTCCAGTCCCCTTGGATTTTCCCTGCCACTAGATCATGACCTTGTTTCGTTAGCTCTGTGTGGAGATTAGTGAGCATGTTGAAAAAATGCGCACGGAGGCGTCTTCCATGCCAAGCTCCCTGCGCCTCCCCCAACCTAAATGAATGAATTTGGGATCTGGAGTGTCAGGACCTTATGACCAACCCTCACAATGACAGACCTGAACGTTGCACTGCTACCTTAGCCTCAGAACCCGGGTGTTGCAACATTGATATCATCATCCTGAGTGAGACAGAACCAGCAGGAGAAAGCCCATTTAAGTAATAAGTGGCAGCACGGTGGCACAGTGGTTAGCACTGCTGCCTCACAGCGCCAGAGACCCGGGTTCAATTCCCGCCTCAGGCGACTGACTGTGTGGAGTTTGCACATTCTCCCCGTGTCTGCGTGGGTTTCCTCTGGGTGCTCCAGTTTCCTCCCACAGTCCAAAGATGTGCAGGTCAGGTGAATTGGCCATGCTAAATTGTCCATAGTGTTAGGTAAGGGGTAAATGTAGGGGTATGGGTGGTTTGCGCTTCGGCGAGTCGGTGGGGACTTGTTGGGCCAAAGGGCCTATTTCCACACTGTAAAGTAATCTAATCTAATCTAACAACATCTTCTAGCAAACCAGAAGACGAAGGTTGTCTGTAAGGGGTTGTCTTCACCATGAGAAATAAACTAGTCAGACGTCTCAAATCCCCCTGTGGGTTAAGTAAGCCAATAGCTCACCCTGGCAGCACATCCCATTTGTCAGTGCCTACCCACCATCTTGGACACATGATAAGACAAGAGACATTTTGCACTAACCTTGACCAATCACTCTATTGTAGCTCCAAGAGAGACAAGGTAGTTCTCAGCGGTGACTTCAATACCAGAGTTGGGAGGGACACAAAGCTTTAGAAAGGCACGCGAAGCAGAGGCAAAGCAAACTCCAACTGAGTTTTCCTCCTGACAAAGTGCCTAGAACATGACCTCGCCAGAACAAACACCCTGGTTCCCCAGAGAGATGAGCAGAAGAGCTCATGGCAACGCTTCTGCTCCAAGCACTGGTACCGAATGGACTATTTCACTGTTCAAGCGAAGGACCACAAAGATGTGTGCGCCACCCCTGCCTATGACCAGAGTCATTGGACTGACCACCAATGAATCCATTCCACCACTTCCATCAATCTGGCCCCAAACTGGCAGACGTAGAAAAATCTGTACTGCAGAAGATTCAATGTTGTCTATCTCAAACTCCATTAGGAGAAACACCTATGTGTGTGGTGCCTCACAGCAAACCTGGCAACAACCCGCCAGAGCCACAGAGTGTCCATGGCATCTGATCCACCTTAAAAGCCACCATTGTCAGCACCTGTGTGGGCACATTTAACCTCCCGACCAGGAGACACCAAGAGAATGATCAGGATATCCGGGATCTCCCAGACTACAAACACAAAGTGTTCCTGAACTGGCCACTCCACCAAAACCCGAGCAAGGGGAATCACATCCACAGGTAATTGAAGGCTGAGGTGCAACAAGGAACCTGTGACTGAAACAATAGATGGTGTATGGAAAGAGTGCAGCCATCTCAGCAACTCACCAGCAACTATAATGTTTGTGGCTTTGTCAATCAAAACCATCTACAGTCCGAGTACCCAGGAGCCTACTCCACTGAGAGCCAAAAACAGACAGTCACTCATCAAAGACCGAGAAGCAGTTAATGCCCGTTGGAGAGAGCATTTTGAGGACCTCCCTATCAAGACACAATCTTCGACACGTGTGGTGTCTATACCATCCTGCAACACACTATCCACCACCATCTCCGCACACCTCCAACCCACTGTGAGGCTGAGAGGTCGTCCGCCAGCTGAAAACCCATGTAGCCTCCGTTACGGATGGAATCACTGCTGAAGTCCGAAAGTACAGTGGACAGATACTCTTGACACAAATCCACCACCTCATTGTCCTTGTCTGGAAGGAACAGTGTAGTCTAGGAGGTCTCATACACACGATAATTGTGCTCACCTTTTGAGAAAAGCGAAGTCTAACTATGAAAATTCCCTATTTGTCAACCATAGGAAGAGCTATTGCAAGAATTCTCCGCAAATGCCTTCTCTTAGTGGCTGAACAGCTTCTTCCTGGGTCTCAATGTGGCTTCTGACCACCAAGAAACACAATGGACACAGTTTTCAGTGCGTGACAAATCCAAGACAAGAGCAGGGGCCAGCTCCATCCTCTGTACACAACCTTCTTCTATCTCACAAAAGCTTTCTCACTCTGTCAACTGTCAGGAATTATGGAATATCCTCCACAAGTTCAACTTTGTACAGAAATTCATCACCATTCTTCTCACACTTCATGATGACGTGCAAGTTATGATCCTCACCAATGGATCCAGCACAGACTCAATACAAACACAAACTGAGGAAAAGCAGGACTACAGCATCACACTAACACTTCTTCATCTTCCCCACCACAACACTCTGAGGAGTTATCTGCTGGAGTGGAGCTAACCTACAGGACAAGAAAGAAACAGTTCAACCTTTACCTCCAGGACAGAAACAAGATCAGCCCAACTCCTGTGATTGGACTGTAGTACACAGACAATGCCTGTGTGCACTCGCACTCTGAGGCAAAGCTACAAACCATCACCGAGGTGTATGAGAGAATTGGCTCCAGACATTCAGAAAACAGAGGTTCTCTTCCAGCTCACTTCTGCCACATGTCACTGACCACGACCATTAAAATCCACAGTGAGCATTTGGACAATGTGGGTCATTTCCCGCACATTGGTAGCCTATTCTTAATGCAAGCAGACATTGATAATTAAATCCATGATCGATTCCAGTGCAGCCTTTGGACTCCTGAGGAACAGAGTGTTTGAACTCTGAGTCCTCAAACCCAGTGCCAAGGTCATGGTGTACAGAGCAGCTGTGATCCCCACCCTCCTATATCCATCAGAAACATGGACCATATACATCAGATATCTCAAACCCCTGGAAAGTTATCACCCACGCTGTCTTTGGAAAATCCTACATATCCACCGATAGGATAGACGTACCAATGTAAGCATTGACTTCCAGGCCAATATCCTTAGTATTGAGGCAATAAATAAATCATGGGTATCGCTTGTCCTAGAGCTCGCAAACTGGAGAACAAACATCAGTGAAGATGCCAACTACTCCGAGCATTACCAAACTGAGCATGTGGATGCCAAATGTAAACAACAAACCAATCATCCTATCCACCCACCTCAAAACATAACACCTGACCAACCTGTGATAGAATTTACAGCATCAGAATCACCCAGACCCCAGCCATTCTCTTGGGAGTGGAACAAGTCATCCTTAACTCTGAGCGAATGCCAAAGAGCAAGAATTATCCATCAACCAATCTCACACCAAAATCGGCTGGTCATTATCACATTACTATTTGTGAGAGTTTGCTGTGAGCACTTTGGCTGCCACATTGCAACCGTGATTAAGCTTGCAAAATGCAATCTGATGGACTGATGGTTGCAAAAAGTCAAAAGTCAACACTTCTTTTTAAAAATTTCTCCTACATGCCATTCTCAACAAAATCATAAAGCAGTCCTTTATACTTTAGCTTAAGACATATTGCATTCTATTCCAAATCATCATATCAATTTTCTTGTTATTTGCAATGGCTGCAAAGTTAGACTGTCAATTGAGGTTAAGAGCTGCGCAAACTCGATTGGGCATTCTCCTGTGTTGAGTTAACTGATCACAGTCTGTGTTGTAATAATGTCAGAATTAAAACTCATCACTATTGAATTGGGGGAGAAAGCCCTTAATTCTAATTGCTATCTGTTCTGTGCTGCTCAGTTTGAGTTCTGCTAGGGCCACATAGCTCCCAATGTAATTACAGAAGCCTTGGTATGAGCCTAGACAAGAGAGCTGAACTCCAGGAAGGAGTGGAGAGTAACAGCTCTTGATCCAAGGCCCAAATAGACCAAATGTAAATTAGAGTCAAGAGGAATCAGAGTAAAGCTCTTCACTGGTTGGAAACATTCTTTGCATAATGGAAGATGGCATCCTAAACCCAACTGTCTTCAGTTGCTTCATTTGTGACCATCATAAGGTCAGAAGCGGGGATATTTGCAGATGATTGCACAATGTTCTGCACCATTTACAAAATCTCAGGTACTTATGATGATGCTCCTTTAACAAGGTTATGGTGTCCTTAGCTTTTATTTAGTGAGGTCATAAAATCAGCGATTCGGCAATGTCTAGGTTTGAAGGGTTTTATGGCCAATTTGATTATAGTTAACAGATACTATCTCAGGCAAAAGGCTTTCAAGTTTTAAAAAATAAGCATTTGTACAATGAAAGGGGAATGTCCAGTTCTCCTAGCTTGCTTTTCTTTGGTTTGGTTTGGTTTGGTATTTAGGAATGTAGCTGTTCAGTGAAAGCAGTCAGTCATGGAAGAAGGTGTTCCATGCTGAATCTCTCTCTCTCTCTCTCTCTCTCTCTCTTTCTCTCCTGCAAGACCCTGTGTTTGATTTTTCCTGTTTTGCCAAGGGTTGTTTATGGGGATTTTTGCAAGTACTTGGAACAACATTATTAAGTTGGGATAATCTATTAGATTTTTGGATAGGTTAGGTTATTCTATATTCTGTTCTCTTTTGTTTGTGTTTCAACAGGTAATTGTGTAAATAAATTCTATTTTGTTTAAAACTAAATGGTATGACAGGCTGCATCACTCCTGTGATATCCGCTCTATACCTACTTAAACCAGCTAGCAATGTTCGGGTCTGGGCTACTTTCTTGAAATGTTTTGAGAGGTCCATAACATATTGAAACAGCCCATGTTCAAATGCAACAGGACCTGGACAGTATCCAGGCTTGGGCTGAAAAATGGTAACTAATACTTGCGCCACACAAATGTTAGGCAATGACTGGCAAGAGATAATGTATCCATCACTGTTGACATTCAATGGTATTATCATTGCTAAATCCCTCATTATCAGCAAACAGGAGTTACCATTGACTCAAAACTGAATTGGACTCACCACACAAAATACTGTGGCTGCAGGAGCAGGTCAGAAGTTGGGAATTATGCAATAAATAACTCATCACCTGACTCTCCAAAGTCTTTCCAAGTCCAAAGTGTGATGGAATACCCCCGATTTATCTGAATGAGTGGAATTCCAACAATACTGCAGAAGCTTGAAACCATCCAGCTCAAAGCAACCGTACTTGTTAGGCACCTCATCAACAAACATTCACTCCATCAACCATCACTGCATCAGCAGCAGCAATGTGTCAGCTCTTTAGACAGCATCTTCGAAACCCACAAAAACTACCATTCAGAAAGACAAGAACTTTCAAGCTCCCTCCAAACCATTCACCATTCTGACTTTAAGATATCTCAGTTTGCCCAGTGTTGTTGGTTGAAAATCTTCGATCTCACCCTCCCCACACGCTCTCTAACAGCAGTGTACCTATTCCAAATGGATTTCAGCAGTTCACAAGGCAGCTCATCACCATTTTCTCAAGGTCGCTTAGGGATGGGCAATCAATGCTGGTCTTGTCAGCAAGGCCCGCATGCGGCAAAGGATTCAACAACAAAAAATCCAATGACGGTTACTTCAAGTGTGTTAGATGAAGCAAGGATCTGTCTTTGCTGTGGCACCCGTTTTTGAGGGAATTATTTGATGGGACTCTATGACAGCAAAGCTCAGCTTTGCTGGGGGCCCGAAATGAGCAGTGGTGGGTTGGCTCCTTGTTAGAAACCCGCCAACACACTGACATTAGCTTCTATTGACAACAAAATGGAAAACTAATCAGGGTGCAAAAGGGTGACTAATCTGCTACAGCTAACTTTGTGCCGTTTGGAAACCAGCTTTCTCTCCACCGGTCCATTTTCCCTTGTCGGATGGATGAGATGCCTACTGGTGAACACTGCCAATTGAGAATCTACTGTCGTGAACAATTTACAGAAGGGAAAAAGGGTAATTATTTGCTTTCCTTAAAAAAACGATACCGTTGATGAGTATAGCACAATGTTATTTTCAGTTTCTTGCTTTAATTCAGGTTGAAAATTAGTTCATTTGAGGTAGAAGGCATCCCTGCGTGATATCTGCGATCAGACAGTGTTTCATTTCCCGTCATTGATCCGATTGCTTAAATCACAGTGTTAGGTGATAGTTAGAATCAAATAGTTTATTCACACAAAGCCTAGGCTCCACAGGCAGTTCTCCCAGGAACATCAAAGGCAATTCTCCCTGCATACACAATCACACACGTCAAAGAGGCTGGAGAAGCAGATTCTCAATAATTGGACTGCTGGTCGGCAGGCCACCCACTAGACCTTGTGCTGTAGCCTTCAAAACTTACTGCTATTACTGCTACATCCTCCTCACAAATTAGACTACCTAGAACATAATCTTCTGTTCCAGCTTTTCAGAACTCCTTATTTCCCTAGTTGGCTTTGCCTGAGGCGATAATTCCTTGCTTATTCTGAGGTTGTGATAAATCGGGTATTACACAGAGCAGTCACCTCATTTTCTTTGTGTCACTGTCCGATACCTGAACAGCATTTGAGATCAGTTCTGCATTGCTAAACCATTTCGGAGCTAAGGTGACTGGAGAGAGGACTTCACATTCACTGCCTGCTGGGAGAAACAATAAATTAACAAACATATATCAAATAAGCATTTTACAACTGCACACTAATTGCAAACACATTACAAGTAGATGGCTGTTTATCTCTACTCATTTAGATCATTAATACAAGAATATCATTAACTTATAAAACAAATAAGTGACACAGATTCATGTTGATTTTTAATTCTCTCCCTGTCATTCCTGTTGTAATTGATTTTATATCCTCCCTTTTCCTCTCTCTTTACAGTGCGAGAATCCTATTGCAAGCACAGAATCACATAGTTGTTAAATTGCAGGAGGATGCCATTTGGCCCATTGTGGCTATGCAGGCTGACTGAGCATTTTAACTTAGTTAAAACTTAACCCTTTATTTATACTGTTTCACCATATTCTTTATATCAAAGTGTAACGTCTCTCACATTACCACATAGAACTTCAACTGTTGCCTATCTGTCCAGTCCACCCAGGGGTCAATATCCTTTTGAAGTTTTGCATTGTGACATAAAACTGGTCCTTTTTTCTAAAAGCTGTTCCTTTTCTCAAGGATACTATGTCCTTGTTTTTTTTTCAGAGGGTTTGGAAAAAGCTCTCGGTTCCGATTAGACTGATTTAGTACTGAGGCTATAGGGTATTGAGAACCCATTGTGTTTATATGTAAAGAGATGAGATTTCAGGCCAAATTGGTCATGTTTTAGAAGTGGGAGGAGGGTGGGGCTGGGGAGACAGTAGCAAGAGTACAATAGGTGGATGGGGGTGGGGATAAAGGTGATAGGTCAGAGAGGAAGGTGGGGCGGATCCGCTCCACCTTCCTCTCCCACCTATCACCTTCATCCCCACCCCCATCCACCTATTGTACTCTTGCTACCGTCTCCCCAGCTCCACCCTCTTCCCATTAATCTCTCTACCCTGGAGGCTCCCTCCCTTCAGTCCTGATGAAGGACTTTTGCCCAAAATGTTGATTTTCCTGCTCCTCGGATGCTGCCTGTCTGGCTGTGCTTTTCCAGCATCACTCTAATGTAGACTCTGATTTCCAGCATCTGCAGTCCTCACTTTTGCCTATGTTTTAGAAGTGATCTGTATAATGAAAGGGGAGTGGTCAACTCTCTAGCTGAGCAGTTCAGTCCAGAACTCGTTAGGAGTTCAGCTATGTGGAAACATACTGCTAAACTCTCTCTCTCCTTCTTCCCTTCTAACTTCAACCAGAAAGCATTTGTTCCATTTTTACTGTTTTTTTAAGGAGGTTTGCTTATTGAGACTGCTGTGTATATTTGGAGCAGCATAATTAAGTCTAGTTTGGATAGACTGAGTTCTGTAGGGGTTCTTTATTCTGTTCTTTGTGTTTCATTGTGTAATCTTGTGAATAAATAGTTGTCTGCTTTAAAACCCGGTAGTTATCTCGTTAACTTACTCTGGGTAATTTTCACTGTACACTTACTGAAACAAGTTGCAAAGTTACGGTCTGGGCTGCCTGCTTAAGAATGTTTTGAATGGTCTGGCCTAGACCAAACCAATTGTCATCGTCATAGTTTGGAATTCTGCCAAGGTTTGTATCATCCACCAGTTTTAAAATTGTCCATTGTACTCCATGGCTGTGGTCATATGTTAGGAAAAGCAAAGGTCCTAACACATCCACAACACCCCCCACCTCCTCCACTAGTTCACTTCCAAATGTCATGGAAATCCTCATCCATGCCTTTTTTTACCCATAGACTTGATCAATCAAGACTATGATCTTGCGCACTCCATAACTTCAGCTTCAGCTAACCTGTCTTGCCAGTGTTTTGAATTACACCAGTTCCCACTCACTCAACACCCTTGTGCTTACTGGTCTGCATTGGTTTTGAATCCAGCAATGCTTCAAATGTAAAGCCTTCATCCTTGTGTTCAAAGCCTCTAAATTCACAACCCTCCATCTCACCACAACTTTTGTCCAACACTGCAACCTGCAAGGTCTCTGCATTCCTCAAGTCCCAGCTTCCTGTGCATCCCAAAGAGTTCCTTCATCCCTCTGTGGGATATCATATCCTTCAGCTGTACAGGCCATGTTACAGCATGTTATAACTAAGAATTGACTTCTCTTTTTAGCCTCTTCTTGGTTGGCTGTAACACATCTTTTTGACTTCTTTTTAGCATCACTCTAAAATACAGTTAATCAAAATGAAGGAGCCAAATTGCCAGGTTTTCTTGAGTGAAAGAGAATGTTTGTTCTCTATTAAGTTAAAAAAAATTGAGACAAACATAACATTTAGCAAATAGACAAATTCAAGAAGGAAAACATATCTGCTATGGACAGGAAGGATAGTCTATACTGTTCAAAATTCCTTGTGGCTTCAAGGACTTTGATTTTAAACACAAAACCAATTGTTTAGTTGTTGGTAGAATCACTACCAGAAGCAAACCTGAGATTTCAGGAATTCTAAATAGCCAGTGACATGTGAATATGTCCTATTGTTTAATAGTTTAGTAAATGTGTACCTATCTGGTTGAAGAATATCTAAATTGTTGAGTGCTATTGGTAACTGAACCAGAATCTTTAGACCATGAAAAGTGTGTCTTACAAGCGTTAGTGAGTTATTGCATTGCACACTGTAGATAAACACACATTGATGACTAGATAGTGTGGATGTAATCGAAGGAATGAATGTGAATTGGAGAGAACCATACACAAGGGTTGTGAATCCCATTAGGGTGGAGATAGTGAGAACTGCAGGTGCTGGACAGTCAGAGTGGATAAAGATTTAAGCTGGAATAAGCACAGCAGGTCAGATAACAGCAGAGTAGAATGGGAATTAATGTTTCAGGTTGGAAACTTAAGGTGGAAACCTCACTTGTGGTGGATGACTTGTTCATGAGAAATGCAGTATCCTGCTTCTACAAAGCTTCTTTGCACCACAATAAGCACAATTTCAAGGTGTGGAATCACAGATCATAGTCCATACAATCTAAGCTTTACTTGTGAATTGCAACTCAAATATGAAAGTCTTTCAATAAATAACAAACATAAGTGTTTACAAAATGAAAGTTGTATCATCCAACCCTTGGTTACACGCAGACAACAGACAGGCCTAAGAATCCTGATGCGAAACATTTCTATTATCAAAACTACGTGTGGTACAGCAACATAATGACTACAGTTGACAGCACCAGGTATTGTACCATAGTGAAGCAAGAACTAAAAGGCATTCCTCCTATTGAATTAAACTCAGCAGCTGTCAGCTTTCCCTTTCAAATCAAAAGGACGAACAAGTTTGTGTATGAATTCTGGATGCTTGGAGGAATATTCACAAGCATTGACAGACGTTTAGAACAAATAAACTGCCCTAATGACATGGCAACTCTGTGAATTTGGCAAAGCAATAAATTACATGCAAGGCAAATAAAATGAAACAAAAATAGAAGAAACAATGGAATAAAAAAAAGCTACCAATGATTTCCCTGAGGATTTAATAGAGCAGCGTTGTTGTAAAAACTTGCATGTCCATCCTTTGAGGAAAAAAGAGATCTTTGATAAATTGGGATTTGCACTGTTCAAATTTGAAGGAGGGTGAAAAAGGCACATTGTTAATTCACTGATGAGAAGATTTACCATAGAAAAGAATAGCAAAAGGGTGGTGTACTAGGGAATTTTAACAGGAGGGAGTAATAGAGTGTCGTGTGATCCCAAAGAAAAATATATTACAGCCATGGAGAATAAATTATCCAGACAACATATCATCAACAATATTGAGACAATAGGCCACTAACAAGAAATGCAAACATATTGTGTTCTGCCCAGACAAATTACATGCAAAAGAAAAAAAATCAGCAATAAAACCTGACCGTTGGGAACAAACAAGATTGTATCATCACTAAATGACATGACAAACAATCCAGAAATCATTAAAAGCTTTATAAATCACTCAAGAAGAGAACACATCATCCAAATGCTTCAAGACAACAATACTCATCTTGCACAAATATAAATATCGATACAGTGTGAACAGCTGTAGTGTGAAGAACAGCCATAGACAGCAGACATTTGTGCCTCTACTTTGGGGAGCCAGCCTGCAATCACATTCAATGAAAATAACATGGCAATATGTCAATGAAACATTTAACCTGTCACTCTGGTGACAATGTGCTGTTTAAGAATGGTAGAATGACAAACAAAGCTTCGCAACTCTAAATCAGCTCTACGTCCACCTCAAGACCTGGTGTCTCAGCTCTCAACTCCAGCCAAACATCCAACAATTTGTACAATAACAAAGTAGAAAGAAAAAAAAATGAAACTCCCTGTATATTTATTTATGTATGCACATATGTTTTCAGGCACAAAATACTTACTTCTGTTGGGAAAATGATAAAACACAAAAGGAATAGCATAAGATCCCGAAAGACAGGTCTAACATATGGTAAACGGAGGCAGGGACATGTGCAATCTGCTTGTTTTTCACACAACAGCTGTTCATACTGTCCTGATATTTATATTTGTTTAGTGGTGAATATTGTTTTCATCAAGCATTTAGATGATATGCTTTTTTTGCTGAATGATATGTAAATCTTTAATATATTTTGGATGAACACCATTTGGACTTCCAGCTACCTGAAAAAGCAGTCACCCTCAAGCTAATGTTCCACTGATAACCAAGGCCCAATATGATTTGTTAATAGGACTGTCTCCAGCCTCTGCTAGATTAAATATTTATCTCTGGTCTGGCCTAATCAAATTACTCAATTGTCTATTTGGTGATAAGTTAATTTATACGTTAATGGAAAAACATATCAAAGTCGTTTGATTTCACAGATGACTGAAGAAATGATTTAGAGTCCATAGTTAATACAATATGACATCTTCAGAGTGATATCAATGGACTGACTGAGTGCAATTTTTTTTCTAGCCTCCTCTGCTAAAGGTCCAACTATATGTGTTTAAGTCTTGCTAACAACGGCTGGTAGATAATTTACCAGTGGATGGCATCTCAAACAAAGCATTGTTAGATCCCTCGCTTCATGACTGCATGCACATTTTTAAGTGGCATTCTATAGGAGACTGGGCGACATTGGCTATGCTAAGAAATGTTACAGAATTGTACGAGAAGTCCAGTGAGGCCTATCTCAACAACAGGAAGAACTCGCTGTGTCTTTTAATTAGGCTCTGGTTATTGACGTGAAATTCTCACCAGGCATTGGTGAGTTGCCTATTAAGGGGAATGATTGTTTGTTAACAACATTATTAACTGTACTTCTTGCCTCATCTTGCTGTGAGCAAATTAGATGTTGAGAATTCTCAGAAGTCAGAACAGTTACCTGGCAAACTCTGCTCAACACTTACTCCAAAGGATTTTCATGGTGGATATCCCAGGGCATGCTGCATGGGCACTATCCACATGCACCCCACATCAATGGACATCGGAATTCGGTATGGTCTCTAACAACTCTCATCCACGTACACTACACTTCTTCACTTTAATGGTGCACCTCAGGACACAATGGCAGTTAGAATTCTAATACTGGAGCAAGGACAATGTGCTCTCAAAGACATGCTCCCAGTTCATAACCTGGATGAGCTTGCATCACCAGGTTGCTTGCAGTCTTAGTTTTCACTCAGCTTGAGTCTTCCTCACGGCATTGCTGGCTTGCCGTGCCTTTTTGAGCCTTGGCCCTCAACCAGAGATACCAGGCTCACAAAACTACCGTACTGCTTTGCCTTTTCCTGCAGAACAAACCAGGAAGCTTGTCATGATTTTCAGCAGTGTTCAGTAAAGCTGAGGGAGCTAGCCTTTGGTTAGGAGGTACCAAGAGAGTAGGTCAAGGATTACCCCCATTACCAATCCAGTGGCTTGGACGAGATATGTCAGCTGTCTGGGTGGTCAGAGTCAGGATCCTCACCTCAAAATGGGAATGTTGGGAGGCACAATATCCTTCTTGACTCATTCTGCCTTATTGAAGGTTGTTTTCCACCCAGAATGAGAGAGTGCTAGGTAATAAGGAAGATGAAAGTGGGTGATGTATTTGCTGCAGGTGTGGTGGTGCCCCAAATGGGTGATTAGGCAGCACAGAGGGCATACAGAGTTAGTGGTGTCGGGGGTTATAGTAGGTGAGGGAACATGTTGCAAGCAATAGTAAGAGTGGAAGAACATGAGCCTTTGTGGGAGTTGAGTATGGTAACAATTAGAGAGTGAGTTTGAGGTATCTTAGAGAAGATGATGGCAGAGAAGACTTCCCTCCTACAGTACTGGACATTTCCCCAGATGGCTGAGACTGCACCGACCAATATGACAACCTTGGAGCAGGGTGGTATGGTCTGGTATCATGGCCTCCATTGCCATTCTTAGGGAAGAAGACTTCCTATCTTTGAACCACCCCATTCACCAGGACCTCTAGGTCTCTGCTTGCAAAATGGGGTGTCAATTCTCTTCTGCTCCTCTCCCCCATCTTCCGTGTCTGGGGTAAGTATGAGGAACTCGATCTAGCAATGCTAACTGATGGTGTCGGTGCACCATGACCTTTTAAAGATGGCGAGGGACAAGGGATACTGTTGAATTCTGGGGTATCCTCTGAATGGTGATCAGTGTCCTGGGCAAAAATCAAATGCCAGAGTGACGATAGGGCTGGGGTAGGTAAACTATGTAGTGTGTTTGGTAAGACAGAACAAGAAAGGCCTTGTGACAAAAGCCTCCACAAAAACTGAATGCCAATACAAAAGTAGATTTAGCTCACTGTTAGATTTAATTTGTTCCCGACATTACCAAAAAAAACTGTGGTATTTCACTTCACGAGACTGAAACTTGTATCTTCTCGAACTGCATTGATGATGATGTAACGTTTCAAAAGTTCTTGCTTGTAATGTGGATCCTGCTGTCATTGTGTTTGATGAGCTACTTCCTGAAACACACTGTCCATCTGGTGTAGGTAAATCCATATTATTGTTACCATGGAAGTTCAAGGATTTTGATCAGCGACAGTGACATGTTTCCAAATCAGAAGGTGACTTTCAGGGGAACTTGCAGATTGTGGTGTACCCATGAGTCACCTCCCATTGTTCTTCAATACGGTGGAGATCTTGGCTTTTGAAGGTGCTGTCATAGGATCCTAGGTGAGTTTCAGCAGTGCTTCTTGTAGATGATATACACTGCTATCATTCAGTGATGAGAGAATTGAATAGTAAAGCTGATAGATGGGGTGTCAATCAAAAACGCTGCTTTGTCCTGCATGGTGTCAAGTTTCTTCAGTGTGGTTGTTGCTGCACTCAACTGGGCAAATGAAGACCACTCCAACACACTGCTGATTTGTGTCTTGTAAATGATGGACATGGTTTTGAGGGTCAGGAGGTGAGTACACACTACAAAACTTTCAATTTTGACCTGGTTTTGTAGTCACAGTATTTAAAGGACTGATCTAGAAAGGTTTCTGGATAATAGTAACCCCTCAAGATGTTGTCGATTTGGGATCTATTGAGAGTATTGGCATTGACATGAGCGGCCGGATGTTTAGACTTTTTTCTTGATGAAGATGGTCATTGCCTGCTACTTATGTGATATGATAAATTACTTGTCATTTATCCATCCATGACTTGATGTTGTCCACATCGTCCTGCATTTAGCATTTGAGGAGTTGAGAACTGAACTGAGTACTGGACAATCATCGGTGAAATTCTCTACTTTGGACATTATAATGAATTGAAACTCATTAGGAAAGCAGTTGAAGGTGGTTGGGTATGGTCACAACCCTGGGGAACTCCTGCAGTGATGTCCTGATGCTGAATTGATTGATCTCCAACGATCTCAATCAATTTCCTTTAGATGAGGTATGACACCGCCTGAAGATAATTTTCCTGCAATTTCCATTGACTTCAACTTTACCTGAGGCCTTTGATGCCACATGGATGGGAAAAGCTACACAAGGGGACAATGAATAATTTTGCCACCTTACCAACATTGCTTGTGCCCCTAAATATGTGAGGCTACAATGAAGTGAAAAGCTGAGTATCAGTGAGCAGGTTACTGCTGAGTAAGTACTATCCAATAGCACTGTGAACAACATTGTTCACTATTTTGATGATGATGGAAATTATATTGAATGAGACAATAATTTGTAGTTTGAATTTTCTTGTTTTTTTGTGGCAAGAGGTATCTGGGAGGTTTTTCACATTGATGGTAAGATGTCAATTTTACAGCTGTACTGGAATAGCTTAGCTCATGGTACCATTGGTTCTAGAGCCTCCTGAATGATAGGATGTTACAAGGGCCCATAGTTCTTTATCGATATCCCATGGAGTGAATCCAATTCGCTGAAAACTGGTGGCAGAAATTCAGATGACCTCAAAAGGACATTAAGATGGATCAAACGTTTGGCTCTTCTAACTCTATAATTGCATATCTTTCCTTGTCTTTTGCACTGTCAAGCTCGGTTTCATGCTTCTCGTGGATTGGAATGTTGTGCAACCTCCTGCTCTGAGTTTGCTGATTAATTGACCATTACCATATACAATTAAATGTGGCAGAGCTGAGATCTGAGTTGTACATTGAGGGGTCACTTTGCTCCATCTGTTGCAAGCTGCTTCCACTGTTTGGCATGCAATAATCCTGTATCCCATTTTACCAGGTTGGCAACCCATTTTTATCAATGTGTGGTGCTGCCCCTGGCATGCCCTCTTGCACTCTTCATTGGAAATGATCGCTTGGCTTGTTTAAAATGGGAGACTTGGGAACATGTCAGACTCTGAGATCACAGATTCTACAACTGATAGTTCACAGTACCTGACAGATGACCAGTTTTTGAGTTTCTGGGTCTGTTCTAAATCTATACCATTTAACATGGTGGTACTGCCATACAACATAATAGTAGTTCTCAATACGAAGACATGACTTTGTCTCTGTTTTCACAAGGATTTTCTGATTGTTAAAACTACCAATGAAGTTTTGAAGAAGCACATCCGTGACAGATTAGCGAAGGTGTGATCTAAAAGGGTCTTCCCTGCTGTAGGCTTTTTTAACCGCTTTGGCAGATATAACATTTAGTACTTGGCCAGACCAATCAATATTGGTACCATTGAGCCACTCATGGTATTGGGCACTGAAGTACTTCATCCAGGATAGATTCTGTGTCCTTGCCACCTTTCTTCCATGTTTCTTCAACATGGATTACAGATAGATTAGATTGAGTAGGTTGTAAACATCGGAAGACTTAGTTACCAATGTTTAACTTAATGAGCCTTTGTTTGGTCGAAGTCAATGTTGAGGACCTAAAGGGCAACTTGTCTTGAATCTGTATCACATTGCTGCCACGTGTGGTGTAGTCCATCTACTGGGATGAAATTTATCCAGGAATGGTAATTCAGCGACATTGTTGTAAAGCATGACAGTGTCAGGGGAATGCTCGACCTGGTGTCATGGTAGTATTACTGGACAAATAATCCAGAGGCCCAGGCAAACGTTTGAGGGCTATGGCAACTGTGAAATCTAAATTCAATTCAATTATTATGTCTGGAATTCAAAGCTAATCTGCGATGGTGACCCTGAAATTATTGGATTTTTATTTGACATAAAAACATCCAGGGGAAAGTGAGGACTGCAAATGCTGGAGATCAGAGCTGAAAATGTGTTGCTGGAAAAGCGCAGCAGGTCAGGCAGCATCCAAGGAACAGGAGAATCAACGTTTCAGGCATGAGCCCTTCTTCAGGAAATGATCTGCTGCACTTTTCCAGCATCACATTTTCAGCATAAAAACATCCAGTCTACTGATGTCATTTAGGGGAGGAAATCCTTTTCTGGTTTGTGCTCCATGTGACTCCAGATGCATGCAATATAATTGACCTCTGAAATGATTTAGCAAGCCACAGAAATCAGAAAAGAATAAATGCAGATGGACTTCTTGACATCGGTCTAGGCACCAGAAATCACCAGAGCACAATGTGTTAATAACCCTATTAACCACTGGTGTCATACCAAAATTCAGGGAGGTGCCCTATAGACTAGTCAAGTATCTGTCTGACAAAGTCACACTTATTTGCCATCTTTATCTCCATCCATGATCTGGTCTTTACAACCAACAGGAAGCACAAACCAAAGATAAAGGTACAATGGTAAAGTATTAGAAGTAAGCAACCCTGAGAGATCTTAATATTGACTGCCAAACTAAAAGCAATAATACTGGCTTGAGGTCAAACATATGCAACAGTGTGAACAAATGAGCTGAACTTCAGGTGATGTGTGAGTAATTGCCCTTGTCATTAAGTCAGCATTTGATCTACAGTGGCAGGAGTCCCAGAAGTCAGGATTAAGGAGAAGGCAGACCGTTGATTACATATGAACCCTGAATGAAGGAAGATTGTCTTAATTGTTACAGACCAATCACCTTGGTTCCAACATGTCACTTAGAGTTTCACAGGATATGGTCCTCGTCTAACAAATTCCGTCATCAATGACCCTCTCTGAATTCTAAGGTCAGAAACAGGGATATTTTCTGGGTCTGTACAGCATTCATGACCATTCACAAATCCTCAGATCCTGAAGCTGGTATTGGTCTATATGCCTCAAGGTTTGGATAGCATTCAAGCTTAGGCTGACAAGCAGCAAGAAAAGTCTGCACCACAAAAATGTTAGACATAGCAATGAGAGGGAATCTAATAATTTCCCCTTGCATTGGCATCGCTAAACTGACTACTGGTAACGTCTTGACAATTGTCATGTAAAATCATACCTTTAGTCTTATTGAACTCCTGCAATAGTACACTGTGTCAGGAAAACCCCCCCACAAATGTTAGCCCAGCAAGCCATAATCAGAAGTGAGTCAGATAACTGAAGTGGTGTTCGGTGTTGGTAGGGGCACGTGAACGACAGACCTCCAGGTGATCCTGGGCACTGAACCCCAGATCACGATAGCTTGTGCAGAACCTGGATGAAGCAGAGGTGAAGGTCATAGGCAAAATGCATGCTTAGCAAAGAAATATCATTTGACCACGGTGAGTAAAGTAATCCAGAAAATGAGAGTAGTTACAAAGATGGAGAGGAAACAATGTTGAGAAAATACACCAATAACAAGTGCAGTAAATAAAATACAAGGTATGGTGAAATGCACAAGGCAAAGTGGGCAAAGAAGTGGCAGGTGGAGTACAGTGTGGGAAAGTATGAGGTTATGCGCTTTGGTAGGAAGAACAGAGGCATGGACCATTTTCTAAATGGGAAGAAAATTCAGAAGACTTGAGAGTTCCAGCCCAGAATTCTCTCAAGGTAAACTTGCAGGTTGAATCAGTAGTTGGGAAGGCAAATGCAATGATAGCATTTACTTTGAGAAGCTTTGAATGTGAAAGCAGGAATGTGCTTCTGTAACTCTATAAGGCTCTGGTCAGACCACATTTGGAGTATTCGGAGAAAGTGAGAACTGCAGATGCTGGAGATCAGAGTCTGGTGATCAAAAGCACAGCAGGTTAGGCAGCATCTGAGGAGCAGAAGAATTGACATTTTGGGCATAAGCTCTTCGTCGGGAATGGAGTACTGTGCACAGTTTTGGGCTCATTACCACAAGAAGAATGCACTGGCCCCGGAGCAGATGTAGAGAAGGTTCACAAGAATGGTCCCAGGAATGAAAACCTTAACATATGAGAAACATTTGAGGATTCTGTGTATACTCGATGGTGTTTAGAAGGATGAGGGGGGGTGTCTATTTGAGAGATACAGAATACTGAAAGTCCTGGACAGAGTAGAAGTTGGGAAAATCTGTCCATTGGTTGGAGAGACTTGGACCCAAGGGCACAGCCTTAGAGTAAAGGGAAGACCTTTTAGAATGGAGATAACGAGAAACTTCTTCAGCCAGAGAGTGGTGAATCTATGGAATTCATTGCCACAGAAGGCTGTGAAGGGCAGGTATATTTAAAACAGAGATAGATAAGTTCTTGATGGTCAAGGGGATGAAGGGTTACAGGGAGAAAGTGGGAGAAGGGGGTTGAAAAATTTATCAGCCATGATTGAAAAGTGGAGCAGACTTGATGTTCTGAATGGCCTAATTTCTGCTCCGAGTCTTATGGTCTTACGGGTATAACGTGGCTGGATGAACTTTTCTTGAGTAATGGGACAAGTCCACAGCAAGAATTTGACTCCCTGATTTCCAGACCCAAGGCCAAATTCTGGAATGCAGAAATTAATGTAAGAATATTAGTTTTAAATTGCATATCAGAATAGATATTTCAGATGCTGCACAATGGCTGAAGACAAGAATCCTGAGGCCACCTTCTGCTCAACGTTAATGTTCAGAATGCACTAGAGATAGTGTTAGGGATCAGGTGGGTGTTACACTTTAATAAAATAGAAGGAAATTGACAAAGATCTTGTACATGATTACTAATAATTCCAATTTTCTTTGAAATGGTGATACTTGTACAGGTTTAAATATTCTACAGTTGGCAGGTACCAGAGACCTGAACCTCAGAGAGGTATGGAACACCCTCCACCACAGACACCTCCAGTACAAATTAGCATGATGGAATATAACAGAGTCATAGAGATGTACAGCAAGGAAACAGACCCTTCGGTCCAACCTGTCCACGCCAACCAGATATCCCAACCCAATCTAGTCCCACCTGCCAGCACCCGATCCATATCACTCCAAACCCTTCCTATTCATATACCCATCCAGATGCCTTTTAAATGCTGTAATTGTACCAGCCTCCACCATATCCTCTAGCAGCTCATTCCATACACGTACCACCCTCTGCGTGAAAAAGTTGCCCCTTAGGTCTCTGTTATATTTTTCCCCTCTCACCCTAAACCTATGCCCTCTAGTTCTAGACTCCCCTACCCCAGGGAAAATACTTTGTCAATTTATCCTATCCATGCCCCTCATGATTTTATAAAGCTCTAAAAGGTCTTCCCTCAGCCTCCAATGATCCAGGGAAAACAACCCCAGCCTGATCAACCTCGCCCTGCAGCTCAAATCCTCCAATCCTGACAACATCCGTGTAAATCTTTTCTGAACCCTTTCAAGTTTCAGAACATCTTTCTGATAGGAAGGAGACCAGAATTGC
Source organism: Chiloscyllium plagiosum (assembly GCF_004010195.1). Taxonomy (NCBI): domain Eukaryota; kingdom Metazoa; phylum Chordata; class Chondrichthyes; order Orectolobiformes; family Hemiscylliidae; genus Chiloscyllium; species Chiloscyllium plagiosum. Next base: position 17,269,985 of record NC_057724.1, read on the forward strand.
AGGCAATATTTCAAAATTCTTCACTTTCTGGATAAGCTCGGCTCCAACGTAGCTCAAAAACGTTGACACAAACAAGAACAAAGCTGCTCGCATGATCAGCACCTCTTTAAATATTCACCACCTGAAACATTCACTCCCTCCTCCACTAATGCTCAGTAGCAGTCGTGTTACTGTGTAAAAATTGTGCTGCAGCAGTATGCCAAGCACCTTTCAAACCCATGAGCTGGAACATCAAGAAGGACAATGGTAAGAGACCCATAGAAATATCACTGTTTGAAGGTTGCTCTCCAAGACACACATCAACCTGCCTTGGAACTTTATTGCTTCTCCTTCCATCTTACTAGGTTAAAGTGCTGGAACCCCCTTCCTTACAGAACTGTGGGTGTACAATCATATTTTGATTGCAAAAGACTAACAATAGAGTTGGCCATCACATTTTCAAAAGCAATTAGAAACAAGCAACACTGGACTTGCCAGCAATATGCACATCCCACAAAAGAATTAAAAAGCCATCTGGGCGACAGCTCGAAATTTTGGCAAAAGGCCCCAGATGTTAGCCTGGAGCACTTTTTCATAGTGCAGTCAGCATCACTGGATTGCTGTAGGCTTTGATTGTGTGGTGTCATTCCTATGGTCTCTTCCCTGAAGCTACTGTGAATAGTTAGTTCCAAAGTAATGACCTCCTGAACCCATCAGCGGTGCACCTTCTATCACATTATACTAAATGGTTAAACCTGCCAGAAGTAACAGCTGAGGGCCATTGTTAGGGAAGGGGTTCACCAGAAGCTGCTTTTTCACCACAAGACACGAATATTGCCAATTTGGCTTTTGTCTCAACTTGTGACAATGGGCCGTTTTGACCATTTCCAGATTGGCTGGAGGCTTTGTGCAGCCACAGACTTTAGCCAGGTCACAAGGACTTTCCAGGCTGAAGCTGTGATGCAGTCCATGTAATGACCCAAATTGTTGAGGGCTATCTGCTGGCTAATCTTGAAGACTGGTTTAATGAACTCCAGGGAGCCACTGACAAGGCTATTGCTTGATTGTGTGATTATGCAATTCCTGAAATGGCACAGAGCTGACTGAATATTTGAAAAAAACAGAGAGAAAGATGCAATATTTTCCCATTTTCCCATTGTTTCTTGTAGTTTCCATACCTGCAGTGTTTTTTATGTGTTTCCTCAAGGAGAATGTTTTGTCAGGAATTTAAAACAGTGCATTAGGTTGAAATCCATACCCTAGCTTAGACTGACCGATATTTTTTGAAGTGTCTATAGAACCTAAACACTCCTACTTCATACAAATAAAATCACTTGTATGGCACTGTCATGCAAATCACATAAAAGCTCTGAGGATTTATCATCTGAATTTACATTTGCAATAGGATTAGCGTTCTTAAATGCTAATGAAAGTTAAAAGCTATTTTTATTGCTTGATTGATATTCATGTAATGTCATTGGGAAGCTGTATATCTCCAGCTGATGTCATCAAAATGGGTGCAGTTATAGCCTAGATCAGGCCTGCAAATGAGCCATGAAACAGACCTTGTAAACTGAAGGATAAAGGCTCTCTGTGAGGCATTGGTAGAAGTAACACAAACAGACACATGATTCTAATAAAGTGTAAATCTTTCATGGCTAGCTTCCTGTTTCTTTAAAGGTTAGCATATTTTAATGGAAATGTTGCTGGAATTTGAATGATTCTGATCCACACTTTTGCTTTAAAGCATCTTAATAGAAATCATAGAATCTTACATGATAAGAGGATGCCTTTTGGCCCCTGAATCTGCTGCAGCTCTTTGGAAAGCTATCCAATTAGTTTCACACTTGTATTGTTTTTCTATATACCTGTGCATTTTTCTTTTTGTAGGTGTAGAATTATTCCCTTTTGAAAGTCACTATTAAATTGCTTCTGCTATTATTTTCATGCAATGCATTCTAGATTGTAGAAACTCTATATCTCCTGTTCTTATATTTTCATTTATTCTTTAAAGGGATGTGGACATTGCTGACTATGCCAGTATTTGTTGCCCACATCTATTTGTCCTTAAGGTAGTGATGAGCCATCTTCTTGAACTGCTGCAGTCCTTAAGTAGAGGTTATCTTTGTGCTGAACATCCTGAGATGGGAGAGATATTAAATGAATATTGCATGTCAGTTTTTATGAAATGGGACAGTGTTCAGAAAAGATTTACCAAGATGTTGCTGGGAATGAAGGGTTTGAGATATAAAATTAGGCTGGAAAGACTGGGACATTTTCACTGGAGCATAGGAGGTTGAGAGGTGACTTATTGGGGACACAGATAAGGTGAATGACATGGGCTTTTTCCCTCTGGTGGGGATAGATCAGTTTAGTTTGGGAACATGGTCGACATATACTGGTTGGATGAAGGGTTTGTTTCTGTGCTGTATGACTCTATGATTCTAGTTACACATAAAGTGCTGTTAAGTGGCAATTTCCAGAATTTTGACCCAGCAACGATAAAGGATTGACATTGTTACAAGTAAGGATAGGACTTTGCTTGAACAGAAACCTATGGATTATGATGTTTCCAACCACGTCTTTCTAGTTAGTAAGGGTTGCGAGTTTCAAGTTGGGTGTGGGTGAAGACTTGTAATAGTGACTTGGGCTGTCACATTAATGCTTTGCAAACATCAGTAAATTCTGGATTAAAAATATATTTAACACAGTTCTCATTTGTCAGCATGACCCAGATACAAGTGCTAATGTAATCACTGAGCAGCAGTGTACCATCATACAGTTCCTTGTTTGCGCATACGTTATGATCCATACAAAATCATTCCACCCACATTTTGACTTTTATAAGCAGAAGTTTTGTTTTAAAACAGATCATTTAGATACTAACAAATCTCTGAGATGGTCATCATGGAGTGTCTTAAGTTGAAAGGCCAGTTTAGCCTGCATTTAGCACAAGCTGTTACAATATAGGAAAGGAATTAAAGTACGTACCAGAAATGGCTGACTGAAGGCACATAAGGGCATCACTGCCACTTAAGATACCTGATAGTACTGTTAAGAAGACTACACAGCATTCTGATAAACAACACCCTCTCCTACCAACAGCCAACCAGAGGAGAGATTGGAATTTCAAGTGCTGCATAAAGAAATATTAAGCATTTCATGATCATTTGCTTCTGAAGCTGGGAAAAGGACTTCTGAGTAATATTAGGAGAATTTCCAAGGCACTTTATTGTGACTGCTACCATTCTGAAGTGTTCACCTAAACAAGGGAATAAATTCCTCCAGAATATTGGACAGCAGAAGAAAGTTAGTAACACTTGGGTCATGTGAAGCTTGAGAATTATTTGGTTCCGATGAGGAATGAGAAGATGATGTGAGCACAATCAGAGCAGCACAACATCTACAGGGAGCGGGACAGGCGAATAAAGTTGCCTCTCCCCAGCTTCCTGTGGACATCTTCTACCCATAACTCCAGAGCCAAGCCAAGAACCTGTGCATCTTCTACCTCAATCCTTAAACCATCTCGATCACCTACTGCTGAGTGTCAGACAGCATGTTTCACGCTTTCAATGACATGGTTCTGACGAGCCCAGAAAGTTGAATATAATGAGCACAAATATTATATTTTAAAGGCATCGGGTTCAGTACCTCCAGACAAATTCAAGTGATGATATCCCGAGCTTGGGCCAAAAGCCCATGCTAAATCTAGTCTTTCATAGGTGTGTCGCATTGGCATTTCTTGTTTTGGCAAGATGTTCTGGCACAGTGGTAGTGTCTCTACTCTGAGCCAGGAGGCAAGGGCTCAAGTCTTACCTGCTCCCTGATTATAAAATATTTACAGTTTATTAGAAAATATCTATGATGCTTATTTTGTTGGTTACTTGGAATGCAGTGGCAATGTCCCTAGCTCTCAGCCAAGAGGCCTTGATTCAAGACCCACCTGCTCTACAGTTGTGTAATAACATCTCTGAACAGTTTATTTAAATATCTATAGTGTTTGATTTCTTCTTGTAGGCCATAATAGCCTCCAGTAAATTTTAAATTATCGACATAAAAGGAATCAGCAATACCTTCAATTTTGTAGATTAGGATCTGAATTTAACTTGCAGAAAGAGCAAGGTGGCAATGAAAATGAAGCTGAGAATTTACCCTTTACTGTTGCATAGCTCCAGATCTGACTAACGGCAACTTTAAATTTGGAGCATTTCTCCCAAGCTGGCTGAGTCCTTTCTAAACATGAGGCTCTGATGATGCCATTGATTTCCCTCTGCTATATTACTCTGAATCCTGAGAAAGGCAAATAATAGTCTTGCTATAACACTCCCAGTAAAACAAGAAATTTGACATCATCAAGTAAAAAGCAGCCTACTGAAGTGGCACCACATCCACAAAAGACATCCAATCGCTTGACCACCGATGCTCAGTAGCAGCACTACGAACTATCTGCTAGCTGCAAAGCATAAACACACCTAAAATCCTCAGATAACACCGTCCAAACCCATAACCACTTCGATCTAGAAGGGCAAGTGCAGAAGGTACATGGGATCACTGACACTTGCAAGTTCCTCTTCAAAACACTCATTATCCTGACTTGGAAATATATCACTGCTCCTTCAGTGGCGCAGGGTCAAAATCCTGGAATTCCCTTCCTAACAGCACTGTGGGTCACTGTACAGCGCATGGTCTGCAGTGGTTTGGGAAGGCACCTCACCACAACCTTCTGAAGGGAAATGAAGGGCCAGCAATAAATGTTGTCCCAGACCGTGATTCCCAAATCTCACAAGTGAATTTAAAAAAAAATTTAGGAGCTGCTCACTTTGTAGGGAACTGCTCACTTTGTAAGGCTCTGCCTCCTCAGTGGAGCGTGAGACTAATTTTGGGAGACTTTAGAAAAGATTACATAGCCATGCAAAGGTGAACTAGTACTGGGTCTGAATGTGACTACAGTCAAAGAGTCATAGAGATGTACAACATAGAAACAGATCTTTTGGTCCATGCCTACCAGATTCCCAACTCAATCTAGTCCCACCTGCCAGCACCAGACCCCTATCCCTCCAAATCCTTCCTATTCATACACCCATCCAAATGCCTCTTAAATGTTTCCTTCCTATTCATACACCCATCCAAATGCCTCTTAAATGTTGCAATTGTATCAGCCACTTCCTCTGGATGCTCCTTCCATACACATACCGCCCTCTGTGTGAAAACGAACGTTGTGTCTTAGGTTTCTTTTATATCTTTCCCCTCTCACCCTAAACCTATGCCCTCTAGTTCTGGACTCCCCGACCCCAGGGAAAAGACATTGTCTATTTATCCTATCCATGTCCCTCATAATTTTGTAAACCTTTATAAGGTCACCCCTCAACCTCCGACGCTACAGGGAAAACAGCCCCAGCCTGTTCAGCCTCTCCCTGTAGCTCAGATCCTCCAACCCTGGCAACATCCTTGTAAATCTTTTCTGAACCCTTTCAAGTTTCACAACATCTTTCCAATAGGAAGGAGACCAGAATTGCACACAATATTCCAACAGTGGCCTAACCAATGTCCTGTACAGCCGCAACATGACCTCCCATCTCCTGTACTCAATATTCTGTCCAATAAAGGAGAGCATACCAAATGCCGCCTCCACTATCCTACCTACCTGCGACTCCACTTTCAAGGAGTTTTGAACCTGCACTCCAAGGTATCTTTGTTCAGCAACACATCCTGGGACCTTACCATTAAGTGTATAAGTCCTGCTAAGATTTGCTTGCTCAAAATGCAATTCCTCGCATTTATCTGAATTAAACTCCATCTGCCACTTCTCAGCCCATTGGCCCATCTTGTCCAGACCCTGAGGTAATCCTCTTTGCTGTCCACTATACCTCCAATTTTGATGTCATCTGCAAACTTACTAACCATACCTCTTATGTTCCCATCCAAGTCATTTATATAAATGACAAAACGTAGAGGACCCAACACCGATCCTTGTGGCACTCCACTGATCACAGGACTCCAGTCTGAAAAACAACCCTCTGTCATCTACCTTTGAGCCAATTCTGTACCCAAATGGCTAGGTCTCCTTGTAATCCGTGAGACCTAACCTTGCTAACCAGCCTCCCATGGGAATCTTGTCGAACGTTTTGCTGAAGTCCATATAGCTTACATCTATTGCTCTGCCCTCATCATTCCTCTTTGTTACTTCTTCAAAAAACTCAATCAAGTTTGTGAGACATGATTTCCCATGCACAAAGTCATGTTGACTATCCCTAATCAGTCCTTGCCTTTCCAAATACATGTACATCCTGTCCCTCAGGATTCCCTCCAACAACTTGCCCACCACTGACGTAAGGCTCACTGGTCTATAGTTCCCTGGCTTGTCCTTACCACCTTTCTTAAACAGTGGCACCATGTTAGCCAACCTCCAGTCATCCGGCATCTGACGTACGACTGTTGATGATACAAATATCTCAGTAAGAGGCCCAGCAATCACTTCTCTAGCTTCCCACAGAGTTCTAGGGTACACCTGAACAGGTCCTGTAGAATTATCCACCTTTATGTGTTTCAAGACATCCAGCACTTCTTCCTCTGTTGTATGGACATTTTTCAAAGTGTCACCATCTATTTCCCTACATTCTATATCTTCTATGTCCTTTTCCACAGTAAATGGAGATGAAAAATACTCATTTCGTATCTCCCCCATTTTCTGTGGCTCCACACAAAGGCTGCCTTATTGATCTTTGAGGGGCCCTATTCTCTCCCTAGTTCCCCTATTCTCCTTAATGTATTTGTAAAAATCCTTTGGATTCTCCTTAATTCTATTTGCCAAAGCTATCTCACGTTCTCTTTTTGCCTCCTGATTTCCCTCTTAAGTATACTCCTACTGCCTTTGTTCTCTTCTAAGTATTCACTCAATCTATCCTGTCTATACCTGACATATGCTTCCTTCTTTTTCTTAACGAAACCCTCAATTTCTTTAGTCATCCAGCATTCACTATACCTACCAGCCTTTCCTTTCACCCTGACAGGAATATACTTTCTCGTATCTCATTTCTGAAGGCTTCACATTTTCCAGCCGTCCCTTTACCTGCGAACCTCTGCCCCCAATCAGCTTTTGAAAGTTGTTGCCTAGTACCGTCAAAATTGGCCTTTCTCCAATTTAGGACTTCAACTTTTAGATCTGGTCTATCCTTTTCCATCACTATTTTAAAATGAATAGAATTATGGTCGCTGGTCCCAAAGTGCTCCCCAACTGATACCTCAGTCACCTGCTCTGCCTTATTTCCCAAGAGTAGGTCAAGTTTTGCACCTTCTTTAGTAGGTACGTCCACATACTGAATAAGAAAATTTTCTTGTACACACTTAAATTCCTCTCCATTTAAACTCTTAACACTATGGCAGTCCCAGTCAATGTTTGGAAAGTTAAAATCCCCTACCATAACCACCCTATTATTCTTACAGATAGCTGAGATCTCCTTACAAGTTTGTTTCTCAATTTCCCTCTGACTATTTAGGGGATCAATTATACAATCCCAATAAGTTGACCATTCCTTTCTTATTTCTCAGTTCCACCCAAATAACTTCCCTGGATGTATTTCCAGGAATATCCTCCCTCAGCACAGTGGTAATGCTGTCCCTTATCAAAAATGCCACTCCCCCTCCTCTCTCGCCTCCCTTTCTATCCTTCCTGTAGCATTTGTATCCTGGAACATTAAGCTGCCAGTCCTGCCCATCCCTGAGCCATGTTTCTGTAATTGCTATGATATCGCAGTCCCATATTCCTAACCGTGCCTTGAGTTCATCTGCCTTCCCCATTAGGCCCCTTACTTTGAAATAAATGCAGTTTAATTTATTAGTCCTACCTTGTCCCTGCCTGCCCTGACTGTTTGATTCACTTCTGTTCTCTACTGTACCAGTCTCAGATTGATTTCTTTCCTTACTGTCTCCTTGGGACCCCCCCCCCCCCTACTAGTTTAAATCCTCCCAAGCAGTTCTAGCAAATTTCCCTGCCAGTATATTAGTCCCCTTCCAATTTAGGTGCAATCCGGCCTTCTTGTACAGGTCACTTCTACCCCAAAAGAGATTCCAATGATCCAAAAATTTGAATCCTTCTCCCATACACCAGCTCCTCAGCCATGCATTCATCTGTTCTATCCTCCTATTCCTGCCCTCACTCGTAGCACCGGGAGTAATCCAGATATTATTAATCTCGAGGACCTCCTTTTTAAACTCCTGCCTAACTCTTTGTAATCTCCTTTCAGAATCTCAACCTTTTCCCTTCCTATATCATTGGTTCCAATGTGTACAATGACGTCTTGCTGGCCCCTCTCCCCCTTGAGAACATTCTGCACTCTCTCTGAGACATCCTTGATCCCGGCACCAGGGAAGCAACACACCATTCTGATTTTTTGCTGCTGGCCACAGAAACGTCTGTAGTGTACCTCGGACTAGAGGGTCCCCTAACACAATTGATCTCTTGGAACCTGAGAACCCCTCGTTGCATTAGAGCCAGTCTCAATACCAGAAACTTGGCTGTTCGTGCTACATTCCCTTGTGAATTGATCACCCCCTACATTTTCCAAAACAGCATACTTGTTTGAAATGGGGATAGCCACAGAAGACTCCTGTACTAGCTGCCTACCTCTCTTACTTTTTCCTATAGTTAACCCATCTATGTGACTGCATCTGCGACTTTTTCCACTCAAAGTTTGTGAGAAGATTTGTAGCTCGGGTGCTCATTGTTGTGGTTCTGTTTGCCGAGCTGGGAATTTGTGTTGCAGACGTTTCGGTATATTGGTGGTCGATATATTGGGTCCAGCGGACAGCTGGAACTGACAACCAGAAGCGGCAGATTCAAACCACTACAAATGCTGGAGGAAAGATCACAGAAGCGCTTCACAGGAGGCTCCCAAGCACTGAGGATGTCACCTCGACAGGGGACGAAATGTCTGCAACACTTTTTCCCCTCCCTGTAACTGCCATCCATCACATACTGTGTCCTGTCGGTGAAGAGAGAAGTTGAGAATGTTTGTAGAGTACAGAAGTTCAAGCGGTAATTTACTGAAGCTGATCAAAATGATGAAGAGTTTGTAAAGTAAATAAGGATAAACTGTATTGGGAGGTGATACCTAGAATACACCTGAAAAATAGACAAAGTATTTTCCCTGGGGTGGGGGAGTCCAGAACTAGAGGGCATAAGTTTAGGGTTAGAGGGGATAGATTTAAAAGAGACCTAAGGGACAACCATTTCACGCAGGGGGTTGCATGTGTATGGAATGAGATACCAGAGAAAGTTATGGAGGCTAGTACAATTGCAACAGTTAAAAGGCATCTGGAAGGGTATTTGAATGGGAAGGGTTTGGAAGGATTTGGGTTGGGTGCTCGCATGTGGGACTAGATTGGGTTGGGATATCAAGTCAGCATGGGTGAGTTGGACCGAAGGGTCTGTTTCCGTGCTTTACATCTCTATGACTCTAATTGTGTTTGATACTTGGGAACTTTGCATCCTTATTATGATAAGAGTTTTGCCTCATCGATATACAGTTTTCCAATTTCCTGCCTGCTGAAGAGAAACCAGATGATAATTCCCAATGTGCAAGTCGGCATGGTCACCTGGCAAATCCAGTTCTCCTCTGGCTTCTCTGGCCTGCCATCAGTCACCAACATTCATGGATACAGTCCATGGGCAGTGACTGCACGCACCTCACATCCAGCCTCCATGTCCCCATCAAGAAAGTGAGGTGCCATTTCCCTCTCCCCAACATGTCTGGGGTAATTGACAGGAACCATGCTGGGTAGCTGAGCACTGCCAGTGTTTGACGGGGTGCATGGCTGGGCTTTAAAGATGACACTCGCACCAGGATTCCTAGAAGGTTCCAGCGTGGGACAATACTTCCATCTTTGGCGAGATGGAGAATAGGATGACCAGGGCACCATTGTGCATAATTAATGAGGTGAATTTGGGAAGCTAATGTGAGAAAACTCACTTGGGCTTGTGGACAGAAATTCCCACGAACCTTACCCAAAATGGGCGGCATGGTGGCACAGTGGTTAGCACTGCTGCCTCACAGCGCCAGAGACCCGGGTTCAATTCCCGCCTTAGGTGACTGACTGTGTGGAGTTTGCACATTCTCCCCGTGTCTGCGTGGGTTTCCTCTGGGTGCTCCGGTTTCCTCCCCCAGTCCAAAGATGTGCAGGTCAGGTGAATTGGCCATGCTAAATTCCCCGTAGTGTTAGGTAAGGGGTAAATGTAGGGGTATGGGTGGGTTGCGCTTCGGCGGGTCGGTGTGGACTTCTTGGGCCGAAGGGCCTGTTTCCACACTGTAAGTAAACTAATCTAAAACTAATCTAAAATGACACTTTACTGATTTCTGACAAGACTTTATGCATATAAGGTTGGTAGCTATATTTTCAAGACTTTCAGTGAAGCCATGGGGCTTGTTATATTCAGAGTGTACAACACCAAGATCAATTCCTTCCCAACGAAGAATGGCAGACCTGAGCAGTAAGCATTGCTGGTATCAACCTGGCAAGCATTTGTTTTGCCAACCGTTGGCTACCATACCCAATGCCACTCTTTCTTACTAGTTTGTCTTCATTTGGTTTCCTTTCCAAAAATACTTCAGGATTACAAGCACTTTCAGAGGGCTCTGTTGACATTGTTAATAAAAAGCAAAACTTTGTAAAGCTGCTATGATTCATCCCCTTCAAGTCTGCTAATGAATCTCGAAGTCTTCATTGCATTGTTGAAAAGGTTAAACATTCCCTTTCAGCGGATTGGTTCTTTGCATTTAATAGTGGTGTGTGAAAATGAATTCCTCTAATGTTTACTTTAATGAGAATTTATCGGAGTGAACTTTCTGGCCAAGACTACTTACAATGGATTTAGGGAGTGTGTCAAGTTGCCTTTGGGATCTGAAAGAGGAGGCTAAATAATTAGATTCATTGTCTACAGCTTCATCTTCTTCCCTTAATTCCATACTTATACTTGAGATACCATTCCAATGTAAATATTGTTTTTAACAATATGCTGCATTTTGAGTCTTGCCTTACTTACATTTTTATTTTAAAATGCAAATTCCTGGGCCTTTAGCCAAGTTCACTCATGGGAGTCATAAACACAATAAGCATTAATCCTGAACAGTTTTTTTTAATGGGAGGAATGAAAAAACAGGCAACTGAAGAATGCAAGTTCAATGTCCTTAGCATTTTGCAATGCTACTTTGAGTATTATTGACAATTAATTAGTAATTTGGTACATTAAGTTTCACATCCCCTGATTTATTTCTGTTGGTACACACATGAGTTTTTTGAGGGATTGGAACATGTAGAAATGGATGGTTTGTTGTTTTTCCAAGAGGGTGAAAGATTGTCTCTGGGTCCACCTTGGAAGATAGACCTTCAGTTATTAACGTAAAGGAACTGCACACCAATCAGACAGCGATAAGGCTACCTTCTCCTCAAATTGAGACCATGAGGTCAGAAGACCAGAGGCTAGCAGCTTTGCAAGTAGCAGCACTACAGAAGAAGCTGTGGCTGCTGCCAGAAGGACAGCTTCCCTCCCCTGAAGTACCAGCATCATGAAGTCCCCAAGCCTTATAAGTCATGTGATGGTGTGGTTCATAGGCTGGAGATGGAGAGGAGAGAATGGCAAATGTGTCACGAGTACGGGCAAGCTGTGTCTGTCAGGAGGGTTCGTCTTCCTCATGTCCAGTCCTTCGATCTCAGGCACTGATCACCTTTGAGTCGAGAGTGTGGTGCTGGAAAAGCACAGCAGGTCAGGCAGTGTCTGAGGAGCAGGTTTTGGGCAAAAGCACTTCATCAGGAATGATTGCCTTTGGTCAAAGGATTAGCTGTCCCCATCTCCCAAAGGTGTCAAGGAGCTCACACAGTCTGGTCCATCCTGCTTGCTGCATGGTGACAGATTCGTGTGCAGCTGAGATAAAGGAGGGAGGAGTAGATTTTGTTATACTCTGTGTGGGAAGACATTAGACAAGTCACTGACATGCCAAATAAAGAAATCACCAAGAAGATTCCAGTGTACATTCCACATGAATTACAAGGCAAGTGTTACTTCAAATAAAAAGCAAAGTTTCACTTTAAATTGTTGCCACAATAAAATTATATCATTCCCAAGACTGGAAACCATTGGGAGCCACAATGCCACTTCAGTGGCCAAAGCTGCTGATGGTGCAGCAACATGCAGACCCCTGATAATTGGGTATGATAGTTCAGTTTACATTTGGGATTTTTGGAGGGGATAGTGCACAGGGAAAGAGGAGGTTGAAGGCAAAGCCAGAGGGTGGCATTCAGCAGCTGCACCCAACCCACATGATCAATGGATGGCAAATTGAGCAGGACAGCAAGCCACTTTCCTGGACCACTGCAATCCATCAAGACCAGGTTCATTCCAACATTATTAGGAAGGGAGCTCCACCAGGATTTTGATTCAATGACTCTGAAAAAATAGCAATATAGTTCCAAGTAAGGGTGGTGAGAGGCTTAGGGGGAAAATTGCAAGCGGCAATGTACCCATGTCTGTGTTAATCTTGTTTTTCTCTGATGTTGAGGTTTGGAAAATCTTGGTGAGATGCCCCAATGCATTGTGTGGACACATTGCTGCCATTGTGCCCTAGTATTAGAAGGAGTGATTGTTGAAAGTGATGGTTGTGGGACCAATCAAATAGGCTTTATTGCCATTACTTGTGTTGAACATCTTGAATGTTGTTGGAGCTGTATTAATCCAGTCAAAACTGGAGTCCTCCAGATGAAAATGTGTCTGGCTGCTATAAACATCTTCTTTAAGTTGGAACTTTATGGAAGTAAAAGGATATCTCAAAGGTCTAGCCACTCTAATACATAAAATTAGTTTTGAACTTCTTGACATGCTTTAAGCTGAAGAAGAGACCGAAAAAAGCTAAGTGCAAAAATAAGCAATCATTATTTTAAAAAAAAACATCATAGGAGTATTCTTCACAATTGAGGGCTACATATCTTTAGAACATAGAATAATATAGCGCAGACCAGACCCTTCAGCCCTTGATGTTGCGCTGACCTGTGAACTAATCTAAGCCCAATGCCCCTACACTATCCCATCATCATCATCTATATGCTTATCCAAGGACTGTTTAAATGCCCCCAATGTGGCTGAGTTAACTATATTGACAGGCAAGGCATTCTACACCCTTACCACTCTCTGAGTAAAGAGCCTACCTCTGATATCTGTCTTAAATCCATCACCCCTCAATTTGCAGCTATGCCTCCTTGTACAAGCCGACATTATCATCCTCGATAAAAGACTCTCACTGTCCACCCTATCTAATTCTCTGATCATATTGTCTCTATTAAATTCCTTCTTCGCCTTTGTCTCTCCAATGAGAACAGACCCAAGTCCCTCAGCCTTTCCTCATAAGACCTTCCCTCCAGACCAGGCAACATTCCTGGTAAATCTCCTCTGCACCTATTCCAATGCTTCCACATCCTTCCTGTAATGGGGCAACCAGAATTAAACACAATATTCCATGTGAGGCCACATTAACTTTTTGTACAATTGCAGTATGACATTATGGCCCTGGAACTCAATCCTTCTACTAATAAAACCTAACACACTGCATGCCTTCTTAACAGCACTATCAACCTGTGTGGCACCTTTCAGGGATCTCTGTACATGGACACCAAGATTCCTCTGCACATCCACACTCCCAAGAAGCTTTCCGTTGACTTAGTATTCTGCTTTCCTCTTATTCTTTCCAAAGTGAATCACCTCACATTTATCTGCATTGAACTCCATTTGCCACCTCTCAGCCCAATTCTGCAGTTTATCCAAGTTTCCCTGCACCCTGCAACCTGCAACATTCTTCCACACTGTCCACCATTCCTCTGACCTTAGTGTCAGGTACAATTGCAACATTTAAAAGGCATTTGGATGGGTATATGAATAGGAAGGGTTTGGAGGGATATGGGCCAGGTGCTGGCAGGTGGGACGAGATTTGGTTGGGATATCTGGTCGGCATGGACAGATTGGATTGAAGGGTCTGTTTCCATGCTGTACATCTTTATGACTCTACATGACTCTAAGTTGCATTTGATATGCATCATTTTATAAAAACTTAGTGATTTCAGAAAATTTCCAATGTAACAAGTCACATCAGCAATATGTAATTACTTTTAAACTCTTAATGAGTCTCTCACTTGCTAGAAGCACCTTATTATGACATTTGCCTGATTAGGATATCTTCCTGAACCAAATGCATGAGACAAGGGACTTAAACATCAGGTAGCCCCAAATGAATATATCCAAAATTTGCTCTGCTATTCTGAGCCTGCAAAATTTTCTCAGAGCTGAATGCCAAGGCTTTTTTTTTAAACAAGGAATTGTGATTTGATTTCAGGTGGATTTACTAAATGCATTGTTGGGCTTTTGCGGTAGCTGACCAAACAGTTGCTGCAGAACCAACCAGCTAAATTCACTTTAATTTTTCCAATTTCAAGCAGATATGTGGGGCAAACTGAGCTCAGCAAACTGGGGACAGGTGAAGCATAGGATTTGGAAACAAGAGTTGGTAATATCAACTGATTAGCTGATGTTATGATAAATTTAGTTTAGAGGTTAGGGTTTAGGGGTATTGCATCAAATATGGTGCAACAATTGCATCTTCAGAGAAATATTGTGACTTTTTTAAAAATTAGAAACCAAATGAAAAGAATCATTTAATTCTATCCTCTTGCTGCTGTAAATGATGGAAATGATGTCCACCACATGTAGTTTTATCTTTAGGCAGACTGAGATGGGATGCCTGGAGGGAAATGATTGTTCTTGTGATTTATGTTTGATAGCAAATCTATGCAAATTGTTCATTTTCACTGCAGAGCCATAAGATGAAGACTTGTCTCATCGTTGTGGTGATTTTCCAATGACAGTAGCATAAGCTATAAAATCCAAGTAGATGTTTCTTAACTTATTTAACAAGTGAAAAGTTAGGTACTTGAAAGCTATCACACAATACATTGGGAAAACAAGATTGATGCAGCTGAGATTTATAAAATAAGGAGTTATACTCATTTGTAGGTGATTTGAGCCATTAATTGTAAAAACAATGTGAACCCCTCAGACTCAGGGAAATTAACAAGGTAAGGTCACTGAATGGTTGAGCTCAGCGTTGAAGAAGAAGGAGAAGTTGACAAGTGTTAGAAAGTCTGTTTAACAGTCAGTCGAGATGAATGGCACCAACACCCTGAGGGATGTTCAAACCCCTGAGGCTGTTGGAAAGTGGGTGTTTATTTTAACGAAGCATTCAGAAGCATTTGGAAACTATGACATTGCCTTCCCAGGGTACTGCTGATTTATCACATTCAGCAATAAGTTCAGGATTTCTCAGATACATTATCTATTGGATTGTTTATAAAATTCCATGTTTTTAGCTACTTTTGCTAATATAAGTAATGTAGTTGCTGTAGGGTAAGAATTCAGCACATGACAGGGAGCAAGAATGTGCCTACTGATGATCATTCTCTGGATGTTTCAACCGGTTATGTATTAAAGACACTTTGTCCAGGCAGTCTTGTGGGTAAGGTGAACCAAGAGACACAGAATTCAGTTTGCAGTTCAACTCCATTTAATTAACAAAATATTCCTGATTAAAAACAACGTGGGAGCATTTCCCAATATAAATAAATAAATATTCACTCTCTACCTATCTCTAGCCTTATGATAATGGATATTACCTGCAATAATGCATGTGTTTAAGCAGGGCCATTGGTATCTCCTCCTTCATTGAAGTAGAGCTGATTCCCTTTCATGAAGGTGGGTCTCTCATATCAGGGCAGATCTTCTCCTGGATCTTCTTGGCTTGCTACATGGTCTTCAGTCATGAGTATTGCTGTGAATCTTTGCTGAGAGGGTGGCTTCCAGGTGTGTGTTCTCATCGTGCCCCCCCACCCCTTCCCACACACACACTGGACCATTTGGATGTTCTGTGGCTTCTGGCCATTGCAGCCATGAGTGGGATATCCAAAGGGGTTGTACTAACACCTTTCACTGTTGCCATCCTGGGGAGCTATAAAGTGTCCATCCTCATTCACTGGTGGGCAGCCTCGGTGCCAGAAAGTCTGATCAATACTTCTCCAGTATACAGCCCTTGGGCTGGTTGTAACTGGATCCCCCAAACCTTCATAATCTCTTGAATCTTGGTTTCCACTGTCCTCTGTAACCGATAGCTACTGGATACTGTTCAATTTGATTTGCCGAATTTTTAGTCAGGCCTGCTTTGTCTGGCTGTTGATCAATTACTGGGTAAATGCTTAAAAATGATTCTGCCAATTCTTGATCAGTTGTATAAAAGTCAATCAATTTGCTTTAAAAATATGGCCTACGTATGTTTCATTCCTAAATATAAGCACAGATCCACATTTTAATTGGACAGACAATCTGTCACACCTTTTACAATCATAAATCTCACTTGTGAACATTTCCCTGACATTGACAGCTCCAGGAAACATCAGCTGCCAAAGAAGCTTGTCCCCTCAAACATGGGGAGAATATTCAGTGTCCGATGTTAGTACTTCAGTACATTTCTATCACAGCTAGTACCAAATGTAGGTTGTGCGAGCTTAAATTGTGAGAAATGTCTGCCTGGTTTATTTTAAACTAATCCTTTCTGAACAACTGATTTGAATGTTTCTTCTAAAACAGTTGGTTAGTTTTACAACCGAGTTAAATTATAAATGAAAATTGTACGTTTGCAGCAATTATCATAGCTGTTGCATTGTTATCAATCATAACATGTCACTATATTTGGGTTACATACTGCATGTTGGCAGATGCATGTAAAACAGTAATTTATTTTCGTCTTTTGTTTTTGGAAATGTTACTATTTTGTTTCTTTACTCCATTATCCTCTTTTTGTTCACCATATAGTTTTGACAGCAGTTGTTCCCAGGTTTCTTCCAATTCGACTGATAAAATTATTGTAATAAAGAAATGGACTTGAACAATTAGGGATATCTCAAATTGCTGCATCAGTGTGTCAGGGTAGCCAATTTCCGGTCTACAGTGTTCACACTGCTGGTTGAAACCTGAGAGTGAACCTTCCACATACAATGAGGCCAATAGGCAAGAAGTCCACTTTAAATTGAAACCAGATTATTGCGCTGCTGTTGTCAGAAAATCCTACCATGGTGAGCGCGAGCTGCTGAAGATTCAATCCATTGGGAACTAGGACTTCGGAGAGAGACAGACTGGAGGCCTGTGACCAGTGGAGTGCCACAAGGATCGATGCTGGGTCCTCTACTTTTTGTCATTTATATAAATGATTTGGATGTGAGCATAAGAGGTACAGTTATTAACATAGAACATAGAACATAGAAGAATACAGCGCAGTACAGGCCCTTTGGCCCTCGATGTTGCGCCGATCCAAGCCCACCTAACCTATACTAACCCACTATCCTCCATATACCTATCCAATGCCCGCTTAAATGCCCATAAAGAGGGAGAGTCCACCACTGCTACTGGCAGGGCATTCCATGAACTTACGACTCGCTGAGTGAAGAACCTACCCCTAACTTCAGTCCTATATCTACCCCCCCTTAATTTAAAGCTATGCCCCCTCGTAATAGCTGACTCCATACGTGGAAAAAGGTTCTCACGGTCAACCCTATCTAAACCCCTAATCATCAAGTCACCCCTAAACCTTCTTTACTCTAATGAAAACAGCCCCAAGTGTCTCAGTCTATCCTCATACGATCTTCCTTCCATACCAGGCAACATCCTGGTAAACCTCCTCTGCACCCGTTCCAGTGCCTCCACATCCTTCCTATAGTATGGCGACCAAAACTGCACACAATATTCCAGATGCGGCCGCACCAGAGTCTTATACAACTGCATCATGACCTCAGGACTCCGGAACTCAATTCCTCTACCAATAAAAGCCAGTACGCCATATGCCTTCCTCACCGCACTATTTACCTGGGTGGCAACTTTCAGAGATCTGTGTACATGGACACCAAGATCCCTCTGCTCATCCACACTACCAAGTATCCGACCATTAACCCAGTACCCCATCTTTTTGTTATTCTTCCCAAAGTGAATCACCTCACACTTAGCTACATTGAATTCCATTTGCCACCTTTCTGCCCAGCTCTGCAGCTTCTCTATATCCTGCTGTAACCTGCCACATCCTTCCTCACTGTCAACAACTCCTCCGACTTTCGTATCATCCGCAAACTTGCTCACCCAACCTTCTAACCCCTCTTCCAGGTCATTTATAAAAATGACAAACAGCAATGGTCCCAAAACAGATCCTTGCGGAACACCGCTAGTAACGGCACTCCATGAAGAAACTTTGCCATCAACTACTACCCTCTGTCTTCTTCCATCCAGCCAATTCCTAATCCAAACCTCCAACCCACCCCCAATGCCATATCTCCGTATTTTCTGCAGTAGCCTACCATATATTATTGTAACTCATGACAAAAGGAAAAATTGAGAGATTGTTCAAAATGTTATTCTGCTTCTGAAGA
>NC_057724.1:17290704-17318643 GCF_004010195.1 Chiloscyllium plagiosum
TGACACCAAAATTGGAGGTGGAGTGGACAGCGAAGAGGGTTACCTCAGATTACAACAGGATCTGGACCAGATGGGCCAATGGGCTGAGAAGTTGCAGATGGAGTTTAATTCAGGTAAATGTGAGGTGCTGCATTTTGGGAAAACAAATCTTAGCAGGACTTATACACTTAATGGTAAGGTCCCAGGATGTGTTGCTGAAAAGAGACCTTGGAGTGCAAGTTCATAGCTCCTTGAAAGTAGAGTTGCAGGTAGATAGGATAGTGAAGAAGGCATTTGGTATGCTTTCCTTTATTGGTCAGAGTATTGAGTACAGGAGATGGGAGGTCATGTTGCGGCTGTACAGGACATTGGTTAGGCCACTGTTGGAATATTGTGTGCAATTCTTGTCTCCTTCCTATTGGAAAGATGTTGTGAAACTTGAAAGGGTTCAGAAAAGATTTACAAGGATGTTGCCAGGGTTAGAGGATTTGAGCTATAGGGAGAGGCTGAACAGGCTGAGGCTGTTTTCCCTGGAGCGTCAGAGGCTGAGGGGTGACCTTATAGAGGTTTACAAAATCATGAGGGACATGGATAGATAAATAGACAAAGTCTTTTCCCTGGAGTCGGGGAGTCCAGAACTTGAGGGCATAGGTTTGGGGTGAGAGGGGAAAGATATAAAAGAGACCTAAGGGGCAACCTTTTCACACAGAGGGTACTACGTGAATGGAATGAGCTGCCGAATGAAGTGGTGGAGGCTGGTACAATTGCAACATTTAAGAGGCATTTGGATGGGTATATGAATAGAAAGGATTTGGAAGGATATGGGCTGGGTGCTGGCAGGTGGGACTCGATTGGGTTGGGATATCTGGTCGGCATGGGTGGGTTGGACGGGTTTGTTTCCATGCTGTACATCACTATGACTCTAAAAGACAAGCATATTTGCCTAAGGACTCAGTTAGTTCAGTTGGCTGTTTGGTTGCTTTGCAATGCAGAGTCATGCCAACAGTGTGGGTTCATTGCCCATACCAGCTGAGGGCTCTAGCGTCTTAACATTGCCGCTAGTTTGAGGTGTGGTTAACATTACCACCAGTCATCTCTCTCCAATGAGAGAGAGCAGCCTATGGTCTTCTGTAACTGACTGTGAAAACTCATTTTATCTATGTAATGCACAGTATTATTTTCATTTTAAAGAAGGTAAAATGTATTCCTCAAATTCTAATCTCTTAGGCAATCATTGCCTCGTGTTGAGTAGCTGTGTGTTCAGCAGCCAAGGAGCTAAGGACTGCAATACCTTCCCAAAGTATTCACCTCTCTCTTCTTTTTGTGACACTTCTTAAAGCTATCTCACCAGTCACACTTTCTGGTCACCAATCTTTATAATGTAGATTACAATCTAATTTTGTTTAATAGGTAAATCACCTTGGGATGTTGTACTGTTTTAAGGATGCTTTTTAATTGCGTGTTGTGGTTTTATCAAGTTAAATGTGTCAGACAATTATTTGTTGAATTATTATAAATTCCTATTAAAACATAGTGGTACCTTCCATCTCACATGAAAGTTTATCCTCAGATACGTTTTCCGCAGTGCAAGAAATCTATGCAGATAAGATTTGAGTGCCCAGAGTGGGTGATACAAAGCCTTTGACAACAGTTAGAGCTGACACCACTGCCTGGACCCTTCAGCCCTATTTAGTAAAATGTCAACATTTTTCCAATGAAGAGCTTGAAGAATCCTTCGCTCAATCCAAAGTCTTTCATGATAACCCCACGAGATTTATGTTGCGAAGCATGGAAAGAGTAGGTGGACAACATTTGCCCACCACTGTGGGACAGTTAGCTTCTTTGTGTGAAATTGGGTCACTTGCAACTGGAGAGGTTGTGACAAGGCCAGGAATACGTCACTTCATGAGCGATTGCACATGACTCTGCAGAGATAAATAGAAACCGATGGAGTATTCGGGTCAGATTTAAAATGGAAATAAATGCATTATTCCTTAATATATACCAATTATTAAATGTTATGATCATTAGAAATAAAAGAAAACCCAAGAATTTGACTGAAATAGCGAAGTTGTTTTGCGTTATTATTGGTGACTGAAGAGACCAAGACTTGAATTTTCACTAGATAATCAGGATTTTAGAGTCAGGCTGTTTCTTGCCTCCACACACCTTATCTGGGAGAGAATGTTCCAAAAGTTGGAATTTTCACTCCGGGGAGCTCTGATCTCTGAGAATCAGACTGGCTGAACCTGGAATAGATATGACAGCTGACTGGATGGGAGATTTGCATTGGTGCACTGGCATTGTGTCAAGAGGTTTTAACAAATCATAATAACATTCTTCCAGATCTCATTCCTCACTCCCCCCTCAGCATTTCACACACATCCCTTTCCCTCATCCATGCTAAAATATGCCACTTTATGCCCCCATCCACACTCCTATGGCTACTAATACACTCTATAACAATTTATGCATCTCTATACAATCCCTTGGTCTTTTATTACCCCAATCCAATTTATAACCACAGCCAACCCTATTTCCGTATATAGCTCCCATGTCAACTTCAAACCAAACTATGTTCTCCATCCACCCCCATTTCCCTTCCATCTACCATGCCAACTAACCAAGTTCCTAATTCTTTATAAAATGAACATTGGAATTTCTTGTCCCATTTCATGAGTCTATAACAATTTAGAGCTTCTAATCAAACTCTGAAATTGCAATCACTCACTGTGATAATAGAAGGTTGTGAAATGATTGTGTAGCACTAATTCAGTAATGGCACCCCTCAGACATCTGTCAAAATGCAAAGTGATATACCAAGCAATTTTTAAACACTGAATTTATGAAAATAATAATTGAAGGGTAGGTGTTTTAAATGCCTTAACAGCTGAACATTTCCTTTGATAACATTAGTAGATTAGATTATCTACAGAGTGGAAACAGGCCCTTGGCCCAACCAGTCCACACCGACCCTCCGAAGAGTCATCCGCCCAGACCCATTTCCCTCTGACTAATGCACCTAACACTACCGGCAATCTAGCATGGCTAATTCACCTGCACATCTTTGGACTGTGGGAGGAAACTGGAGCACCCAGAGGAAACCCATGCAGACATGGGGAGAATGTGCAAACTCCACACAGACAGTCACCCGAGGCTGGAATCGAATCTGGGATCCTGCTGCTGTGAGGCTGCAGTGCTAACCACTGAGCCACCGTGCCTCTCCTAACACCTCCTACTCTCACAACAATGGAAAGTAGTTCATTTTGACAGCTCCAATGAGCTTGAAGCTGTGTTTATGCATATTATTTCCTCAAAAGGGCATCTTACCTCTGCCAAATGGCACTATACCTCCCCATAAGTTTTCCTGAATCCATATCCAGAGAGGCACTGTACCTCTCCAAAAGAGTATCTCCCCCTTTTCACAGTGCCCTGTAAAATTCAGACCTGCTTTAACCAGGGTCTCATCTGCACATGCCTAATTTACCTAAATTGATATGGTCAGCTGGCTCTGCAAAATGCACATGTGCGAAATATAACCTGCCGACTTCTGTTCCCAATGGTAGGTGCCCTGATTGGGGGTGGCACCTTTGGATTCTGGCCTCTCCTGACACCTCCTACTCTCAATAATGGAAAGGCTTTCTGTTGTTGTGAAGATCCTAGCACACTTTTTGATCTGCTTATTTTTGAGCAATTGAAGCTTAGGAACATTTTATTATTGGAGGGCTTCTGGTCTAAGCAGACTGTGTTTCTATTTCCTGCGTCCCCCTTCTGTAGTATTTCTTTCTGTCCTACTTATAATTTGTTTTCTTAGTAATGGTGGACCAGCTGTTTCCGTCAGCAGTCTCTGACTGACATATCTGTTAGTTGTTGTCAGGCAGACAGCAAAGTCTTTTCAGATGATTGTTGAACTGTTATTGAGGTGCACCTCCGTGTTGCTTACTGGCACATGTTTAACCATAATGCATTGCTTTGGGCTTTCTGGAGTCCTCGATAAACGACATTTGCCTTGCTTCAGGAATGGCAGAGTATGAGAATTCATTCAATGCTGGCAGATCAACTCTGTTGAGGACTTCTTTGTTTGTGGGTTAGTCCTGTATTTGATATTCATAATCCATAAACATGATGGAGAGAAAACATTGTTTATGGAAGCCCTGTTTGTTTCTGATTCTGACTTATAGAAGACAGGAGCGATGATGACCAATCTGCATTCTTGCATTTTGAAAGGGATGCCTAATGAATACTTTCATGGCACATCCTTCAAGAGGTGACCATAGGAGCAATTGACCTTGGATAGTTGAATGTCCACATTCTAATTGACGGTGGCCTGATTTGAGATAATTCTACCCAGACAGATAAACATTTCTGCTGCATTGAAGTTACTGGTGTCGGTGCTGATCTGCCCTGGACTGTAATTTCTTTGATGCTGTAGTTGGTACACCACTTGCATTTTCTTCAGGCTCATAATGAAATCAAAGGCATTTTCTGTCCCAAAAGAAAATGGCCGATACACTAATTTCGTAGATCACATGAAGGAAGCTGATACTGCCAACTATAGAAGATAATGCCTAGTTTTGAGCACCCTGCAAGGTGTCTCACTGTCAATTACCTGGCAGCCAAAAATGGTCAAGCAGAATAGAGCCCTCTTGGACAATATCGCTATTTCAAATAATGTTGAGCACGTATGTGTGATAGCTCCAACCTTATTCTCTATTTTCTTTGGTATGACACTGCAAAGAGTAAGGAAAGCCCGACAGAAGGTTTGCACATCAACTTTCACACAGATGGCAGTTTCATCAGCTTGTGATGACCACTGCCACATAGCGAAATCACAGCAGTGCCTATCAAAGAGATTCTATTTACCGATTGTTTCCTCTGTGTGTAACCATGTAGCCAATTGTAAACTGATGATCGGTAGACATTAGTAATTAAGGGACTGCAACATCTGCCCTGCTGAAGAGGGAGCCCAGATGTCAGAAGGGACTGAGGCAACAAATTTGTCTTGAACAGGTGTCCATGCTATGTATTCTTCCACTGCTATCCCATGTCTTAGCAGAGGGCTCATGAAATCAAACATATGCTGACATCCCATGACATTTACAAGAGAGGCACAAACTTGTGATATGATGTTATAATTAGTTGCACAGCTATCTTACACTGTTTATTACTGTACAGTATTCTGATAATACCCTTAATGGAGTGTCTGAACACAACTGTGCTGCATGAAAATGGATATTAATTTGAAAAACTGTGTGCTTAAAGACATTTGGATAGTAATTAAGACAGCAATTATGTGCAAATGAATGGAGGTCTATATATATTGCTTTCTTCTTATGGGTGTGTACCAGGAGCTGATAATAGAAATGTTTTATTTACAGGAAACAGAATGCTTTACGGTCGGTTCTGCTATAATGTGTGTTCCTTCAATGCAAATTGACTTGAATGTAATTCAAGAATTTGGACCGTTATTGTAGAACATGAACTTTCCTTACCTGTATTGGCTTTCATGCAATTCTGACTCCATTCGCCTAAATGGCTTGGCTATTGCACGATTTTCCTATAACATGGAGAAGGAAGTGCTGGATGTCTTGAGACACATAAAGGTGGATAAATCCCCAGGACCTGTTCAGGTGTACCCTCAAACTCTGTGGGAAGCAAAGGAAGTGATTGCTGGGCCTCTTACTGAGATACTTGTATCATCAATAGTCACAGGTGAGGTGCCGGAAGACTGGAGGTTGGCTAATGTGGTGTCACTGTTTAAGAAAGGTTATAAGGACAAGCCAGGGAAGTTTAGACCAGTGAGCCTGATGTCAGTGGTGGGCAAGTTGTTGGAGGGAATCCTGAGGGACAGGATGTACATGTATTTGGAAAGGCAAGGACTGATTAGGGTTAGTCATGTAGGGTATTGTATCATCAAGAGAAACCCATAGTACAAGATAATGTCCACAGCAGCATGCAAAGAAAAACACAGAGTCAGGAAGCTTCCAAAGTTCTGTCCATGCTACCCAAAGTCCAGGGATTACCACAATGCTGCAGTTTACATATCCCAGTCAGACAATGCATGTGGTCAACTTGACAGATCTGATGATGACCATATAAATACTGCTAACATTTTTCAGATCTCAGAAAATCAACATACAGTTCAAATCAATTTCAGAATAAACAGGCTTGAAATAAATGCAGTCACAAAAGTTGAGGCATTTACCTCAATTGAAGTGATATATCCTGATAGGAATGGACAACATGCACTAAATGTCAAGATTGATACTGATGTCAATGTAAATATGCAATCCTTTACGCATTTTACAGCATTGAGTGGTCATCACATAGTAAGATAACTGCTTATAACAGGTCCATATCCCATGCAATGGCATTACCTGTCTCAAATGCTGATAAAGATCTGGGGTGGACAATTGAAACCTTTTACATTATTGAATGATGAAACTCCAACCATTGGCCTATCAATTTGTATGGGTGTACATAATATTATGATCTACAAGGTGACAAACACATCAATTGCAACACAAAACACTCTAGACACTAACATTGAAACAGTCTATCACCTGACTAAGTATTATCAAGTTATGATTGATGCTGTAAGCAACTTTAACTGTGATTCAATGTTACATTTGGAAGACTATAAGCGACCAAATATTTCTCCTGTTTGTAAATCTAACACTCATATTTACAGAAAGCTCAAACTGGAAATGGATTCCGTAGCACAAAACAACATCATTCACAAAGACAAGCTTCACACTGATTGGTGCAGTGATTTCTTATGTCTTGAGGAAAGACAGACTATGTTTATGTTCGAGGTGACTTCAAGGTGATGCCTACACTTTTTCAAGCTTGATGCCAAGAACACAGCTTTCCCCAATGTCACTGTGACTGTCATCTCGTAGAACAACTTCTGGTAGATACTGCTTCTTCAGATTACAAATTTGAATTTTTTATCAGCCAGGACATTTTCCAGCAATATATGGATGATATCATTGAGAATCTACCATGTTATCTCTATATCACAGAAGACATTGCAGTCCTCAAAATAATGAAGCTTGAGGAAAAAAAGAAAACACCATCTGTTCATGACAGCAGCAAGGAAACATGGTCTTGTTTACAGTAAAAACTGTCAAATTAATATGAGTGAAAATCAAATTCTTCAGTTGAATCCACTCATCACTGAAATAGAAGACATACAGAAATATCTATATTGCAAAACAAAAGTGTCTCAAATTCTTTGACTTTTATGGAGTTTACAATAAAGTCTGTGTGGTTTTCTTCTGGTTGCTTCCCACAATCCGAAGATGTGCAGGTTAGGTGCATTGGCTAAGGGAAATGTAGGGTTATGGGGATAGGCTATGGGGAAGCTGGGTCTGGGTGGGATTCTCTTCAGAGGGTTGCTGTGGACTCTATGGGGCAAATGGCCTGCTCCCACACTGTAAAAATTCTGTGATATGGCATGAAGATCATCAACATATTTTCCAATCTCTCCAGAATACTCCATTATCCAATAAGTGTTTGCCTCAATATTATGATCCCCCCCAAGATTGTCAGTTGAGAAGTAGACGCATCCCAAAAAGGCTTGGAGCATGCCTAACACAGGAGAAGACCGCATAAAACAAGTTTATTTTATTTGATTTTTTGGTCCTTACAGCATAGAGTCATAGAGATGTACAGCATGGAAACAGACCCTTCAGTCCAACCCGTTCATGCCGACCAGATATCCCAACCCAATCTAGTCCCACCTGCCAGCACCTGGCCCATATCCCTCCAACCCTTCCTATTCATAAATCCATCCAAATGCCTCTTAAATGTTGCAATTGTACCAGCCTCCACCACTTCCTCTGGCAGCTCATTCCATACCCATACCACCCTCTGTGTGAAAAAGTTGGCCCATAGGTCTCTTTTATATCTTTCCCCTCTCACCCTAAACCTATGCCCTTTAGTTCTGGATTCCCCAACCCCAGGGAAAAGACTATGCCTATTTACCCTATCCATGTCCCTCATAATTTTTTAAATGCCTATAACTGAAAATGAAATTTAAACTCAATTTTTGGAATACAATTGTTATCTATACAGTAAACACTTCATCATTCATCAGTGATGTGCCAAACATCTCTCATGTGCAGCTCTAAGATTAAAATGTCTACTTAAAAAGGTCCAAGCATACCATTTTGAGATACAATACAAACCAGATTCCCAAGTGCTTTTAGCCAATTTCAAAATTCTAAAAAATGGATATTATTGAATCTGAGCTGGAAGATTGTTTTATTGTTGAACTCAAATTTTGATGATAGTGGACAGCAGATTCAGAGACTGAGCAGCTCAGGATGATCATCTCGAACAGGTGACCTGAATGTATCCAACTGATTCCTGATTCTAGGATGATCTTTCTTCAGAGATGAACTAGGACTCTTTAAGAATACAATATTCAAGGAGAAAGATGATTTAGTTCCACAAACTCTACGTCGAGGCATGCTAGATCATACACATATAGGTTACACTGACACAGAAAAAAACTGAGAGATTGATGTTTGAACCCATTTATTGGCACGGGAATCAAGCAATTTTAATAAAAGGAATCAATCAATTATCAAGTTGTGTGAAATAGCTCAATTCCATCAAGATCAACAACTGAGAGAACCTTTCCTTCCACCTGAAATTCCTTCTGAGCCATAATGCGAAGTGGTGACAGATATCATTCATGTCTAAGGACAGGATTACATTTGTTGACTGACTATTCCATGAACTTTCCTTTTTTGTGACCAATTAAAAATAGCACAAGAGGAACAATTCTGGAACACTAACCATCATGTTCAGAGTGCTTGGTGTACATCAACAAATTGTGCCTGACCACAGTCCTCAGTGTACCAGAGCAACATTCCAATTCAGGTGCAGGAAATTGGGTGTTCAATATATTATCTGTGCTCCTCACTACCTGAATTGAAAGGTCTCACATAATGCATCAGAAAATCTATTACCACACAGAACAAACATTTGAAAGCAATATCTGGTTGAATAAAATGCTCTCTAGTTGAGATTGCTCCATCTCATTTTATTCCTTTCTGATTTTACTGCAAAGGTATGGTAAAATAGAGTGGCTTGTTAGGCCATTTTACATAACATTGAAGAGTCAACAACCTCGTTATGGGTCTGAAGTCACCTTCAGGCCAGCCCAGGTGGAAGGCGTCAGATTCCCTAAAGGACATTGGCAAAACAAATGAATTTTTATGACAATCACAGAGACTTTCATTGTTGTTGTTACTGAAATTAGCATTAATTAAACTTAAATTCCATGGAGATTTGTCACCAGAGCATTAACCTCAGAAGCGAGTTAATGACACTCCTACTACAGCACCGAACAAGGGTACTTCACATTATTCTCCACTTAGTAATCAGGATAAGACTAAGGTGTAGGAGAAATAGGCCATTCAGCCCACTGAATCTGATCATGGCAGATCTAATGATTCTCAACGTTACTTTCTTGCCTTTTCCCTATAAACCTTATCCCTTAATGATTAAACATTTATTTATCTCAGTCTTCAACATACTTCATGGCCAAGCCTCTACAGTCCTCTGACAATGATTTCTTGCATGGTGTTACTATTTTAGGATTGTAGGATAGGTGGCAAATGTTATTTTTTTGATTTCAGAAACAGCAACAAAAATTCTGAAATACAAAGAGAGTAAGATATATTAAAGTAGTTAAGTGAAGCAACAGTTACACAGTGACAAATAAATGCACATTCAGGTACGTTCAAATGTTGTTCCTGAAAATATGCAAAACACCTCATAGCTGAAATGCCTTTTGTTGTCAAGTAAACAGTAACACTAACTTATGTTAATAAAATCTTCCATTTGTTTCTGCAATGTACATTAACTGGACTCATTGAAAATCAATCCTTTGTTTCACTCTGATAAACCAAACACCTGAATATGTAATACATTTAGGTGATTATTCCACTGTTCATGTGTGTTGCTTAAAGCTCTTACTGACCAAATAGAATGCAAGTAGGTATGCAATACCAAATTCTTGTTAAACAATTACAGCCCTTCGAGTCTGTGTTTGAAAGAATGGCTATTGGCAACTTCCCAGAAAAAGAACACCAACAGTGATCAGAACTGCATAAGGAGGAATGTCAGTCTAATTTTCTAACTCCATGCACTACACTCTGACCCTGCCTTAGAACCATTTTACAGACCTTTTCTAGAAAAGGGAAGTTTCAATTGATTTTATTCCTCAAGAGTCCTATATCTGTTACATTCTATATGCTCTTCAAAATCTATAAACCAGGCAATTCAAGTTGATCTCTAATTTTGGGAGTGGAAACTGAACTCAAAAAGTCCCTCGCTACATTGAAAATAATCTGAAACCTGGACAGCAATCAATAGACTTGATTATGAATATCAACGATGTCCAGTAAGATAATGTTTAACATGATTTTTCCAAATTGAACTCTCCCCTATTTTTAAACCAGGCTTGTTTAAAGTAAATGGGCACATATCTCAGCTAAAATAGAGCAGAGAGAAAAACCTGATGGAAGCACATCCAGCATTTGTACGATAACATAACTGACAGTAATTTCCAGGTTATGGTCTCATTACCTCAAAAGAGTAATCCTTATTGCCATGGCAGTACAGCCACGTTACACTGAGATCCCTCAAAATGACAGACTAAAAGCCAGAAGATTTTTTTCGAAGCATCACTGTCACACAGATTCTTTTATTCAACTTGCATTTAGTTTTTAACGGCAGAACTTGTTCAATGAATGTACTTACAGAAACTGTGTACAGCAATTAAGACCAAGATGCCCCCATGAACTGTGGAAAAAAAACCCAGAAGAAAATCCTCTTGGCAGATGTAGATTGAAGCTCCTCGGGTTGCAAGGATGCACAACTGACATATTAATTATATGGACTGTAGAAGAAAATTAACTGCTTGTCTCCTCTGAAAAATTTACCACTATCCATTGCACAATCAATCTTAAGAGAAAAATTCACAGTAGCAATCATCTTCTTGGACACAACCATTGCTGTCAGGAAAAAAATTGCTTTATCTATGTATTATAAAGCCAACAGATTTTTCCAAATGCTTCCATCATGCAAGCCTTCACTCTGGACACATTAAGCAGGCTACCATATATTACCAAATGCTGAGGCCTAATTATATGTTTCTCACAATTACCAAGAGCAATATTGACTTTGAACAATTTAAAAGCCAACATATTGTGTACTTATGTACTTAGACTTGAAAACAAAAAAAAATACCATGCTTCAATGTTTTCTTTCAATAAGAATTTGATGCTTGTCTTAGGTTATCAGAATGTTATAATTTTGTTGCAGAGAACTTATTCAAATGACCTTTATTCAAATGGCCTCAGCAGTTCAGACACCATTTTGTACCACAATGGTTTTGAAAGTTTCAAGCTCTCCTTATCCTTATATTCTCAATCTAAATTCTGACTAGATGTTCATCCAGTTATTTTTCTTGAACTATTGCCATGAACTTGCCATGAACTATTACGTTTCTTCAAGGTAATTCCTTCTGATCCCAAGTACTTGAAATTTATTAATTGTATCTAAATATATTTTAACATTTGTATTTGAAGTATGTCAAATAATCTGCTTTAATTGACATCACTCATTCATCTTAGAAAACTGCCTTCTTTCAATCTTCGTAAACATATTCCATCTCTTCCTCTGATTTTATGATTCACCTTGAAACCATACATTTGTGACAGAATGCCAGCCTTATTACAATTGAAAAGAAAAGGTTGCTAACTAAAGGAAGAGATTTTTAGAAATTCCTTCATGGGATGTAAGTGTTACTCCCTAGACCAACAATTCATGTCACCTTTCTTACATGGAGGACAAAATCAGTATAATACTGAAGAAATAATGCATTTCAGGTGAAGCGTTAAACCATATCTGGTGCTCAAGTGGACATGAACGTAGGTGAAGCAATGGCCTAGCAGTATTATCGCTAGACTATTAAATCAGAGACCTAGATAATGTTTCGGCCACTGGGGTTCAAATCCCGCCATGGCAGATAGTAGAATTTGAATTCAATAAAAATCTGGAATTAAGAATCTAATGATGACTAGGAATTTGTTGTCAATGCTTTGGGAAAAGTCCATCTGGTTCACTAATGCCTTTTAGGGAGGGGAGTGTGTATTCATTACCTGGTCCTACCAATGTGTGACTCCAGACCCATAGTGGCTAACTGTTTACTGTCCTCTGGGCAATTAGAGATGGATGCTAGCCCAGCCAGAGACGCCCTCATGCTGGCAATGAATAATGGAACTATCCCAATGACACTAACTGCAGAGGACCCAGCGGAACTCACCTGATGTTTGGGCCAACATTTGTTCCCTGTCATAAAACAAAATATCATAAAACAAAAAGAATAGAAAGGAAGAACATAGCTTTTTTTCTTTGTGATTCCTTCCCATGGACCAATTAGTTGTCAAGTTGCCTAGCAAACAAAGTGAATACATTTCAAAAGTACTTAATTGGCTGTTGAAGTTTGAGAAGTCTTGACATTTTTAAAAACAATTTCTTCTTTTCATCCAAACAGAACACACAACAAATAATTCCTCCCACTTAAAATTAATTGTTGTTTGCACAATTTAAGGAACTTATTTGTGGTTCTTCTAAGGGAATGGACATTACATAATTGACACAAGAGAAACTATTTCAATATCATCTTTTTGGAACTTAAAAGAAATTAAAATCATAGGATTCATAATAAACAAAGAAGGAAAGAAGAAATGATAAGAATGTTCTGAAATTCCTGACAATGATTAGGTCATAAACAGAATAATGCTAAATTGTATCCAGTTTAAGATATTATCGACACAGAGACACTGGTTTCACAGCAAATTATGTTCAACATTTCATCAGACCTGGAAATAATTAATTGTTGATGCTTTTTTCCTACACAATCAAAAAGTTTCAGAACAAATACCTTTCACCAACTGAGAGCAATCAACGCTACTTTAAAGGAATCATTCACAGTCACTTCAGATTAGATGATAGCGAGAGACAGCTTTCAAAATAAAACAGAAAAGCACAGAAAGGTGTTTAAAATTAAGATTTTAAAATTAAAATTAAGGACAGGTTTTCACTGATAGAGGACTGAAGAGAAATATTCTGTATATTAATCGTTAAACTGCACTCTGGAAATGGGTCAGAACTTGAAACACAGAAGTTTAACATTTCTATTTAATTTCAAACGGGGCATGCTGTGACATCATGACTGAATGATGGGCAATTGCTGACATTCCCTGCATAGCAATCAATGGTTGCTCATTTTAAATGGATAGGACTGAGTCTAAAATTTGCTTTCCTGTGAAGATACAATGATAAAAGTTAATTAATATTGGCAACTCCAGATAGGAACAACATCATGTGCTAGAAACCTGGAGTTTTATTTTAATAATTGATCAAGTAAAGTCTCTCATAGAATCACATCTATGTATCTAGCATTTTAAAAGTTTTACATCTGCATCCATTTCCTGTCTGGTGGCTGTCAAACTCCAGGAGTGATTGTGTCTGTGCGATTGAAATGCCATCTTGCCATCTTCATTCTCAAGTATCTTAGAAACATAGAATCCCTACAGTGTGGAAACAGGCTCTTCAGCCCAACAAGTCCATACGGACCCTCCAAAGAGCAACCCACCCAGACCCATTCCCCTAACCTATTACTCTACGTTTACCCCTGACAAATGCATCTAACCTACACATTCCTGAACACTATGGAAATTTAGCATGGCCAATTCATCTAACCTATACATCTTTGGATTGTGGGAGGAAATCCACACAGATACGGGAAGAACGTACAAACTCCACACAGACTGTCATCTGAGGCTGGAATTAAACTCGGGTCCCTGGTGCTGTGAGGCAGTAGTGCTAACCACTGAGCCACCACACCACCCTGGCTGGAGCTTGAATACATGGTAGAAGCTGGGGTCTAAGCTGAAGCTTGAATACTTGGCTTGCTGGGGCAATAAGCCAAATTTAAGAGTTAGTGGGGAATGCATTCCACAGTTCATCCCAGCTCGACACCCAAGCACCTCTGTAATCCCTTACAAAAAGGCCAGCAGTGGCCAAGACTGGAACTAAATGCAGCTCATAGATTCAAAGTCTTCGTCTGGGGAGGGCTTCAGTGAGACCTTGCGCATGAATATGGGGAGGTGCGGTTGATGTACTAGATGGAGATTCCATGAGAGAGGGAACAACCACAGGATGAAGACCTTGGGAAGAGTGTCCAATGTGGATATTGGGGCCTTTCAGAAGGCAACCCCATAAAATTGCAGACAGGCTGTGGACTGGCATGGCTTCACAATTTGAGGCTCACAACGTGGATAGAGTGAGTACTGACAACACACACTGAAACTGTGAGTGAAGAAGCTCCAGAGTGTTACTGTATGAAAACAGAGTTCTGTTGATGAAGTAGAGATGCCCTCACAGACCTGCAAAGGATGGTTGTTCAACAAATAGTGGTACCATCCAAATATTCTAAAGAGATCCTGAGAGTGGCATATGAAATTCATATAACAGGACATATAGGTAAATGGAAAATGCTGGCATTGATAAACAAGTATTTTACTCAGACTTCATGCAGACATAAAGAGATCTGAAAAACATACACTTCAACATGTAATAAAGCCAGTATCTTTGATTCCCATACCAGTTTTTGAAGAATTATTCAATCAAGTGTCAGTAGATTGTTTAGATCCATGACCAAAAGTGAAAGCAGGCCATCAGTATATCTTTAAAATTATGGATATGGCAACTCAATCCCCAGAAGCTGCTCCTTTGAGGATAATTGCAGCGAAGGTAGTAGTAGAAAAGTTAACTTGGCTCTTTACTTGTTGTGATCTACCAATTGAGACACAACCTGGCCAGGGTTCTAAACTTTATGCTGAAAACTTTCCAGGAAACAATTAGCAGTGAATAATTGAAGTCAACTGTTTATCATTCACAAACACAGAGTTTTGGAGAGAAATCACTAGACTTTCAAAACCACGATTAAGACATACTGATGGGATTGAGAAAAAAAGGATTATATTTCTTACTGTTTGCTACCAGAGATTTCCCAAATGAACTGATTGGGTTTAGCCAACTAAAATTGATTTATGATCATCAGATTAGAGGTACATTAAAATTGATTCTTGTTCTTGAATGAGCAAGATAAATCCTCAATGTTGGATTGCATGTCCATGGTTATAGAAAGATTCACAGGAGGATGTAGGATAGTACAAAAAACATTTGAAAGTTTCACATGCAAAAATGAAAGTGTGTGCAGATAAACATTCAGCAACTAGAAGTTTTCACATGGGAGATGATGTGCCCGTATTATTGTCTTTGCAAGGTGAATCTCTGACAGTGAGATTCAGTTGTTCATACAAATTAGTTAGAAGGTTTAGGAAAATGACTCCCCTGATAAATCCTCCAGGTGCGAGGAAGAAGAATTGGACAGCACCAGTGAAGGTTCTAATTGAATTCCTTATTCCTAAATGAGAAATTATGAGATTTTTAGGGATCTGTTTTACCAGAAAGTTGTAGCTGTACCTTGAACAAATTTGAGAACTAAACACACAAAAATGATATGGTCAGCCAAATGCCATACAGCCTGTGAGAAAATGAAAGCAATCCAAACACTTGAGCCAGGCCTTTCAAAAGTATCTAGACATAGACAAAACATACATCTAACATAATAACAAGGAAACACTAATTTACACAGATTCTAATTCAATGATTTTCATTGAAATCTTTAATCCTTGAAGTGTGAGACTTTTCAGATGGAGCCTTTTGTTTGAAACAGCTAATATAAAGATTATTCACATTACTGAAAAGATAATGTAATTTCAAATGCATTATCCCAAGTGGAAAATGTTGGAATAGGTTGAAAGTTTGAGAAATGATAAGATTGTATAAGATGGGTAGGGTTTGTGTATCGCATATTTTGTGATGAAACGCATCTTTGAATTGACATTTGGCATTTCATCTTATAACAATGAAGGCAAGTAAAACTACTCTTTAAAATTTTTTTCTATATTTTGATTGTGGCCTGAAATGGGAAAAGAATTGTTTCCAAAACAAAAGATTATGAAATGGATTGTTTCACTTTTTAAAAGCAAGTTACACGATACTCATAGTAAGTACAATGCTGCTTGATCAAGCAGTTAGGGGGAAGGACAGCCTACAGGCTCGAGCCAATAGGTGTGTATGAAGGGAACAAGTTGCCAGCAACAAGTAGCTGATTGGTGTGTGGAATGTCGACCATTTGCTATTGGTAAATGTCTTCTGCCTGCCAACAACTATGTGATTGACACTCAGATAGATCAATAGCTTGTGGATGTAAATGTTTGGTCTGAAGCTCTCGGTCCTCTGGAAGGGAAAGTGCTGTTTTGTCCTTTGCAATAAAAACACTTCAAGCCTAAAGAAAACTAGGACATTTCATCTCCTCCATCTCTGTGATCTGCTACTTTTAAGCAATAAGTCAGCGATTTTATAAGTGTCAACAGTCACCCTGTGTCTCCTGTAAGCACGTGAAAGGATCTGGAGAAGGAAGATTAAGAAGCAATAATTCCTGACAAACCAAAAGGATCATCTCAGTGAACACTGCTGAAAAGGACAATCGAACTTCCCTCGCAGATTTTCCCTCTATTCATAATACCCATTTTTTATTGTATCTGTGTGTGTATATAGAATGAGTTTTACAAGGAGGTTACGATTTTAAATAGCATAAGTACATGTCAACAGTTCTTAATTATTTACCTGTAACAAAAATCTCTTCAGTTGCAATAAATAGTCATTCCAGTAAGGAACAGAAATCTGGTCTGTGCTTTCTGTAAACCAATATCTAAATTTCAGGTCAATTGAGGAATTCTGCATTTTAGAAAATTTTTAACTTTTGTGATGACTCTGGTATAAGCAGGGCTTGATTTCTAGCGTATTACCTTACTGAGGTGCAACAGAAGGAATTGAATGTTTGCGAAAGAGCTGACTATGGATATGCAACTACTGTGACAACACTTGTGTTATGTGATGTTAGCCCATTTAACTGTACATGATGTTATTGTACAGTCTTACCTTCAAAAATTCTGTAAAATGTGCCATCTTCCCTTACATCTCTTCCAGCTCTGCTGGTAATGTAAATAGCACTGGGCCTGATGGTTGTCTCTCAGCAAGCTTTGGAGAACTGTGAAAAGGATTTTAGATTGCCAAGTACAGTAACTCTCTTTCTCCTATCCTCCAGTCCCCACCTTGCAGTACCTCAGTCGTTTCACTAGTCACTAAAAAGTTATTATATTTTTGTGCTGTTCTATCCAACTCACTCGACTTTATTCTAATGCCTTTCCTCATTTTATCACTCTCTGTCAATTCTTTTTCTCCTCATACATATGCAGTTATTTGTTTGTTTCCGGTTTGTGCTGCTACATGTAAAGGGTGGTAGGCTCTCGGGATCTTCTTCCTTCAAATTAGTCAGTTGTCTTGCAATTCTTGCATGGGCTTTGGAGCAATTACTTCAATTAGCTGATTCCAGCAACTGTTTGGAAGCCAATTCAAAGTAATTTAATCCTGATACACAAGCAATGCATTATAGCTTGTGAAAAAAAAAGCCATCAAATGGTGCAATATGGCTATCATTTTCTGAGAAGATTCACATTGGAACACCAATAGCAGACATAAATAAAATATCCCCCAACACCTTCTACTGGCCAACTGGATTGTCCGGACACACACACTCTAGAGTTTTACGTTGGTCAATCCGAGTTTCTAGAAGGAATACAGTAGTTCTGATATAATGCAAGAGTTCCATTCTTGTGTGATCTCCTAGAGTCATGGAGATGTACAGCACTGAAACAGACTCTTCGGTCCAAGCCGTCCATGCCGACCAGATATCCCAACCCAATCTAGTCCCATCTGCCAGCACCTGGCCCATCAAACCTTTCCTATTCATATACCCATCCAAATGCCTTTTAAATGG
Organism: Chiloscyllium plagiosum; assembly: GCF_004010195.1. NCBI lineage: Eukaryota > Metazoa > Chordata > Chondrichthyes > Orectolobiformes > Hemiscylliidae > Chiloscyllium > Chiloscyllium plagiosum. The sequence goes on from NC_057724.1 coordinate 17,308,682, forward strand.
TGCAATTGTACCAGCCCCCACCACTTCCATACATGTACCACCCTCTGCGTGAAAAGGTTGCCCCTTAGGTCACTTTTATATCTTTCCCCTCTCACCCTAAATCTATGCCCTCTAGTTCTGGATTCCCCCACCCCAGGGAAAATATTTTATCCATTTATCCTATCCATGCCCCTCATAATTTTATAAACCTTTATGAGGTCACCCCTCAGTCTCCGACCTCCAGGGAAAACAGCCCTACCCTATTCCCTATAGCTCAAATCCTCCAACCCTGGCAACATCCTTGTAAATCTTTTCTGAACACTTTTAAGTTTCACATTATCTTTCTGATAGGAAGGACACCAGAATTGCACGCAGTATTCCAACAGTGGCCAATGTCCTGTATAGCCGCAACATGACCTCCCAAAACCTGTACTCAATACTCTGACCAATGAAAGAAAACATACCAAATGCTTTCTTCACTATCCTATCTACCTGCAACTCCACTTTCAAGGAGCACTCCAAGGTCTCTTTGTTCAGCAACACTCCTAAGGACCTTACCATTAAGTGTATAAATCCTGCTAAGATTTGCTTTCCCAAAATGCAGTACCTCACATTTATCTAAATTAAACTCCATCTGCCACTTCTCAACCCATTGGCCCATCTGATCAAGATCCCGTTGTGATCTGAGGTAACCATCTTCGCTGTCCACTAAATCTCCAATTTTGGTGTCATCAGCAAACTTACTAACTATATCTCTTATACTCGAATCCAAATCATTTATATAAATGACAAAAAGTAGTTGACCCAGCACCGATCCTTGTGGCACTCCGCTGGTCACAGGCCTCCAGTGTGAAAAACAACCCTCCACCACCACCCTCTGTCTTCTACCTTTGAGCCAGTTCTGTGTCCAAATGGCAAGTGCTCCCTGTATTCCATGAGTCACCAGTGTCCCATGGAGAAGCTTGTCAAATGCTTTACTGAAGTCATATAGATCATATCTGCCGTCTGCCCTCATCAATCCTCTTTGTTACTTCTTCAAAAAACTCAATCAAGTTTGTGAGATGCGTAAAGCATCTACAAGAAAAAAAGGAATGATGATGGCACAAAAGTTTTATTTGACATTTACAATTTGGAAAAATAAATGAAGGAATTGACCATCATCAGGGTAGACAGATGCTCCCTGACCTGCTGTGCTTCTCCAGCAACACACTCTCGACCCATCATCAGGAACAGGTACTAACTCTTTGGTATAAATTTTTTTTTTTATTTCAGTGTCTTTAAGCTACATTTTCTTTGAGAGGTGTTTTGGACTTGTCCTCCCAGGATCATTTAAAACTTTTGCTTTTTTTGCAGCCTTTCTTGTTTCTTTGTTTCTCTTATTATAGAGAGAGAGAAGTGTAGAGCACTGATTATGCTTCAGTTCAGATTTGTAGTCTTTAATTTTGGTTGTGCTAAACATTTAGTTCTGAACTCAAACAGATAGATAACCGTTAGGAAAAAAAACTTTTCAGCTTTAGCATCCACTTACGACCAATAACTAACTGTTATGACTAGCTTTTAGTGTTCCCTTGCTGCCAGCACAATATGGTTTGTGGTTTTATGTATGTGTTAGCTAATGCAGCATACAGCACAGAAATGTGGTTTCTATTGAATCAGATGTCTTGAGGCTTATTAACAATGCAAGCTAGCTATAAGACTACAATTTCACTGACTTGCCTGTATAGTCTATGTTATATATTTATAGATCTATCTCTGTATTATACACATGCATACCTGGCTGACTATACTGACTCTATTACACAGAGCAAACGACTGAATTGGAAAGGCACTGCGAGGTGGATACCGTTATGCCAAAACGTTTCCTGTTGTGACCTCATGAAACTGTACACGAACAGGTACAAGATATAAGTTTCAAGATTAGAGTGGTGCTGGAAAAGCACGACAGGTCAGGCAGTATCCAAGGAGCAGGAAAATTGAAATGATTTCTATAACATAATAAAATAGTTGCTGGGTTTAAAGCCCTAGAACTCCTCCTAACCACACAGTGGGAGAACCAATGCCACATGGTGTTGCAGTAGTTCATCAAGAAGATGGTTACACAATCACCAATTTGAAAGCAATTTGTGATGGATAACAATTACTGTTCTTGTCCTATCTGCCCAATTTTATGAAGAATCAATATTGAAAAACGAGCATGTAAACTAGAAGTAAGTGAGCTGGGCACATGGCAGTAATTTTGACTTTAAATTATAATATAAAAAGATGTAACATTAACCAGGGAATAACAGAAGAAATCAAAGAGATGTGTATGGTGGAAACCTAAGCCAATTTCATTAATCTTGCACTGTTGTCCTCAGCCAAATTTATGCTCAGTGTTCCCAGTACGTCACCAACCCATGATCAAACAGCCAGAACTCAAAATAGAAGGCAACATTCCACTGGCACATCCATTTTAAATTGGGTGTGAAAATGGAAACGAACATCTTCAAATACTCGTCTGTGAACTTTAGTCACCACAGTTCATCATTATGTGTGATTTTGAAACTAGATTACCTCTGCTGGGATACAAGTTGGAAAGCATTTCTATTCAACTAGGTAACATGTGAGTTGCCATGGGTATGAATGACATTTTGGAATAGTTCCAAATTGGTTTTAAAGCCAGCTGAGAAGGGTTGTGATAAATGGGTTAGACTGAAATATTAATCTGAACTTGCTCCTCAGAGAATTTTTCAGTTTCTGTCACTATGCCTTAAATTAGAAGTCAACTTCAGTTTTCTTGTTTATAGACCTTAGTGTGTTTCCAGAAGTTTATGTCCTGCACTAGAATCTATGAAAACTTTAAGAAATGAGAGCAGATGTCAGTCACACAGCTCCTCAAGCCTGTTTTGCTCATTCAATCACTCAAAATCTGATATTTTACCACAACTTCATTTTCCCACCTTATCCTCGTAATCCCTTGAATCCTGAAAGGCCTAGAAATCCAATAATCTCAGTTTTGAATATACTCAATATTAGAGATATGCAACATTTTCTGGGTTTGAAAATCCATACATTTGCAACCCTCTGAGTAAAGAAATTTCTCCTCATCTCAGTCATGAGTGGCCAACCCCTTAACCTGAGACTATGATCCTTAGCTCTAGCTGTTTCAAGCAGGAGAAACAGCATCACAACAACATCCATGACATCTCAACATTTGCTGTTTTAAATTAGAACACTTCTTGTACATCTAAACACTGAGAATATGAGATGATTCTCATTGATTTCTTCCCATTGTGGACAATCCTGTTATCTGAGGAATCAATCTAATTTCATTCACTGCTCTAAGGTATGTGTTCCCTTTCTTGGGTAGAGAGAACAAAGATTTACACAATACTCTAGATGTGTTCTTAATAAAGCTATATAATGCAACAAGACTATCTGGGGGCAAAAAATAATAGTCTGTGAAAATGGGCACTAGGAACATATTGTGGAATTAACTCTGAGCAGCTGTTAAATGCTGTGTTGAGTAAATGCATACCTCAGCTATGGTCTCCAATATCTGTTCAGCTACTGCTTCCAAAGGTTGCCAAGCACCAATTAAGGTTACCTCTTGCAGGGTAAGTGTATTCTAGTTAAAGAGGGACTGGAACTGTTTGTGGGATAAGAGCATGGATAAAAGGAGTTATGGGCTAATTAAGACTCAGTGTAGGGAGCACATTGTATTAGCTTTATTGTCACATTCAGTGAGTGCAGTGGTAAGTTTGCAATGTCGCCACTTCCGCCACTATCTTAGGTAAAATACCTAGGTACAGGTATTTAACATGCTGTAATGTTCTCTGAATTGCATTGTGGAGGAGGTAGAGGGAAAGACGGATGTGATCTCCCTTTTCGGGGAGCAGTAGATCTCCAAAACAATGTTTGGGAAAGCAGGGATCCACACTGCCAATGTCAGTAAATTTAAGGATTGAAATCTCAAGGGATTGTGGATCAGTGACACAAAAAAAACATTTGATGACCTGGAACAAGTGGTCAGTGGAAGTACTGTGTACATTGCTGGGTTCCATATTTTAGGAAAGACGTGAACACGTTGGAGAGACAACATAAGAATTTTATGAGAATGGTTCTGATGATGAGAAACTTTAGTTATGATGATCGATTGAAGAAATTGGGTGTCTTCCTTGGGGAAGAGAAAATAGAGGGGAGATTGAAGGATGTGCTCAAAATCACAATGGGTTGGAATGGAGTAGATAATGAAAACTGTTCCTGCTCATCAGAAAATTGACAACCAGAATACATCATTCTGTGTTCTATGAGAAATGCAACTAAAATGTGGTCAAAAAATCTTTCCCACATAATAACTGGTCCAGATTTGCAATACACAGCCTGGAATTGTAGGTGGAGGCAAGAAACTTTCAAGAAGGTACTGTGCTATATATTTATATATTGATATATATTGCCCATGATAACATTTATGTGTCTCTGCCAATTCCTTAGTGGCCGTTACAACTTCTGTCTTTGCCTTTAAGTGATATATGTGCATTTCACTAATTGTTTTTAAGATAACGACAGACGTTCCTATACAATTTGATTTTGTGTTTGTTGATAGTGGAATCTTATGTTCCATTTTCTCTACTTCTCCAAAGTTGTAAGCATCCTCCTTCTAAGCTAATATTAATCATAACTACATGTAAGCATATAATTCATTAATGTTGTAAAAATTTTTTGAAAAAAGTAGACAGTAAGTTTATAAATACCTGTAATTTTTGGATCGAGAAAGTCAAGTCAAAACTTTCTTGAGAAACACAAACACCATATATCCTTTATAAGTCTATCTCACGCCCTTTTACTGAAATAATCCTGCTTCTTTGCTAATCAAACCTGAATTATTCTGGGACAAACCTGTTAAGGCCAAAACTGTCCAGTAATGGATTATTTGAACATAATCCAGCAGACTGAATTGAAAATTCAATACATCCTGGTGGTTAAGGATGTTCGATATGATGAAGGAGAAAGTGAGGTCTGCAGATGCTGGAGATCAGAGCTGAAAATGTGTTGCTGGAAAAGCGCAGCAGGTCAGGCAGCATCCAGGGAACAGGAGAATCGACGTTTCGGGCATAAGCCCTGAAGAAGAGCTTATGCCCGAAACGTCGATTCTCCTGTTCCCTGGATGCTGCCTGACCTGCTGCGCTTTTCCAGCAATACATTTTCAGCTCGATATGATGAATCCGACCTACGTCACTCTACAACTGAAGGATGAGAAGGATATGACAGGAAAGTTGACTGCAAGATCGTGACTATGTCTTATTTCCATTACATGAATTGTTGCATCTGGACATGATTATTCTGGACCAGTTAAAAAGATCTGTATTACGAGCAGTATGGTTTTATGTCTCTCATCTGTCTTTACGCCTCTCTCTTTCAGATAGCATTGTCACGTGGGCAGGACAAAAGTGTTGTGGTGAAATCCGATTCACATCATTGATCAACTAGGTTGTATTTGTTGTAAGCCACTCACCTCTGGTTGGGCTATGTAGGGATGGCAGCAGGGATGAATTAAAGTAAGGATTTTTAAAATATTGATGAGTAATGACTTTTTGAAAACGAGCAAAATATTTGATGTAGCTATCATACTCTTCCAGTGTAAAATTTGGTTTATTCAGCTGTGCCTCGGTGGAGCAGTTTTCCATTATGTCTTTTAAGTAACATTGTTGAAGGTGCCACACTGGCAGCGTGACAAAGACTTCATATCCAAGAGTGAGTGCTGGGCCCCTTCCTATCCCGGCACGGTGGCATAGTGGTTAGCACTGTTGCCTCACAGCGCCAGAGACCCGGGTTCAATTCCCGACTCGGGCGACTGACTGTGTGGAGTTTGCACATTCTCCCCGTGTCTGCGTGGGTTTCCTCCGGGTGCTCCGGTTTCCTCCCACAGTCACAATGATGTGCGGGTCAGGTGAATTGGCAATGCTAAATTGCCCGTAGTGTTAGGTTAAAGGGGTGAATGTAGGGGTATGGGTGGGTTTCGCTTCGGCGGGTCGGTGTGGACTTGTTGGGCCGAAGGGCCTGTTTCCACACTGTAAGTAATCTAATCTAATCATTCTGCATTTCACTGCATTCACTTGAGTCCCTCATCTTTCTTACAGGGTATATGATGTGGCAATGCCCCCATCATCCAATAGCATCCTTGAAAATTTCACAAATGATTGACACTTGTGGGCATCATCCACCTCCTTTTACGATAATGTCACTGTTGGCTGCGTTGTTGAAATAACATGTCAGTTTGGCTGTGCCTGCTGCAATCCATTTTTAACTGATGTATGATACTTCTGTCATAATTTGAAGATGCTGGTGTTGGATTGGGATGTGCAAAGTTAAAAAAATCACACAACACCAGGTTATAGTCCAACAGGTTTGTTTGGAAGCATTAGCTTTTGGACCGCCGATCCTTCATCAGGTGTTTGTGGCCCCACAACCTCGAGTTTGCAAACTGGTTATACTTCATGTTTGGTGTCGAACAGACATGGATCCCATGCTCTCACTTATCAAACTGACACTGACTCCGCATTGTCTGAGCTTTTTTCCAGTTGCATTGTGCATCTAGTGATAGCGGAGAGCGCAGCTCACAATGGACATAGTGAGCATGTCTGTTCACCAGGTACCCCTTATGTCACATTATCCTGACAGCCCATTTCCACCCATCCCCTTCGAAAGTGGAGACCCATCACACAGGCCGTTGCCTCCAACTGTCTTCCACACCCCCGATTCCCAACATTACAACTTAATGACGGTGCACCGTCCTCCTCTACACTCCTGTGGAGGACATGGCAGTGATAACTGCCAATAATCCAACCTTGCTTAATTTGCAGTTACTCTTTATGCAGTTCCATACAGCCCGTTCTACTGTCCTCATTCCCATCTCCACAAATGCCTCTTCCTTTCCTTCCCCCACCTGTTCCATTTTGCAGTGATTCTTCACTGTTTCTGCAGGCCCCACTTGCATTGATGAATGATCTCCTGGACTGTATTCCTCCCAGACCTCTGACTGTCTTTCATAAGCATCCCTGGGAGTTGACTGACCAGACCTTGACCACTGCCTTTGAGCTCCCAGACTGACAATACTGAACTCCCTTGATAGATGGTGCTGCCTCTACAGGTTGGACCATTGTCCCCTCCTCTGACTGTTGTTGGTCAGATCCCATGCTGGTGAGTGTACCAAACTGAAGATGACTGTAGCCAGTCCCCTGAGCTGAGTGTGAAGTGTGCCGCTGACTGGTAGTCCTGACTACATCTGAATGATGATGACTGGGCTGAGCACTAATCTCACCCACTTTCCAATGTGGCCATTGGGTGAATGTACATCATGCAGTGTGTTTGCTGTGTGGGCATTTGGCACGTGCTGTCAGTGCTAACTGACATATTGGTGTTCTGCATATCATGACGTCCATCTTCCCCTGGGCAGCTTGGACAAGCATGAAAAGCAGCAAAGAATGTCCATCAATATGGCAGGACTGAAAGACTTTGGCTTAGACTCAAGTGACAACGAGCTGACTGTCATGGCATAACTCAAGACGAGACAAGTCAATGATGCTGCAGGCATGCAGATAGGTGCTAAGTGAGTGAGTGCTAAGATGCTACCCAGTGCAATCCTTTCAGTTGGCTGCCTGTCCCTGTGTGCAGCCAGTGTACCATGCAATGCAAATCTGTGCTTCTTGAACATTTTGCAAGTGTATTGGAGAGGTACTATGATGGCTATGAGGGGTTGACAGACGCTCAATGCCAATCCCGAGGATGAAGGTTTGCATGTGACTGGTGCCTCTGGATCATGCCCTGAGAAGCTGTTTGCTGCTAAGCAACATGGAACTCCTTCAGAGCAACCAGAGAACTGAAGATGCCAGGTAGCTGTTCTGATTTCCTTGTCGACATTTTTCTATGTCCGGCTTGTCTGGCAGTTTGGTAAGTTGGGAAGCTGAATATTAATGATCTGAGTTGTGGCATTAATAAGGTGTTTAACAAGCTACCATTCCCTCTCCCATTATTTGACAACTCATTGCTGTTTAATGAGAAATCTGCCTTGCTGATCTGCAAAAGCATTGAAAATGCACAAGGTGCTCCTGATGCCAAGAGAATCTTTATTCAACTTCTCTTCCAATTCTGCCACAGATCTCACCATGCTCTATGCTGCTCACGATAAAGTGATGACTGCAGATGCTGGAGATCAGAATTGAGAGTGTGGTGCTGGAAAAGCATAGCATTCCTGGTGAAGAGCTTATGCCCGAAACATCGATTCTCCTGCTCCTTGGATGCTGCCTGACCCACTGTGCTTTTCCAGCGTCATACACTCGACTCAATGTGCTCGGACCCAGATAAAATTCCACTCAAAGTATCTTTTCCACTTGAATCTGCTACTTGCTTCTACTTGTCAGTATACCGGGCTATAACTTTCCTTCTCTCTGAGTTTTGCTCCTTCATCTTCACATTTCTGGTGAGCAGAACATCAGCAATTTAACAGTTAGTAAATACTTTAAAATTAATTATGGTATGTTAGAAAGTGAACTGATGATAAAGCCAATGAAAATCAGTTTACAACAACAGGAACAAGAAGAAGGAAGTTGATATTAATTCACCAATACTCTGATCCATTAATTGATTATTGATTTGTGCCCTTAAGCATTTAATTGCTGCCCCTAATGTCTGCTTAGGTTGCTGCCTCTGGTTACTTAATTAGTTGGCTGGTGCTCCTTTATGACTTAATTTATTAATTTGTTACTCTCTGCTCTTGGAATCAGTGAGGGCCATTGTTGCATTGCTATTTGAATGGTCCTTAGGTGCACTATAATTTAATATTAAAGTTGTTGCTGAATCATGAGGCCCATGGTCCATTTTTTGCCTTTTTATGTTGTCACTGTACATCGTGTAAGAGTACGTCTTACAGTTCAACACTCATTCAAACCTACGCTCTACATTACGTGCTCAAGTACTCGTGTTAAGGCAAAGAGGGATTGATGTGGGTTGTCATGGTGCATTCAAGGTGTTATCACTTCACAGGAGGAGGGAGAAAGCTATAATTACTATTGTAGACTTATGTTAAACAGACGTAGAACTTGTTGGTTGGAACCCACAAATCCAAGATTGGGTAGCAAGGATCCTATCATTGAGATAAACTGATTTATAATGGAGGTAATTTTAATCTAGCTCAATGGGTTTGGAGAGGGTACTCATTTTTATGTGGCGTCAAATTTCATGTCACTGGAGCTAAAATCTTAAGTTGAACACCGTTTGTCATCCAGCTTGGTGCAGGGAGGCATTTTGCTGCTGAAACACAATTAATTGATAAAGAACAAGAACGCTGCTCCAACTAATGATGGCAGCCTGACTCCCAAGACTGACCAGCAGCTCAGCACCTGCAACAGCACCACCACCATTGTTAAACCCGGAGAAGAGCATCAGTGGTCGGGTGCTGTCAAGGAAAGTGAGAGTGGCTTGGGAAATGCCAGAACCAGGCATCCAAGCCAAGGAAACCAATGTGATGAGCATCATAGAAGCATAGAAACCCTGTAGTGCAGAAAGAGGACATTCAGCCCATCGAGTCTGTGATGACCATCCAAAGAGCATTCCACACAGACCCACCCTATCTCCATAACCTCCATGAATTTTTTATCATGGCCAATCCATCTAACTGCACATCTTTGGACTGTGGGAGGAAACCGGAACACCCGGAGGAAACAAATGCATACATAGAACATAGAACAATACAGCACAGAACAGGCCTTTCGACCCACGATGTTGTGCCGAACATTTGTCCTAGCTTAAGCACCCATCCATGTACCTATCCAATTGCCACTTAAAGTTCGCCAATGATTCTGACTCTGCCACTCCCACAGGCAGCGCATTCCATGCCCCCACCACTCTCTGGGTAAAGAACCCACCCCTGACATCTCCCCTATACCTTCCACCCTTCACCGTAAATTTATGTCCCCTTGTAACACTCTATTGTACCCGGGGAAAAA
>NC_057724.1:17318831-17332194 GCF_004010195.1 Chiloscyllium plagiosum
ACCATTAATCCTGTATTCCGCATTCTTATTTGTTCTTCCAAAATGGACAACCTCACACTTGGCAGGGTTGAACTCCATCTGCCACTCCTCAGCCCAGCTCTGCATCATATCTAAGTCCCTCTGCAGCCGATAACAGCCCTCCTCACTGTCCACAACTCCACCAATCTTTGTATCATCTGCAAATTTACTGACCCACCCTTCGACTCCCTCTTCCAAGTCATTAATAAAAATTACAAACAGCAGAGGACCCAGAACTGATCCCTGCGGAACTCCACTTGTAACTGGGCTCCAGGCTGAATATTTACCATCTACCACCACTCTCTGACTTCGACTGGTTAGCCAGTTTTCTATCCAACTGGCCAAATTTCCCATTATCCCATTCCTCCATACAGGGGGAGAACATGCAAACTCCACACACACAGTTGCCCCAGGGTGGAATCAAACCTGGCTTCCTGGAACTATGAGGATACTGTTTAAGTGGCTGCAGTAAGATTGCTATGGGTAGGGCCACTGCTGCCTATGTGTGGAAGGAGAGGGTGAGACCCCTTTTATAACCAGTTGGTTGAATTCCCTGATTTGTTATAGTTGCAGACAGGAAACCTCAAACCATTAAGTTGCTGGGTGAGAAGGGACAAAATGGCTCTCTGTGGTTATTAATCTGCCCTCAATCAGTCTCAAAAATGTTAATTTTTAAAGGCTGTCCTCCCTCTATACAGGCATAGAGGCAAATAGTACAGAAGAGGCCATTCAGCTCATCACATCTATACTGCCTGAACCTACTCAATTTCACTTTCCGGCACTAAGCAAAAGCCTTGAATATGATGGCACTTCAAGTGCTCATCCACATAATTTATTAAAGGTTGTGAGGTTTCTTGCCTCACCTATCCTCCCATGCATTGTATTCCAGATTCCCCTCCCCCCCCCCCCATCCCCCCCATCCTCTGTGTGAAAAAGCTTTTCCTTAACTTCCCTCTAAGCATCCTGTATTTTGAGTTTTGAGAAGATTTGGAGCTCTGGTTGAGGTTCTGGAGGTAGGTTTGCTCACTGAGCTGGAAATTAACATCATCAGTGACCCTCCAGATGAAGCACTGGTGGTATGGCCCACATTTCCTGAGATGAGGAAGGACACCACTTCGACAGGGACAACACATCCATCCTAGGACAAGCCAAACAGAGACACACACGAGAATTCCTAGAAGCATGGCATTCTAACCAGAACTCTATCAACAAACACATTGACTTCGATCCCATTTACCACCCCTGAGAAAAAGAACAGGAAATGACATCACCACAGGAAATGATGTCACCAATTCAAGGAAACCTAAACACAGAAATAGAAAGTGGGCTAGCTGAAAGAAGACAGAAGGTGGTGGTGGATGGGAAATGTTCATCCTGGAGTTACTAGTGGTGTACCGCAAGGATCTGTTTTGGTGCCACTGCTGTTTGTCATTATCATAAATGACCTGGACTAGGGGATTGAAGGATAGGCTAGAAAATTTACAGATTACACTAAGGTCAGTAGAGAAATGGATAATGATGAAGAATGTTGTAGGTTACAGAGGGACTTAGATAAACTGCAGAGCTGGGCTGAGAGGTGCCAAATAGTGTTTAATGTGGAAAAGTATGAAATGATTCACTTTGAAAAGAACAACAGGAATAAAGAGTACTGAGCTAATGGTAAGATTCTTGGTAGTGCAGATGAGAAGAGAGAACTATCCATGTGCATAGATCTCTGAAAGTTGCCACCCAGGTGATAGGTTTATTAAGAAGGCATGCAGTGTGTTAGCTTTTATTGGTAGAGGGATTGAGTTTCAGAGCCACAAGGTCATGCTGCAGCAGTATAAAACTCTAGTGCATCCGCACCTGGAGTTTTGCATACAGTTCTGGTCACCGCATTATAGGAAGGATGTGGAAGCATTGAAAAGAGTTCATGAGGAGATTTAGATTAGATTAGATTCCCTACAGTGTGGAAACAGGCCCTTCAGTCCAAACAATCCATACCGACCCTCCGAAGAGTAACCCACCCAGACCCATTTCCCTCTGACTAATGCACCTAGTACAATGGGCAATTTAGCATGGCCAATTCACCGAACCTTTTATGAAGATGTTGCCTGGTATGGAGGTAAGGTCTTATGTGGAAAGGTGAGGAACGTGAGGCTGTTTTCGTTAGAGAGAAGAAAATTGAGAGTTGACTTAATTGAGACATACAAGATAATCAGAGGGTTAGATAGGGTGGACAGTGAGAGCCTTTTTCCTTGATGGCTAGCATAGGGGACATAGTTATAAATTAAGGGGTGATAGATAGAGGACAGATGTCAGAGGTAGTTTCTTTGCTCAGAGAGCAGTAGTGGTATGGAATGCCCTGCCTGCACAGTAATAGACTCGCCAACTTTAAGGGCATTTAAATAGTCTTTGGATAAACATATGGATGAAAATGGAATAGTGTGGGATAAATAGGCTTCAGATTGGTTCCACAGATTGGCTCAACATCAAGGGCTGAAGAGCCTGCACTGCGTTGTAATGTTCAATGTTTAAACATGAGAAAAACTAGCAAAATAACACACATACACACGGATTCAAAATCAGAGCTGGAGTTTTGCCAGCCCCTGAATGATGTGGCCCCTGGAAAAAAGCTTGGGAAAAGTAGGTAAGATATTCAGTGAGAACACTCCCTACATTGAGACCAAGAAGTCCCATTTTACAAACAGGTGTTGGATGGCAAGAGACCCATTTGTGTGGATTAGCCCTCATAACTGCCCTTTTCACTACCTCATTAATATGTAGTTTCTCATTTTACAATCTACTCGATAGAAACTAGACACCAAGAATTCTAAATTTGAAACAACTCCAACTCACCCATTGCTCTTCAGTAACTCCATTTTGGACACCCAGCATCACCATCTTGGAGCAGACGCTGTCTAGTGGGTAAGGCATGAATATTCTGTGTAATCTTCTGAATAAATCTGTGTAATGAATCTTCTTGAACTGTAATAAATCGACCGAAGATACATTAGCAATTCCTAAACTACCACCACGCCATAAAAACATTTTTCCATTAGTCTACAGAGATAATTATTTCAATTAAATTGGATTTCCCTGGATTTATATTTTGCTTTTTAAAGGAGTGTATTTCTTCTCAGATAAAAGAAGATTCAATGCTGGAGAAAGCCATTCCACTGGAGAGTGAAGCTAAAGTTCAGAAACAGCACGGAATAATCCTAAGAGAAGAAGGTTGATCTTATCAAAGGAAAACTGCAGAGTTTGGTCAGTTTGTGAGATGTAAATATTCAAACAACACATACTAGAAGCAAATTCAGAGAGAAGATTTGGAGGGGTATGTTTTCCAGTTCCTGGGGCGGCACGGTGGCTCAGTGGTTAGCACTGCTGCCTCACAGCAGTTCGATTCCAGCCTCAGGCGACTGTCTGTGCAGAGTTTGCACATTCTCCCTGTGTCTGCGTGGGTTTCCTCCAGGTGCTCTGGTTTCCTCCCACAGTCCAAAAATGTGCAGGTCAGGTGAATTGGCCATGCTAAATTGCCCATAGTGCTAGGTGCATTAGTCCGAGGGAAATGGAAAGGGAATCTAGTCTAAACTAATTAAAGTAATTGTCAAAAACCTGTATACCTTCATCAAAATTATCTGTGTCTGGACTATAACTTTATCAACAATAATGACAATCAAATGCAGAAGTGTGTTTACTCATTCTGATTTTAATTTAGCATGTAGTTTGCTAATTCTATATTTAAGAAAAAATGGTTTCACCAAAATATATTCTATTTGGCTCTTCTCTAACATAAATCTTCCTGACAATGTTATTTTTCCTGGTATTTCATCCTAATGTGATTATTTAGCCTACTTTAAAGCTTTTCAATTCAGCAGGGTCTGAGTGCTGGTTAACTCTTGTTTTAAAGGCTTTTAATCCTGTCAGATATCAATACTGCTTTGTTCTCCTTGCCCGAATGATATTCCATGAGATGGAAGGAAAGGGCTACTGAGAAGGGAATGCTTGCATTTGGGAGTTCACCAAAGTCAGTACTGAAGTCTTGAGCTGCATCATAAGTACGTCAGAGATGTGCACAATAATGTGTTGTGTCCGTAGATTGGCTGAATCCAATCTCCATGGAAGAGGGATGTGGTGCATGTTGCCAGTGGACTCTATTGTATGGCAATGTTGTTTTATTTTCTTTGTACTAAAGCCTTTTAACTGTGCAGTACAGCAATGTTGTTTGACTGTAAAGCTTACAGGGTTTACCCACACCTTTACAAAATGGTGGTTTGTTGATTTTTATGGCCAAAATGGAGTTTACCTGCCTTTCCATGAGCAAAATGGTCAGTTGTCTGCCTTTCAAAGGTTAATAAATAATATTCTCCAACTTTAGTGAATATATCCTGTTGCTTGCAGCCTTAAAATTAAATCCTGTTTTCTTAACAGCTTTACTGAGATGGTTCACGTAGTTTGTAGCATTTCTAATAATGCCTATAGATTAGATTAGATTAGATTAGATTGCTTACAGCGTGAAAACAGGCCCTTCGGCCCAACAAGTCCACACCGACCTGCCGAAGCGCAACCCACCCAGACCCATTCCCCTACATTTACCCCTTCACCTAACACTACGGGCAATTTAGCATGGCCAATTCACCTACCCTGCACATTTTTGGATTTGTCTAACAAAGAACGATTTCTAGTTTCTGCAACCCTAATAGGTTCTGCTCACCTTAACTCTGGCTTTAATTATGGATCTCCCACCCTGATTACAAGCTCGATATTCTCCATACATCTTTCTTCTGTTAAATGCTATCAGCGTAGACTTCTCAATTGCCCTATTATAACTTTAATTCTGGCTTTGCAACGTTGCTGGGTGATGTAACCTCGGTCCAAACAATTACTTTGGTCCTTGATTTCCCTAACTGTAGCTGTGCCTCACGATGTCTGCCTACTCTGAGGACAATGCTCAATCTGCTCTCAGCGTTTCTTAAAATTTCTAGCCTTTTCAGCTGTGACTGTATCATTTGTTTTGTAATGTTTTCCTCATGCTTAGGGATTTTAACTTTATTCATGGAGCACCTATTGTTCATTTGCTCTCTGTGGCTGAATCTCAAACTGGGATGTTCCTACAGTTCATTGTTTCTCAATGTATTCTGTAACTGCCAGCAATGAGTAATGTGTCACCTCCATGTAGCTTCTTACACACATCTGCTCTTCTCTTACCGGGTCTGCAATGATTTGTCCCTTGACTGCTCATTTTTTTGTAAAATCTTTCCACAAGTTTATCTACTGCAGGCTGCTCAATTGCTCAGCTCCTTGTGTTGTTGAATATCTGAGTTGGTCTCAAAATTGTAATGAGAGATATATTTTGGATTCAGTGAAATTCATTCTGCACTGTTAAATTGAACATCAATTAGCACTGTTGCCTTTTGCATTGTGCATGCATCTGTAACCAACTGCTCTCAACATTTGGTTGAGGAGACAGCTGAAACCAAAACTGCAGTGCTGCAGGAAGTTCAACATTGAAGCACTCCAAAAATCAGAAAAAACCCCACACAACCAGCTCCTCTCCACAAACTTATTGACCCTTGGCCACACCAAGTCGCAGGATTCCAACAGCCTCAGGTCTGCCCTCATGCCTTCCACCCTCAATGCCTGCAGCGAATGCCAGGTGAAAATAGCGTGAGGAGCGCGCTGTCACACCAACATCCCACCCACCCCTCCCCACAGTCACCTTTTGCCCTAGTATGGAAGAGTCTGTGGAAGCCACATCAGACTGTACAGCCACCTACGGACTCACGCAGAGAGTGGAAAAGAGTTATCTCATCTGCAAGGGACCACCAATGATAATGAACTGGTGAGGTCACATTTGGAGTACTGTGTACTGTATTGCTCTCCCCCTATTTGAAAATAAAATTTAATTACATTAGAACCAGTTACATAGGTTAACCCCATTCATTCCTGGGGTGAAACTTAACTTACGATGAATGGTTAAACAGGTCAGCAATATATCCAATAGAGTTTGGAAGAATAAGAAATGATGTTATTGAAACATGTGATCTTAAAAGGTCTGGATTTGTGCATACCCAGAGAATGACAGACACTGCATTGAGGGAGGTGTAGTTTAAGAGCAAGAATCTTTTTAAGACAGAGAAGAGGAGACTGCTGTTTCTTTCAGACAGTCATTAGATTGTGCAATTCTCTTCCTGCAAGACAGTTCAGACTGGGTATTTCAGTTTATTTAGGACTGAGTTAGATGTTTCATTGACAAGGCTGTCAACATTTCTGGGATACAGACAGGAAAGTGAAGGTGAGACCACATCCAGAGCAGCCATGATCTTATTAAATGATGATACTAGCTTGAAGGGCCAAATGACTAACTCCTGCACCTAATTACCATATTCCCGTGAAATGTCTAAAACTGAATTTTGAAACATGAAATGCTAAAACTATTGGGATGTAATGCCAGTTGTTGGAATCTGTTCATTCACTTTAGTTTGGTGTTCATTGCAAGGTCAAAAAAGTCATCCACTAAAACCCCAATCAGAATGCTTTAAAATGGACAGGCTGGAAATACTGTCACTACCTGACAGAGTAGTATCCAATCACTGTCGACTTGATACATAAATGACAGCACTGAGGTCAGCATTGTGTAGTCAGAAAAAGTATACATTGACACTACTACATTGTGAGATGTTTGTTTATGGATGTACCATTATATTAGCCGAGTTTTCTGTCTGATTTTTCAAACCAGATAAGGCAGGTCTCATACAGAAGACTGACAGAGGGAGAGAGAAAAAGAATGATAATTGCTCTCAATTGTAAAGAAAACTAACATGTTTCTCACTGCAGGGCTAATGCTTTTTCACATAATCCGAATTCCTGTTTGTTAACATTTCTTGTAATAATTTTAATTAAAAGACATTAATATGATAATTGATGTGCACTAATCTGTACACATATTTGGACAAAATTTGAAATATAGAGAACAAAAGACTGAGACATGACTGATGCACTATGTATTCTATTGCTGAACTGGCTTCATAACTGTATAGTTTGCATTCATACTTTAAAAATGTTCAGAAAGTTTCAAAGAATTCTGATATAGCTTCGATATCCTGAGTACTGTGATTGACAAAATATGTTTAACTCAGAGAAGTGGAGTGCACAAGGTCAAATGCAGAATATATCTTCATCCCTTAGAGGAAAGATCTAAAACTAATTTTAAGGTTCATAACTAATACTATGAGCCTATAAAAGATGTTTGTTAGCAGGCGAATTCACAATAAACAAGATATCCTATTCTGTCATGTTACAAAGCTCTTTAATATTCCTCAGTCTCCAGTTTTGTTCTCCTCATTTGGAAGAGGCGTACAGGAATGCACAATATTAATTCCTAATTTAAACTGGTTAGCCAGATCATCTCAAAGAGCCGGTCCTCAATATTTAATTGATATGAAAGTGTTGGGATGCTTTGTCTGAGAATTATAAATATTGAAAGAAATATACCATGTTTATACAAACTTGTTCTTTCAGCTATGCAGGTTAGAGATGACTAGAGGCTCATTCTAACAAACTTATACAGGGACAGAAGTAGTGCAAACATTTGAATCTAATTTCCCAAGAAAAGTAGATCAATGGAAGGGATTGTGTTCATAAGTAAGCTTGACTCAGACAAAAATATCTTGCAAAGTTTTACTCATCTAAGGGATGGGAGTGAAACTTCCAGTTTCATTTCTCTTAATTAGTCTAAACTTTGATTTGTTTTCATTTTTTCAAAGAGGTTACCTGGCTTCCAGCTGAAGTAGGGCATCCATTTACAATGATGGACAAGACCAATACAAGACGATAAGAGGTTACTTAACAGTAATGAGATGAGGTGCACATAGCTCAGCCCTAATAACACGATCAGAATATTGAGGTCAGGTTCAATGAGACTGAAATGTAAATATATAATAAGCCCATATGCATTGAGTTGACCTGAATATGTGTGATCCTTAGCCATATTTAATTACTGGTTGCAAACCATACTGTGCACACATACTCAGTAAATATTAATATAAAAATATTAGTCAAGGGCAAATCAGGCTGTCAGAACACTTTGTTTGCTTGAAGTTTACGTTTTTGCTATTCCAATGAAATTGCTAGAACAAGTCAGTGAGAATACCTTGGGGCAATCTGCTGACATTACCTACTGATTCTGAGGCCTCCGTCATCCGATTTGCTAAGTGCTGTGGAGATCAGAGTGACATTAATTGATGAAGCTTGATCTTACCATTGATTTTAGTGAAGCTATAATAATTAATGTCTGAATGCTTTTGGTGAGGATCTGGGTGCAGCAATATGAAAGATCCCAGCAAACTATAGCACAGCATAAGTAATGGCATAAGTTACTTATAGAACATAGAACATAGAACATTGAACAATACAGCACAGAACAGGCCCTTCGGCCCACGATGTTGTGCCGAACTTCTAACCTAGATTAAGTACCCATCCATGTACCTATCCAAATGCCGCTTAAAGGTCGCCAATGATTCCGACTCTACCACTCCCACGGGCAGCGCATTCCATGCCCCCACCACTCTCTGGGTAAAGAACCTACCCCTGACATCCCCCCTATACGTTCCACCCTTCACCTTAAATTTATGTCCCCTTGTAACACTCTGTTGTACCCGGGGAAAAAGTTTCTGACTGTCTACTCTATCTATTCCTCTGATCATCTTATAAACCTCTGTCAAGTCACCCCTCATCCTTCGCCGTTCCAACGAGAAAAGGCCGAGAACTCTCAACCTATCCTCGTACGACTTCCTCTCCATTCCAGGCAACATCCTGGTAAATCTTTTCTGCACCCTCTCGAAAGCTTCCACATCTTTCCTAAAGTGAGGCGACCAGAACTGCACACAGTACTCCAACTGTGGCCTAACCAAAGTCCTGTACAGCTGCAACATCACTTCACGACTCTTGAATTCAATCCCTCTGCTAATGAATGATAATACTCCATAGGCCTTCTTACAAACTCTATCCACCTGAGTGGCAACGTTCAAAGATCTATGTACATAGACCCCAAGATCGCTCTGTTCCTCCACCTGACTAAGAACCCTACCATTAGCCCTGTATTCCGCATTCTTATTTGTTCTTCCAAAATGGACAACCTCACACTTGGCAGGGTTGAACTCCATCTGCCACTCCTCAGCCCAGCTCTGCATCATATCTTATGCCACATACTTATGCCATAAGTATGTGGCATAAGAATGCTACAATATTGTCACATACTGTAAATGTTGCAGTTAATGTGATGCAAGTTTTCAGCCAATTCAGTCTTATTAAAAGATACCTCAAACTTATGATCAGAGGGAAATGTGACAATTCAGATCAGGCAATTAAACTCTCAAATATATGCCTTCTCCTTTTTCCCTGAATATTTTAACTCAACTAATTATGTATATGCTGATATGTGGAGGTGGTTATGTTTTCAGAATTTCTCAGGTTCTCAGTGGACTTTTCTTTGCATATAATTTCCAATGTTGCTGTAGCTCTGTGAATTGACTATGAGCAAGAGACAGAGTTGTGCAGGGTGGGTATTTCTGGCAGGACAGAAGGAATTGTTTTAAAGTCTCGCAGCTAAACTCCTCAACACCAAAGTCCAAGATGGCAGCACACCCAAAAGATGTTAAATACTTAAAAGGGGTGAAGAATTTAAATAAATCTCCAGTCTGATGAGGCTGGGAGCACTCTCTGACCTCTTGGCATTGCTAAAGATGGAAAGCAAAGTGAATAATGTTTAGCAGCAATTAAAGTCACCCTGATGGGATACAGTGCTGAGGAAAGTAGGAGGGCAAAGAAATTGAACTGGGGGCTGGCCACTACCTTTCCTTTCTCCTTCAATACATGGCAGGGTTGCCTGATGACAGAAACCATTACGATGGAATAGGGCATCTGAACCTAGGGTCACCAGCTTTGTCTGCTTTCCTTGCTGTTTCTTTTCTTCACTCTCTTTTCTTTTCTCTTTTCTTTTCCTTACATCTTGTTGAAGAGCTTGGTCGCCGTGATGGCGGTGGTATCTGAGGAGAGTTTGAGTTCTTGGTGGCATCTGCAGATTCATGGAGGCAGAGGCGGGTTTGGGCCCAGTACGAGATCCAGTGGCATTGGCAGTGGCTGCATCGGCAAGGTGGGATTCTTGGCAGTGGTGGAATGAGTTTGGGCCAGTGCAGTACCTAGTGGCATCTGAATTGGCGAGGTCCATCGAGGACTCAGTGGCACTGGTGAAGGCGAGAGAGTGCTGAAGAATAGCTACTTTCAATTCAGCGATGGCACGGCAAAGTGGACTCATGCCTGGTCACCAGGCCATGGCCTGTGATGGGGCACTTAACAAGAAAGACTGCAAAGTTGAACACGCTTTCTTGATTTCTTGATTTTTCTACCTTTATGTTCTGTGCTTTGTTTTTTTTTGTGTTTTAAGTTGGTACTGGAGTACAACAATTTACTGCATTTTGTGGCAAAATATATGTGATAATAAATCAAATCACTTTTGTTGAAAAAGGTGGAGAAGGAAAAATCTGTCAATTGCAGGCAGTGCTCTCTGAAATGGGGAAGCTTTTAGACCTAATGATTTTGGAGTAAAAGATTTGGATAGGCTAAGCATGGAATTAGGAAAGAGATCCAGCATGGATTTATGAAGAAAACACGTACGGTTAACCATTTAATTTAGTATTTGATGAGAAAACAGAGTCAGTTGAATCAGACTGTGCAGTTGTTGCTGAGTGTATGGATTCTTAAAAGATGCTTGACAAAGCACCGTAGATTTAGCTTGTGTGTACTCTTAAAAATTATGGGATTAAAGGGGCTGGAACTTCACAAATGCAAAATTCGCTGAGGTCTTTCCAATACTAAGCTGGATAGGGAAAGCTTTAACTCATCCTATGCTGGATGTTTAACAAGTAGTCTTGCAATTTACCAAGAATGGTGGGATCGAGAGAGTTGGGAGAGTTTTCAGCGTAAGCATGGAATGTGACACTGTTTTGTGGTGACATTGCAAAGGAGCAGCAAGGAGACAATAAATATGAGGGAGGGGTGGGTGGAATCGATCCATGGGGAACATCCAGTAATATGGTGATGCAGCAGCAACAGAACTAATTTATTTTATTCTGAAGAAGAGCCATTGGACCCACAATGTTAACTTTACTTTCTCTCCACAGATGCTGCTAGACCTGCTGAGTTTCTCTTACAATTTCTGTTTTTGTTTCAGATTTCCAACATCTGCAGTTCCTTGGTTTTCTTTTTTTCATTCTTTCTTGGGAAGCAGGCATCACAGGAAAGGCTAGCATTTGTCACCATCCCTAATTACACTTGAATTGAGTAACCTGCTCAACTCTTTCACAGTTAAGGAGAAAGTGAGGACTGCAATGCTGGAGATCAGAGCTTAAAAATGTGTTGCTGGAAAAGCGCAGCAGGTCAGGCAGTATCAAAGGAGCAGGAGAATCAACGTTTCGGGCATAAGCCCTTCTTCAGGAATCCTGAAGAAGGGCTCATGCCCGAAACGTCGATTCTCCTGCTCCTTGGATGCTGCCTGATCTGCTGCACTTTTCCAGCAACACATTTTCAGCTCTTTCAGAGTTAACCACATTAATGTGAATCTAGAGTCACACGTTGGCCACACCAGGTAAAGATGGGAGATTTCCTTCCCTAGAGGAATTCGTGAATCACAGGGGTTTTTGCAACAATCAATGATATCTTCATGGTAAGTATTACTAAAGTTTAATGCAAGATTTATTAATTGATTGTAAATTCCACTAGCTACCATGGAGCAATTTGAACTTAGGCACCTATACATCAAAGTGGGCCATTTAGATTAGATTAGATTCCCAACAGTGTGGAAACAAGTCCACACTGTCCCGCCAAAGAGTAACCCACCCAGACTCATTTCCCTCTTACCAGATAATTAGTCCAGCAAGATTACCACTATACTGCGATCTCACTGCAAATTACAAATGATAGTTTGGCTACAATTAGAGATAAAAATGGCTAATGACAGTGCAGTCCTAACCTAGCTAAATGATGGTGGAGTGGCGTTGGAAGAGGTTGTATGATAAACTCTATTACACACTGCAGGAATATCAAGGAATGCGAGGAAGGATAATTTTTCAGAGTAGATCAGTTATTTAGAAAGACTGAGGAACTGGGCTTGTTCTCCATAGCTCAGAGAGGCTTAACAAAGATTTAAAATTATGAAGGGTTAAGATTGTTTCATATTATTTATATTTCTAATGATTGAAGGGTCAGTTGGCAAAGCCACAGTTTTAAGAATTTTAATTCTCATGCAATGAATGGTAAGGATATAGAATTCATAGATGATAGAATCAGATTCAAAAGGGAATTAGATATGTCCTTGAAGGAGAAAGAGTTGAGGACTAGGACTGACTGAAGTGATCCTCAAAAAACTTGATGGCTAAGTGGCCTCTTTGGGGTTTCTCATTCTATTTCTGTACCGATGATGCTACATCAACTCAAGTTTTGAACAAATTATTTTAAGTGGGAAGTTCTGCTTAAGTGGGTAGACTGCCAGCAGTGTACTCATTTAAACACAAGAGATTAAACATTTTGGTCCCCTTAAATGCAGGGAAAGGAACAGAGTTGGATCTGAATATACTGATACTAGGGCGGCACAGTGGCTCGGTGGTTAGCACTGCTGCCTCTCAGTGCCAGGGACCTGACTTCAATTCCAGCCTCAGGCAACTGTCTGTGTGGAGTTTGCACATTTTCCCCGTGTCTGCGTGGGCTTCCTCCCACAATGCAAGGATGTGCAGGTTTGGTGAATCAGCGATGCTAAAATTGCCCGTAGTGCTGGGTGCATTAGTCAGGGATAAATACGGGGGGGTTGGATCTGGGTGGGTTACCCTTCAGAGGGTTAGTGTGGACTTGTTGGGCCGAAGGGCCTGTTTCCATACTCTAGGGAATCTAATCTAATCTAATCTAATCTAATCATAAACTTCAGTTAGCTTCACCCAAACAGGAAGGAAACATCACATTCAGAGTGAGACACAACCTGAGTGAGCATACAGTCCAGGGAATTTGTAGCAACGTGGGGATAGAGCTGTTAAATCTTTCTTTTTTTTTCTCTATTTTCAAAGTTTAAACTTCAGTAGTCCAGTGAAAAGGCTTATAAGGTAGCTGGCTGAGGGACAGTTATCAGTCAATCACCTGAATCCTAAATAGGGCCCCAGTAGGTGTTAGTTACTGTTGAAGTTTAACTGGAGTGATTCATTTCAGCTCGCCTCAGCTCTGTTTAAGAGAAAGCCGATTGAAAAGGCCTGACCAGTAAGCTTTGCACATTCAGAAGGGAGCAATCATTTCCGAAGTAAGAGACAGCCTGAGGATATAG
>NC_057724.1:17332728-17445840 GCF_004010195.1 Chiloscyllium plagiosum
TTACAGAGCAACTTGGAGTGGGGATGATAGATCCAGTTGTTGTGGTCCTCATAGGTGCCAATAATATAGGTAGCCAAAGGAAAGTGGTCCTACTGAGGGAATATGAGCAGCTAGGGGCTAATTTTAATAAAGCAAAACGAAAAAGCAATAATCTCCAGAGTATTACCTAAAAGAGGAGGAGAGGAATTGGAAATGGAGGGAATGGTGTTGAATAGACAAGAGCTTACAAAGAACAATGTAGCACAGGAATAGGCCCTTCAGCCGTCCAAGCCTGCGCTACCACATTTTGTCCTTCCATACTAAAACTGTCTTCGCTTACAGGATTTGTATCCCTCTATTCCTGTATTCGTCCAGGTGCTCCTTGAATGCTGCTATTGTGTCTGTTTCCTCCACCTCCTCTCGCAATGCGATCAAGGCACTCATCACCTTTTATGTGAAACACCGATCTCACAAATCTTTTTTAAACTTTGCACCTTGAACCTGTCCCCCCCCAGTAATTGAACCCTCCACCCTGTGAAAAAGCTTCATATTTTCCACTCTATCCATGCCATTCACAATCTTGTAAACTTCTATCAGATCGCCCTTCAACCTCCTGTATTCCAGTGAGAACAAACCCAGTTGATCCAACCTTTCTTCAGAGCTAAAAATCCCCCAATATCTGGTAAACTTTCTCTGTACCATCTCCAAAGCACATTGAATGATGAAAGATAATGCAAGGCTGTTCACTGGCACCCTCTCTTTGTTAACCTTTCTCTCTCCCTCACAGTCTCTGACTTTAAATCCACGTTGGTATTGAAAACGCAAAGGTCTCCTGTACCTTAAGTGCCAGACCTCTGGTTCTGCTGTGACATTTTGCTCTACTCTGTGAAAGTTGAGTGTTTTGACACAATTGGCAGTTTGCTCGCTCAGGACAACAGCAGCCTCAGTGATGTGATGTTTAAATGTCCCAAATTTGATTTGACCATCTCCTTTCAGGCTCAGGCTTGGAGAGCCGAAGGGCCTGTTCCTGGGCTGTAAATTTTCTTTGTTCTTTGTTCTCTTTCCCACTGCAAGGCTTTAATTGAACAAAAATCTATCTCCATGCTACTTAAGTGCACACCTGTGTGAAAGTTTGATCTTTAGATTTTTTAAAAATTCACTCATTGGTCATGTGTCAATTTATTGCCTGTCCTTAGTAACTGTTGAAAAGTTGGAGGTGAACTGCCTTGCATGAACAACTGCAGCCTATGTGCTTAGGAAGGGAATTTCAGGATGTTGACTCAGCAACAGTGAAGGTATGGTTATATATTTTGAATTCAGGATCGTGAGTGGCTTGGAAGGGATCTTGCAGGTGGTTGTGTTCCCATGTATCTTCTACCCTTACCCTTTCTGATGGAAGTGGTTGTGGCTTTGGAAGTATCTTTAGTATCTGCTTTAGTATCTTTGAATTCCTGCAGTGCATCATGTAGATAATACACATTGTTTCTACTGAGCATGTATTGGAAGACATTGACGTTTGTGGTGTCAATTAAGCGGGTAGCTTTGTCATAGATAGTGTCAAGCTTCTTGAGTGTTATTGCAGCTGCACTCATCCAAACAAATGAGGTGTATTCCATAACATTCTTAACTTGTGCTTTGTAGATAGTGGACAGATATTGAGGGGTCTGGAAATGAGTTAATCACTGCAGCATTCCTAGCCTTTGACTTGCTCTATTTGTTAATGGCAAGTCCATTTGCGTATACGGTCAGTCATAACCCCTTGGATGTTGGTGGGGAATTCAATGATGGTAACGCTATTGAATGTTAAGGGGCAGTGGTTCGATTGTCTCTTATCGGAAATGGTCATCGGCTGGCCCAAAACAAACTGGGCTTCTGTTTCCTATCTCCTTGATGAAAATTCAGCTCATAAAATGTATCCAGATTCACACCAAGCAGGCATATTTAGTTTTGTAGATTTTCCAAAAACTGCTGAAAGTATATAAGTTTTGTTCTGACGAGTAACAAAGTACTTCATTAAATCTCAGGCCAATATTTACAGAATCTGCATCCATAACCTGCTTGGTGTGTACTCAGATGAATTTATTCAGACTCCAAAAGCCGATGCATCAAATTAAGAAAAACTCCGCATTATTATATAGCCAGTTAACAGCCTTCCATTTTTATTGAAATCAAGGCCTTGTGCCCTTGCCCCTGCTGGTGCTCTCCAGTGAGGTACTTATTTTTTTGAGATCATGGCTAAAACAAATGAATAAGCTGACCATGTGCTATGTCAGCTCTTAGGTTTGCAGCTGCTTGCAGAGGGCTGGACTCCCAATGGATCTACACTGGAGTTGCATCATTCACCCTTATGTTTGTTTAACATTAATCAAAAATCACTTCTGGTTATGAAAAGTTTCATCAAAGCGGCTAAACCAAGAGTTGTAATCAATT
The DNA here is from genome assembly GCF_004010195.1 of Chiloscyllium plagiosum. Taxonomy (NCBI): domain Eukaryota; kingdom Metazoa; phylum Chordata; class Chondrichthyes; order Orectolobiformes; family Hemiscylliidae; genus Chiloscyllium; species Chiloscyllium plagiosum. The sequence goes on from NC_057724.1 coordinate 17,335,138, forward strand.
ATTTAAAAGCCCCATCCTGGGTCTAAGTGCTTGAGGTCTCAAAGACCCACTGAGGAACAAGCTGTTCTGCTAGCTTATCAATCACAGCCAGTCCTGTCAACTGTCTTGTTCCATCTGAGTGACAAGTAGAGAAATTGTTCTATTTCTCCATTAAGTCCTCCCATCATAACCACAGGCTAGTATTCATGCTGCTAATTCAACCAAAGCTTATAGAATCTACATGACAAGTTGTCATGACATCCCAATCACAACAGCCCTTCATTATTATCCTTTCACCTATTTAGTTTTTCTGTGTGAAATTGAATTTTGATTGCCTTTGTCTATCTCATTCTGGAGACAAAAACAAGGGCTGACTTTTGGCACACAACAGGGATGGGTAAACATTTTGAAAATTGGAAATCCACAACTCCCAAGCTCAAACCTGCCCACCTCCAGGTTGTAAAGGAACAGAAGTCGGAGTGGGCGGACAAAACGCTCCTAGAAGGTGGTTTGGCAGTTTAATTATTTTACAGATGCTGGTAGGCTCTGATATAACTTATAATAGACCAGAATTGTAAGGATGCAGAGATTCAGGTGGATTGCAAGGCTGCTGGAGTTTGCAGGTACAAATTTAGCTCTGAAGATAACAGCAGCTTAGGTAAAGATTTCAGCAGCAGATGAGATGAAGTAGGTGGAGAGTCAGATGATGTTATGAAGGTGGAAGGTGGCAAACATTGCTGTAGTTACGTTGGCGTAAGCACATAGCTAGGTCCTATGTGAGCCCTTTATTGAACATATTCTGTTTTCAGCTTAAATAATCACTTTTTGAGATGGAACTGAGTTTGCAGCAGGGAATGAATACAATGGCAGTATTCGTGCGGTTGTGTCAGGAGTCTTGCTTTCCTGGCTGCAGGCCACTTTGTCAGCACACAGGAAAGGTTAAGTGTGTAAAGGAAGTGTGCGGTTAGATGGAAAATACAGTAAGTAGGGTGTCGGTGTGACTGGCATGTTCTCTTCTCAATGAAAAAGTTCAAGAGGTAACATTTTTGCTCCAAAGCTCACAAGGCACTGAGATCCCAGCAAGTTTGGGAACTGTAGTGAAATTTGAGATGGAGGCCATCTGCTATTGTCTCAGGCCGGAGTGGATGGAGAGATGCAAAGAAATTGCTGAATGTATCAGTCGCTGCCATTTGTGCACATCAATGACAGTATGCAAACATGAGAAAGTGGTAAAACTTGAACCCTAGATCTCCTGTAGCGATGGAGGCCACCTCAATATGGCACAGTGGCTCAGTGGTTTCCCTGCCTCACAGCACCAGGGGCCTGGGTTCGATTTCAGCCTCTGGCGACTGTCTGTATGGAATTTGCACATTCTCCCAGTATCTCCGGTTTCCTCCCACAGTCCAAAGATGTGCAGGTTAGGAGAATTGGCCATGCTGAATTGTCCTCAGTGTCCAGGGATGTTGGGTTGGGTGCATTAGTCAGGGGTAAATGTAGGGTAGGGGAATGGGTCTGAATGGTTATTCTTTGCAAGGTCAGTGTGGAATTGTTGGGCCAAATGGTCTGTTTCCTCTCTGTAGGATTCTATGATATGGTGAAACAAGGCATTGACATCAGTTTCTATCTGAGCATTTTCTAGATTCAGAGTTGCTTGAGACTGCCCTCCAAGGCCATATGAAATCTCCCCCAGTAATGTCAGTAACCTTTGACTAGCCATTCTGGGCAGCACTATATTACTGTACTTGGATAATCAAAGGAGACAGGCAGGAGGCTGGAAGAACACAGCAAGCTGGGTAGCATCTCCACCAGGAGGTGGAGAAGCCAATGTTTTGGGTGTAACCCTTCTTCAGCTTCCTGCCTGTCTACTTTGGATTCCAGCCTCTGCAGTTTTTTTGTCTCTAACCTTGGATAATCAAAGGCACACCAGATAAGTACAAAGGGACTTCATATAAGTGATTAGTTTAATTTTGTATACAAAATAACATGATTTCATTTCTAAGTTGATTTGTATTTTGTTGATTTTTTTTTTGCATTCAAGCCTTTTTTCCATTCTAGCCATTTTTGCAATGTTAAGGTCAATGACTGATGGAAAGTAAGTCTTGTGCAACAGTTGATGAATGGTAAATTGGAGTTTGGACAGCTAACATTTCACTTCAATTGGTTTTTCATAGTCAAGAAGATTTCTGGGTTGCAACCTCCATTTCTCTTCCTTTCTTTCCTCTTTGTTCATCTTCCTCTTTTCCTCAACCTCCATTTCTATCTTGTTCTCCTATTCCTTAGCTGTACATCTGATCATGATCATTGATGGCAAGGCCTCCTCTTTCATGATGGGTCAGGCAGCTTACCATCAAACTGTTTGGTTGCGTACTGCTGCAATAAAGGACTTGCTGCAGGGTACCGATGGATTACTCTGTCAGATTTCTTGTGGGAAAATGATTCCCATTGAATGGCATATGTGGGTCACGAACCGGTATCATAGAATCATTAAATCCCTACAGCGCAGAAAGAGAAAAATTAGCCCATTCAAATCTTCACTAACTTTCCAAAGTGCATCCCACCTAGACCCACCACCCCACCTGTAACCCCACATAGGATATTTACCATGGTTAACCCCCAAACCTGCACATCCCTGGACACTGTGGACCAATTTCATAGAATGGCCAATTCACCTACCTGCACATCTTTGGATTGTGGGAGGAAACCGGAGCACCTGGAGCAAACCCATGCAGACACTGGGAGAATGTGCAAACACCACACAGACAGTCGCCTGAGGTGGGAATTGAACTTGAGTCCCTGGCGCTGTGAGGCAGCAGTGCTAACCACTGAGCCACCATACTGCCCTCAAAGATGGAAACATTTTCCTAATATTTCACTGGATTGTCATTTAGTCTATAGGTTATGTCCTCAGATATCTGGGGTGGGACTTGAACTTGCAATCTTCTGATTTGGTTCAGGCTTGAAGGGCTGAAAGACCTATTCCTGGGTGGTAAATTTTCTTTGTTCTTTGTTTAGAAGCAAGGGCACTGACTTTGAGCCACAGCTGGAGCTTGCCTTTGTTGGGCAATGATCAGCCTTTGGTTTGATCTAGACTCTGAAGGACAGATGCACAGTAAGCTGCTATAGGATGATGGCATCTCAATGGCTGTTGAGATTGAGAGAACAGATCTGATTGATTCCTATGATAGCACACTGAGGGGCAGGAACCTTTCTTGTTGCTGGTGCATGGCACAGTTTACTTACAGCATCAGCAAAACAATGTTCATTTAATCACTGGCATTCTCCAGCGGTGGGAAGCCTGTAAACCCCACAAATCCGTGTGCCCCTTCATTTTGCTTTCCTCTGGCAAGATGGAATGAAACAAAGTTATCACAGAATCCCAGTATTGTTATGAGACAGAAGGAAGCCCATCAGCCCTTTGAGCTTGCACCACTTCTATTACCCAGTGCCAATCCCCTGCATTTTCCTGAATCCCTGTAAGCTCTTCTATCTAAATAATTATCCAATGCCCTCTTGAATGTGTTATGACATGGGATAACCTCCCCCTCCCCCACCCTACTGATTCAAACCAGACACACAGAAAAGATTTACCCTGTGTTGTAATCTGTTAAAATTCGAGAACTATCCCAAAAATCACGATTTAAAGTCCAAAAAAATTAAGAACTTTACTTTATTCTTTAAGTCTAACATTGAATATTAACTAACCAAATATGTACAACTCCTTTCTGTAACCTATCTTTTATGTTCCACTCTATAATACTAGAGGTATTAAGATTTTCCAAAACATTCAAATTTTAAAACCAGCCAGCTGTTGAATCTTCTCTTAGTATCTTCCTCTGTTCTCTTTTCTTCTTCCGAGGGATTTCTGTTTCATAGGTCATTGATAGATAAAGGTACCTTTAAAAGAGCTATTCTCTGGGCAGTCTGCATCTGTCCGTGGCTTGACAGTTCTCCTTCAACTGTTCAATTTCCCTGGTCTTATACCCCAAAACATTGGATTGTTTCATTGGTTTTTAATATTGTCAATATCCTAAATTCAAGCTTGTTTGGAGGTTGGTGTTTTGGGGTATAATTTAAACTTATCGGCCGAATTTGAATTTGTTTTTGTCTCCAGGCAACCCAACCAGTGCTAGCTGTGTTGAACCAAAAGTTGCATTATAAATTCTCCAGCACTCTGTATGTGCTTGCTGAGTTCTTCACTCTCTTAAATGTACAGTACACCTCTACAGCTTCATAACAAATGCCTCATTTGAACTTGCTTTCACCACATTTCTAGGCAGTGTATTCTATACCATACACTGTGTGCAAAAGTTTTTTTTTCCATAAATCTTTGGATTTTAAAAATCTAATGTCCCCTCATTCTCTTTTTCTTTTATGAGCAGAAACAGCTTCACCCTATTTACTCTATCTAGCCCACTTCTGATGTTGAAATCCTCTATCCAATCTCCTCTTGGCCTTCTTCAGTCTAAGGTTTCATTTCTTCAATCTATCTTCATAAGTAAAGTTTCATGTTCCTGGGGCTATTCCTGTAAGTTGCTTCGGCACTCTTTCTCTCATGCATTCACAGATTTCCTATAATATGGTTCCTACAACTGTATGTTATACTCCCAAAGGTGAGTTATAACAAATGTCTTGTACAAGTTCAACATTGCCTCCCTGCTCTTGTACTTGATGCCTCTGTTAATCAAGCTTTTGTTGCTGTATGCATTATTTACTGCTCTGTCTGCCTGTCTTGCGACCTTTAATGATCTGTGCATGTTTTCACTCCGGTTCCTCCTGTAGAATTATATCCTTTATTTTATACTGTCTTTCAGTGTTTTACCTCACGGTTCTCCACACTGAGCTTCATCTGTCAAGTACTTGCCCTCTCCATCAACTTGTCAATGTCCACAATGTCGTCCTCACCATTTACAATGCTTCCAAGTTTAGTCTCATCTGCAAACTTTGAAATTGTCATCTGGACACCAAAATCCACATTATTAATATATATCAGAAAAAGGAATGGTCCCAATACTAACGTTTGGGGAAATCGACACTAGACTTCCTCCAGCCTGAAAAATATCTGTTGACTAATACTTTCTGTTTCCTATCACTAAGCCAATTTTATATCCTCATTGCTAACATTCCGTTTATACCATGGCCTATAACCTTCCTCACAAATCTATTGTGTGGCAGTGTAAAAATCACCTTCTGGAAATCCATGTGCCACATCAGTGGAATTACCCTCATCAACAATTTCAGTTGCCTCTGTCAAAACAATCCAGCAAGTTAGTTAAACACCATCTCCCATTTAGAAATTTGTGCTGACTATTACTAATCTGCCTACTTCTTTTCCATATGACTACTAATTCTACCCTGAATAATTGATGTCAGAAGTTTCTTCATCACTAACATAATTTAACTGGTTTGTATTTGCTGGGATTTTCATTGCAACCTTTTTAAACAAACCTGTAATTTTTGCAATTGTCAGTTTTCTGGTACCTCCCCCGCATCCAAGGAAGATTGTGGTCAGAACCCCTGCAATTTCTACCCTCCGTTCCTTCAAAATCCTTGGATGCATCCTATCTCTGTCAATTTTAAGTGCTAACAATATACTCACAGCATTTTCCTTATTAATTTTTAACCCTTCTGATTCCAGGCTTTCCTCATGTATCATCATGGTTTGGCAGAATTCTCCTCTTTTGTAAAGGCAGATGCAAAGTATTAATTTAACATCTCAGCTATGCCCACTACTTTCATGTGTAAATTATGTGTCAATGACCTTAAGTTTGTACTAGTTTCTCTCTAATTAGTCTATCAAAAACCATCATAATCATGAACACCTCTCTTAAACCTCTTTGCCTGTAAGAGATTCTAGGTTTGTCTGTTTTCTCTATGTACCAGAAATGCTTCGTCCACATTGATGTTGTATTTATAGTTTTCTCATTCATTTGACATGCAGTTGGATTCAGTATGGTAGATGTTTAGGGAGTGTTTTCATGTCCCTTAGGATGTGAAAATGTCATCTGTGATGCACACCCACACATTCAATGTGATACATTGAGGGCACCATAATAGAGCAGAGGTGCTGATATTATGCAGAGCAGACAGATCATGATTTGAAATATCACACATCATTCATTTGGTTTGATAGCTTGGGAGTCTAGCCGATGCATTGCTGCAATCTCGACAAGCTGAACAAAACATTAAGCAGCACAAAAGGCTCTCTTTCAATGTTATTTAAAGGGATCATCAACTACTTACAGTTAGCTGTGGGTTTGCTCTTTTGGTTGTCGCTAGGATTTCTCATAATTTTCATGTGTCCTATAGCTACTTCAGGTTTTAAAAAAGCCACAGGAGAATGGTGCGGCAGGTGCTGAAGATGCTTTTGCCTACTTTAAGGCACCTGCCCACATTGGCACATTAGTAACCATTTCTCTGGGAATTGAGGATGATTGGCAGAATGAGCAGAGGTTATGCAGAGCCTGTCAAACTGAAAGAGAGCAGTAGTTGGGAGAAGGGCTCTCAGCAGAAGGACCCCAAACCCCAGGTACATGTCAAGGAGCAATTCACCTACCTAAACCTTAGCAAAACCAAAGTGTGAGACACAGTCAGTTCACTAGCATGTCATCACTGAAATCTGGTCTACCTGGTCAAGCAATAACTGGCTAAGGACCACATTGCCAGTGCTGAAGAAGGCCTGTGGCAATGCACTTGTGGCTCCCTTTGGTCTGCTGTTGAATTACTAACAACAGCTCAATTTTGCAGTGCACTTTGCAGTAAGGGAGGTCGCTGGTGATTGTCTGAAATAATCCTCTGAGTGTGCTTATGACAGGTGTTATGCAGAAGATACAATTGAGAATCAACAAGAATACTGAAGGTTTAGGAGGAAGGTGAAAAGCAACTAAGAAAAGCCAAGTGGAACTATGAGGAAAGATTAGCAGCTAACATAAATGGAAATCCTAAAGATTTTTGCAGGCATATAAAAAATAAGGGAGTAGTTAAAGGAGGAACACAGCTGATCAGAGACCAAAAAGAGACCAGATCAGCACTGAGGCCGTCAATTTTGAGCAGCTGATGATGACCATGCTGGGTGTGTGGGACAAGCATTTGGAGACCGAGGGAGATGCCAGAACCTTTTGTCTCTCACTGAGGATAGCCTTTGATAGACTAAATACAGAGAGACTGATCGAAATTTAAAGCAATTGGCAAAAGTGTCAAATAGATGAAGATTTTGCTTTAACACAGCATGGAAGGGTTGTGCAGTAAATTCAATGGTAAAATGTCGAAAGGAGATTGTATACATTTGAAATGGGGAAAACAATTGCACTGATTTGGGGAAAGACTGTGGGAGCAGGTTTAATTAGATTATTATTGAAGGTCCATCATAATATGATAGTTTCCCAGTGAAATATTCAAAAGAGGAATGTAAATGGTGGAAATCTGAAACAGTTGCTGAGAGTAATGAACTTGTTGATCACTTGGGGAATGGAGTAAAAAGTGGGTCATAATGAATTGGCAGACCTTTGTGCAGAAGAAAAATAATCAGGGTGCAAAACAGAATGCTAACTCACTATCACTTCTATTCACTTTTTAAAAAAGCTAAAGCAAAATCACGTTTGACAAAAATAATGTTGCAAGTTATTTTTAGGTACAAACTCTTCATAGGCTTTTGCTACCCTGTTTTAACCATCAACAAAGAACAAAGAAAATTTACAGCCCAGGAACAGGCCCTTTGGCCCTCTAAGCCTGAGCCGATCCAAATCCACTGTCTAAACCTAACACCCAATTCCTAAGCATCTGTATCCCTCTGCTCCCCACCTACTCATGCATCTGTCCAGACCATACCTGTCTCTACTACCTCTGCTGGCAACGCATTCCAGGCACCTACCACCCTCTGTGTAAATTACTATCAAAAAACTATTTGTGAATTAGCACCTTTGGAAAGCCACTATTGTCAGTCCATTTACCATTTAAACTCTGCTCACTGGCAATACTTTGAATAAAGACTAACCTGAAACACATAGCTTCATGTCCTTTGGTCTAACTTCACGAATTATTATCGAAATATACTCTGCTGATTGTGTTTCTTTTTTGTTGATCATCATTGACCCATCTCCTGCACTTTGTGTGCCCCTTCTCAATATTCCAATTTAATCTTTGGCAACAAAATCACTGATGTCAGCTTTGTCCACATATTACACCAGCAAATCTTCTAACAACATTAACCAGCAAATCTCTTGCTACCAATAACCTCCCTGCTCCTTTCTTGTATCACTGCTTGCTCTCCAATTCCCCTAGGCTGGACTGTCTTGTCATTAATTTCTCTTTTCCACCTCCTCAGCAATACCTTCGGCAGGAGCAACATCATGTGCAATCCTTCTATTTCTTGTGTTACTTATCTGAATCCTGAATCAAAGAAAGGTCTCATTTAAACTTGGGCAAACAAATAGCAAAGGTGACTAGGAATGCTAAACAAAAATTCAAATCTTAGTGGGCATTGTTAGCAATTTTCAATGTTCAGATAAATTTAATAAAGAAACTCTTTGTAGAGAATCTTGTTACTGCTCTGTTGCTGAATACGGTTTAAAGCTTAGCTTTAAATAGAAGATAATCATTAAAAGGTCCAATAAGGAATTCAGACAAAAAATTCCTTTGTCCAGCATATGGAACTTGCTACTACATCGAGTGGTTGAGATGGAGAGCATGATAGCATTTCAGAGGAAGCAAAGTAAACCAATAAGGGAGAAAGGAACAACAGTACCTGTGAATAAGCTTAGATGAAGTAAAGTGAGAGAATGCTTACAAGGGACTATATTAGTCTGAGCTGGTGAGAAGAATGACCAGATTCAGTCTTGGAAATTCTATGAATTGTTTTCTGTATTGACTTGTATAATAACTCATGGGGGCAGCTTATCGCCAACTTCTCCAGGATAATTAACGCTAGGTAATAAATAATGACCAAACAGCAATACCCACATGCCGTCAAACTAAAAAGGAAGTGACGTCCCCAGTATCAGAGTTTCCCCTCGGAAGCATTTCAAGTGAAGCTCTCAGTGAAGCTCTCAATTCCAATAAATAAAAACCAGAACAGCACTGATTAGCAAGGTTAGATCTCATGGAATACAGGGAGAACTAGCCATTTGGATACAGAACTGGCTCAAAGGTAGAAGACAGAGGGTTGTTTATCAGACTGGAGGCCTGTGACCAGTAGAGTGCCACAAGGATCGGTGCTGGGCCCTCTACTTTTTGTCATTTACATAAATGATTTGGATGCAAGTATTTAAGAGGGACATTTAATAAGTTTGCAGATGACACCAAAATTGGAGGTGTAGTGGACAGCGAAGAGGGTTACCTCAGATTACAACAGGATCTGGGCCAATGGGCTGAGAACTGGCAGATGGAGTTTAATTCAGATAAATGCGAGGTGCTGCATTTTGGGAAAGCAAATCTTAGCAGGACTTATACACTGAATGGTAAGGTCCTAAGAAGTGTTGCTGAAAAGAGAGACCTTGGAGTGCAGGTTCATAGCTCCTTGAAAGTGGAGTTGCAGGTAGATAGGATAGTGAAGAAGGCGTTTGGTATGCTTTCCTTTATTGGTCAGAGTATTGAGTACAGGTGTTGGGAGGTCATGTAGCGGCTGTACAGGACATTGTTTAGGCCACTGTTGGAATATTGCGTGCAGTTCTGGTTTCCTTCCTATCGGAAAGATGTTGTGAAAAATAGGAAGGGTTTGGAGGGATATGGGCCAGGTGCTGGCAGGTGGGACTAGATTGGGTTGGGATATCTGGTCGGCATGGACAGGTTGGACCGAAGGGTCTGTTTCCATGCTGTACATCTCTATGACTCTATGAAAATTAGTAGCTGTTCGGCCTTTATTGCAGGAATATAAGGTATCTTGTTACTCTTCAACATTCTTTCTAAATACAAACATGGTCGTGTTCTAACTTCACACAATCGGTGCAAAGCCTGGCTTGCGTGAAGCAAAGGTTAAGCCTTAATTTCATCATACATGATTTTCCAATCTTTGGTTCAAATGGTGAATAGCATATCAATGGACTCAATGTGCTCTGCTGACAAGCAACGCTTTTCACTGATGATACAAAGTCATAATGTCGTACACAAAATGCTGGCAGGGAAGCATCCTAGCTCACTTGCGTCTGTGAATGCATTCCAAACTACTTCAACGTCTTTGGACACAGAAACAATGAATGAGGCAATGAAGGGGATATTTTAATTATCACTAACGTGGTGCCACTCTTTAAGAAGGGTAGTAAGGACAAGCCAGGGAACTATGGACCATTGCACCTGATGTCGGTGGTGGGAAAGTTGTTGAAGGGAATCCTGAGGGACAGGACGTACATGTATTTGGAAAGGCAAGGACTGATTAGGGACAGTCAAGATGGCTTTGTGTGTGGGAAGTCATGTCTCACAAACTTGATAGAGATTTTTGAAGAAGTAACAAAGAGGATTGATGAGGGCAAAGCGGTAGATGTGATCCATATGGACTTCAATAAGGCGTTCGACAAATTTTCCCATGGGAGACTAGTTAGCAAGGTTAGATCTCACAGAATACAGGGAGAACTAGCCATGTGGAGACAGAACTAGCTCAAAGGGAGACAACAGAGGGTGGTGGTGGAGGGTTATTCTTCAGACTACAGGCCTGTGACCAGTGGAGTGCCACAAGGATCAGTGCTTGGCCCTCTACCTTTTGTCATTTACATAAATGATTTGGATGCGAGCATAAGAGGGACAGTTAGTAAGTTTGCAGATGGCACCAAAATTGGAGGTGTAGTGGACAGCGAAGAGGGTTACCTCAGATTACAACAGGATCTGGACAAGATGGGCCAATGGGCTGAGAACTGGCAGATGGAGTTTAATTCAGATAAATGCGAGGTGCTGCATTTTGGGAAAGCAAATCTTAGCAGGACTTATACACTTAATGGTAAGGTGCTAGGGAGTGTTGCTGATCAAAGAGACCTTGGAGTGCAGATTCATAGCTCCTTGAAAGTGGAGTTGCAGGTAGATGGGATAGTGAAGAAGGCATTTGGTATGCTTTCCTTTATTGGTCAGAGTATTGAGTACAGGAGTTGGGACGTCGTGTTGCGGCTGTTCAGGACATTGGTTAGGCCACTGTTGGAATATTGCGTGCAGTTCTGGTCTCCTGCCTATCGGAAAGATGTTGTGAAACTTGAAAGGGTTCAGAAAAGACTTATAAGGATGTTGCCAGGGTTGGAGGATTTGAGTTATAGGGAGAGGCTGAACAGGCTGGGGCTGTTTTCCCTGGAGCGTCTGAGGCTATGGGGTGACCTTATAGAAGTTGACAAGATTACAAGGGGCATGGATAGGGTCAATAGACAAAGTCTTTTCCCTGGGGTGTGAGGAGTCCAGAACTAGAGGGCATAGGTTTAGGGTGAGAAGGGAAAGATATAAAAGGACCTAAGGGGCAACCTTTTCACGCAACGGGTGGTACGTGTATGGAATGAGCTGCCAGAGGAATTGGTGGAGGCTGATGCCATTGCAACATTTAAAAGGCATTTGGATGGGTATATGAATAGGAAGAGTTTGGAGGGTTATGGGCCAGGTGCTGCCGGTTGGAACTAGATTGGGTTGGGATATCTGGTTGGCATGGATAGGTTGGACTGAAGGGTCTGTTTCCATGCTGTACATCTCTATGACTTCCAACAAAGAGGCATTTGAGCATTTTCTTCGTTATGCTAAAACCCTCATCTGCCAAACTTCATAAAGGCACTGTTCCATTCCAGTTGATGGTCACCTCATTATGTAGTGTAGTACAGTGATAGTGGAATTGCTGATGTGATCAGGCTGGGCTCTTTTCACTTGAAGTGACAGGACATAAGAATTGCTTAATTGAGGTCTTTAAACTATAAAGGGTCCAACAGAGTAGTTTAGAAAATATGTTTCCACATGTGGGAGAAGCTGACCTCAAGCCCTTTAATATGATAGTTACTATTAATTCCAGCACTTAACAAAGGAAAAACTTTCACCAGAGAATAATGAGAATGTGGAACTAGCTGTTCCAAAGGTGAACAATGCAGGTTAGTATATGTAAGAAGTATGGTATACAGTTAATATTAGAAGAAATAGGCAAAGGAATGCTCCAGCATTACTTGTTTAGACCAATTGTCTTGTTTCTGTGCTGTAAATTCAATAATACTTTTAATGAAGTGGTCACTCTCTCTCTCTCTCTCTATGACAAAAGGAGCCTGACCAATGAGCTACATGAGGTGGAGAATAAAGCTCACGGCATTCTGATTAAACCCTGGAATTAAAATAACGTATTTTAAATGAAAGGAGGACATTTCCATTTAAAACACCACAAGCCTTGTAACTTTTTTTTAGAATGAGTATGTTTTTCTCAATATTTATTTGAACAGATTCGTGATGCTGTAGTTTCTTAGACTTGCCAACAATACCATTCAATAAATACCCTTCCTTTCTGTTTTTGTATGTAAGCTTTTCTGTATAACTTCACATTTAACCAAGTTGTAGTGCATCTGCCATGTGTTGGTCCATTCACTTGTCCAAATCACTTTGAAGCCATCTTACAACTCTTAATCTTGGCCAATTCTGTACTATCAGCAAATTTGGCTCTTCATCCAGGTCATTTACATATATTGTGAATAACTGGGTACCAAGCACTGATCCTTGTGGTATCCCACTAGTCATTGCCTATCACTCTCTGTTTCTATCTATCAACCAATTCATGATCTCAACCAATATAATAACCCTATTCCATGTGTTTTAACTTTGCTCATTAGTCTCTTCCGAGGAACTTTACCAAAACGTTCTGAAAATCCAAACAGACCACATCCAATGATTCTATTGGATCTAGTTACGAGAAGTTGCCGAAATGATGAGTTTGCACACTTTCCACTGTAATCATGCATCCCTGTAGTTGGGAATATGTGACTCTAAACCCTAATTCTCATTGTAGGTTGCATATTCGAAAACAAAACTCCAGTAGATTTTTATGCCTGATTTGCATTTCATAAGCCCATGCTGGGTTTATCCAATCCAATTAATGCTTTCCAAATGCTCTATTATCATATCATTTTTAACAGATTCCAGCATTTTCCCTGATGTTAGGTTAACTGGTCTGTAATTCTCTTTTTGTTTCCCTCCCTCCATTTTTAAATAGTGCAGTTACATTTTCAACCCTCCCTTTTGTAGGAACAGCTTCAGAATCTCTGGAATTTTGGAAAATGACGACCAAACTAATGTTACAGCCATATCAGAACAGTACCATTGGAGGGACAAAAAGCTACAAAGATTGTTTGTGTCAATGTTACCCATGCTCCTGGTGTATATGTGGAACTCCTGCTTTCTCTTTCCTTTATGATAACTTTGGTCACTGTATTTCTCTTGGAGTCAATGGCAGGCTGCATTTGAACAACTGATTAGATGAAGTCAGACTACCAGAGAGTTTTACAATTGGAAGCAGTATTACGTAAATCAAATGACCATTTCAGTCTTTAGAATTTTTAATGAAAACTAATCTTTTCATGATTATGGAATGTGGAGTTTGTTTTTGCAGGGTTCTTAAAATTGTATATGTGAAGTGATGCAGTAGCCTAGTATCTATTTACCATAAAATAATCATTCCAGCTGGTGCACGTTCATTTGTAAACCCAATATGTAACACAGTGTGCCTAGTCCTGAGCTTTATCTTTGCTAGCATAATTACTTTTCAGACCATTTTCTCAAAATGGTCATCAATTTAAAAAAAATACTCAAATAATGTAAGTATTTTTTGAATAAAGTTATTGCTATATCCTAGTGAATTACAGTACCAATAAATATTTTTAGGCTGAAACTATTATATATGCCAGAAAGAAAAGTATCCTAAATACATAACTATTCATCTATATGTATAATATTTATTGAATGTTTTTGAGTGTTTTCTATTACTGCTATAAAAGCTCTAATGATACAGAGCTATAAGTGCAGAAACTACTTTGATGAAGAATTATGCACATTTATCAGTATCTGTTTTATTGTAATATATCCTAAAATGTTACCAGTTTTGGCATCATTTCGTCTGATATTATTTTAATGTACAAAAAAATCCCAATGTAACACTATGTCATTAGAACTTCTAATAGAAATCAGTCAAAAATAATGAAATACATCCAGGCACTCAGTGGAAACAGCATCTGGGGTCTAGCACACATTGTGATCCCTTGCCATAACTGCATGCAGTAAAGGCATCAATGGATAGTAGTTCATCTTGAATGGAGATGAATGAGAGGGAGCATTCCAGACATATAGGTAGAATCTTCTCAGCCACTGAATAGTATTGACAATAGTGAAAAAGTTGGGAGAATCACGGAAATGAAATTCATGACGTCGAGTATTGTTAAGGTCTTTTCTCCAGCGTGGGGGTGTCTAAAACTAGAGACCCTAGGTTTAAGGTGAGAGGAGAAAGATTTAAAAGCGACCTGATGGGCAACTTTTTCACACAGAGGGTGGTATGTATATGGAATGAATTGCCAGAGGAAGTGGTAGAGGCAGGTACATATAACATTTAAAAGACATTTGGACAGATGCATGGAGAGGAAAGTCCTAGTGGGGTGTGGACCTATACAAGCAAAGGGGATGACTTCAGTTTAGGAAATCTGGCTGGCATGGGTGAATTGGGCCGAAAGGCCTGTTTCCATGCTGTTTGACTCTATGACTCTGAATGCAAAAAAATCTCATTTTCCAAAAAAAGGAGTAATGAGGCCTATTTACATGCATTAACATGCATTTATGTTTCATTAACATTTTTATTATTATCATCTTGCCTCTTTGTTATCTAGTTTCTAATTCTCCCACTTGCTAGGTAGAAGCTAGAGGTGACACAAATATCACAACTATAACCAAGTGAATCCAGCTCACTGCTTGCCTTTCCAGACCTCTATTTTGAACACCAGTCACCGATATGTAAGGACATACTCCAAGAGCATTCAAATGAAGCATTCCAACATTTTGCATTTCTGAATTCTAGGAAATTAGTCATAGAGTCGTAGAGATGTATAGCACGGAAACAGATCCTTTGGTTCAACCCGTCCATGCCAACCAGATATCCCAACCCAATCTAGTCCCAACCACCACCCGGCCCATATCCCTCCAAACTATGCTCCAGGGAAAACAGCCCCAGCCTATTCAACCTCTCCTGTAGCTCAAATCCTCCATCCCTGGCAAAATCCTTCTAAATCTTTTCTGAATTCTTTCAAGTTTCACAACATCTTTTCGATAGGAAGGAGACCAGAATTGCATTCAATTTTCCAACAGTGGCCAAACCAATGTCCTGTACAGCTGCACCATGACCTCCCAAAAGAACACCAGGGACGCACCCTTAGATTTGGCTGTGCGGAACTCCAGCAAATCAGATATGTGACACAGAATGTCTGTTACTGCTAATGAGCCATTGGAAGGTTGAAGATGAACTTCAGGTTGCCAGACATGTGAGGAGATATCCTTCAGCATTTACATGCAAGTTTTTCCAGAATGATCACGTACAGCATCCTGCTCATCATGACATGGCACAGCACAGCCAATTGAAAATGAGTGTGGTCCCTTTACTTGTGTTGCATAGGGAGAACAATGAAGATGGTGAGGAGGAATATAGTTATGAGGCAACCTTCACCAAACCAGTTGCTGTCTAAGAAGCCACAAATGAAAGGGATTTGTGGCAATCACAATCTTAACATCATGATGCTCCGTATTCTCATTGTTATGAAAATAGAGACCATATGTCAGAGATGTTTATATTTGTGTGACCAGCTACTTACACGTTTCTCCATCTCGAAACAGGGATGTACATTTGGCAAGTACCTGCAGGCTATTTCCCTCTGTATCTGAGGTGTACTGCTTAGGCCCCCACTTCCAATCCTCTTTTATATTTTTCCCTTTCTCTTCACTTAAAGAGGTGATAAAGAACTGGAAGCAATGTGTTCACCTGACGGGTGAACTGCATTTAATAAAGGTGACTGATGAACGTCCTCCATATTGCAGAAGGATTGGATAGGAAACAACAGCTGATAGATAAAGGGGCAAGTGGTGAAGTGCTTAAAAAGTGAAGAGTCTGTATTTCTGAAATTTTAGTAGCTTGGGAGTGGTGTAATGGAACAGTTTAGCAAGGCCAAATGAATGAGGGTGAGGTTTTACAACACAGCATGTAGATGAATCAACAAATATATACAGTATTGCTAACCTGCTTAAACTGCATGCAAAATGGGGGCATTACTCCTCTGAGGATCACTTCCTCAGATTCTTCCACCCACACCTTCTCAGTGAGAGCTGCAGGTTGCTTCCTGCTACTAGCATGGAAAAGTCTATCTTTCCTTCTCCTAGCTGCAGCCTGTGGTAAATCCGCAGCTCTATCATAATAACTATTATTGCCCTTAATCTCAATGAAGCCATCTTAAATTACCATTTCTGCAGTCTCCTTTCAAAAGAGTTAACATAATAGCATAGGTAGGCACCTCTTACACACTGTGGAACTTGGAAATATGAAACCTGGAATTCAAAATTTATTGCTTCAGTTCATTGCTATGTCAGATACCAACCTATTGATTTGACTTTCAGGTTTTCCCCATGTCATTCTGTGCCTGATCCCAGCTCAGAAGATAACTTCAGATTAATATCAGGCCAAGATAGTTCTCCCTGCCCCCCAGAACCCTGAGGGGAACACCACCCCTGCTCATGACTCCACCCCCATTCCCCCCACCATCACACCCACTCCAGTTACAGGCTCCGCCCCTACTCCCAGCTCCACCAGATCCCTCCAGACCTCCCCCTCACTGAGGACGAACGATCAGTCCTCAGCAAAGGATTCACTTTCATCCCCCTTCGTCCACGCATCAATGAATTTAATACACGCCGTGACGTCGAACACTTCTTCCGCCTCCTCTGCCTCCGAGCTTACTTTCACAATCAGGACTCCCGTCCATCTTCCGAGGACCCCTTCGCCCACCTCCAACACACTGCATCCACTTGGACACCCCACACTGGCCTATTACCCGCCCTCGACCTCTTCATTTCCAACTGCTGTTGGGACATTAACCGCCTCAACCTGTTACCCCCCCTTCCCCACTCCAACCTCTCACCCTCACAACGCGCAGCCCTCCAATCCCTCTGCTCCAATCCCGACATCACCATCAAGCCAGCAGATAAAGGGGGTACAGTGGTAGTCTGGCGCACTGACCTCTACATCACTGAAGCTAAACGCCAACTCGAGGACACATCTTCCTACCGTCCCCTCGACTATGACCCCACCCCCCATCACCAAACCATCATCTCCCAGACCATACAGAACCTCATCACCTCAGGAGATCTCCCACCCACAGCTTCCAACCTCATAGTCCAGGAACCCCGCACTGCCTGGTTCTACCTCCTTCCCAAGATCCACAAGCCTGACCACCTTGGCCGACCCATTGTCTCAGCATGCTCCTGCCCCACTGAACTCTTTTCTACCTACCTCGACACTCTCCTATCCCCCCAGTCCAGGAACTCCCCACATACGTTCTAGACACCACCCATGCCCTCCACCTCCTCCAAGACTTCCGTTTCCCCGGCCCCCAACGCCTTACCTTCACCATGGATATCCAATCCCTCTACACCTCCATCCGCCATGACCAGGGCCTCCATTCACTCCGTTTTTTCCTCTCCCGATGTCCCCAACAGTAACCTTCCACCGACGCTCTCATTCGTTTGGCCGAACTGGTCCTCACCCTTAACAATTTCTCCTTCAAATCCTCCCACTTCCTCCAGACCAAAGGGGTAGCCATGGGCACACATATATATGCCCCAGCTGTGCATGTCTCTTTGTTGGCTACGTAGAGCAGTTGATCTTCCGTAATTACACCGGCACCACTCCCCACCTCTTCCTCCGCTACATTGATGACTGCATTGGCGCCACCTCGTGCTCCCGCGAGGAGGTTGAGCAATTCATCAACTTCACCAACACATTCCACCCTGACCTTAAATTTACCTGGACCATCTCTGACACCTCCCTCCCCTTCCTGGACCTCTCCATTTCCATTACTGTCGACCGACTTGACACCGACATTTTTTACAAACCCACCGACTCCCACAGCTACCTAGATTACACCTCTTCCCACTCTACCTCCTGCAGAAATGCCATCCCGTATTTCTAATTCCTCCGCCTCCGCCGTATCTGCTCCCAGGAAGACCAGTTCCACCCCAGAACACACCAGATGGCCTCCTTCTTTAGAGACCACAATTTCCCTTCCCAGGTGGTTAAAGATGCCCTCCAACACATCTCGTCCACATCCCGCACCTCCGCCCTTAGACCCCACCCCTCCAACCGTAACAAGGACAGAACGCCCCTGGTGCTCACCTTCCACCCTACCAACCTTCGCATGAACCAAATCATCCTCCGACATTTCTGCCATCTCCAAACAGACCACACCACCAGGGATATATTTCCCTCCCCACCCCTTTCTGCCTTCCGCAAAGACCGTTCCTTCCGTGACTACCTGGTCAGGTCCACACCCCCCTACAACCCACCCTCCCATCCTGGCACCTTGCTCTGCCACTGCAGGAACTGCAAAACCTGCACCCAGACCTCCTCCCTCACCTCCATCCAAGGCCCTAAAGGAGCCTTCCACATCCATCAAAGTTTTACCTGCACATCCACCAATATCATTTATTGTATCCGTTGCTCCCAATGCGGTCTCCTCTACATTTGGGGGACTGGACGCCTCCTAGCAGAGCGCTTTAGGGAACATCTCCGGGACACCCACACCAATCAACCATACCATTCTATGGCCCAACATTTCAACTCCCCCTCCCAGTCTGCCGAGGACATGGAGGTCCTTCACCGCCACTCCCTACCACCAGATGCCTGGAGGAAGGATGCCTTAACTTTCACCTCGGAACACTTCAACTCCAGGGCATCAATTTGGACCTCAACAGTTTTGTCATTTCCCCTTCATGCACCCTAGTTCCAAACTTCCAGCTCAGCACTGTCCCCATGACTTCTCCTACCTGCCTATCTTCTTTTCCACCTACCCACTCCACCCTCTCCCCCCCTCCCTGACCTATCACTTTCATCCCCTCCCCCACTCACCTATTGTACTCAATGCTACTTTCTCCCCACCCCCACTCTCCTCTCACTTATCTCTCCACCCTTCAGGCTCTCTGCCTGTATTCCTGATGAAGGGCTTTTGCCCGAAATGTCGATTTTACTGCTCCTCGGATGCTGCATGAACTGCTGTGCTCTTCCAGCACCACTAATCCTGAACAAGATAGTTCTCAGCCTGACTCATAGCTCACTACCAAGAAAACTGGCTAAATACAACAGAGTTTCTTCATGAATGTCAAACCAATAATCGAAAACTAAAACTCTCATCTCCACTACCTGAGACCTTCAGAAGTTGGGTTTTAGTGCATAACCTTTTGACTTAGATGGGAGTGCTGCCAACAAGCTGAGCTCACTCCTTAAAATAATACAGATAAAATTAATTTGGAACTCTAATTACATAATTGATCTAGGAATAATTACTTACTTGTTTCAGAAATATGGCATAAAAGGTTTCGCAGGTTTTCTTTCTAGTTTGCTCGAATTCTGGAGCACCAGGGCATAGGTCAAAACTGGTGAAAGGGAAAGCTTGGATAGATATTAGGAGGAACCTTTTTATGCAAAAAGCAATCAACAATTGATAATGGAGGTGAAACCTTTTGAGTCACTTCAGTGGCAGATGATCTGATGAATGAAGACTAAGCTTTTCTTTATTCTGAATGAATTTGCTAAAATGGGTGAAAGCTTTCCTTCACCTTTAATGATTTAGTGGCCTTGTTCAAAGTGTGGCAGTGTGGGATTCCTTCCCTTAATCTATTATATCTTTTGTATCAGGTTGTTATTTTTAGAATTTAATGAGATATGTGTATAAATTATTTATCTGGTGATTAATCACAACCTATGCTTTTTTTGTTAGTGTCCATTATTGTTTTACTATTCATATCTTGCCATTTTATATTTTATCAACAATTGGATATAAATACAGGATTCAATGTTGAATATGTTGTGAATATGAGTCAGTCAAACAACCCTGGTAACCAATGTGTAACTACTGCACAGAAGGGCAATAAGCTTTCTACTAACACAGAACTAATGTGAAGGCAAACTCCTCTATGATCAAGAAGTCATAATTAAAGAATGCTGTTGGTTTCTCTCCCCCCAATTTCTTGATGAAATTTTGCAAGAAAGATATTCTGCATAAATACAGAATAAGCACAAAAGTACGTATGTATTGCAACCAAATATGTGACATATCCAGTCTATTACTTGTCTATTTTTGATTTCAGAAGCTCCGGAATGTATTTTTTAAGGCACAGTCTGGTACATTTGGTGTTTGATATTGTACTACTGCTAAAATCAAAATAGGATAAGAATGTTTTAGCATTGTTGAAAGTGTTAGAATCAAGGTTATTCACCCTTAGGGTTTAGGCAATAGATTAGAGTCTTCTGCATGTTAATAGAAGCTAATATATTGCTTCATTATGAAGCAGGTCTACATTTCTAGTAATAGTTCTGACTCCAGACTGACCAGACCCCAACCACTGTTTTTGTAATTGACTGACTGACGACAATTCCCTTGACCACTTGCAATGGCCCAATGGGATTGACTGTTGCTTACTCTCTGGACTATACTGGGACAGATCCCCTGACTCTGAGCGAACCAGGTGGATAACTGATTGCTGAAAAGACCTTGAACTGTGTGCAGACTGTTTCTGTGACTGATGGTCTTGAGAATCCCTGATCAACAGTGCCCTTCTCCTCCCTAGACTGAACTGAAAACAAGGCCCTTTCAGTTCCTCATATAGCAGTTTGGTTGAATAATTGTGCATTGTGTTTGCTGTGTAAGCAGTTCTCACACACTGTATAGGTGTTAAGTTAATGTCTCTGTGTATCATACACCAAGCTATTTCCACTACAGTGCAGTGTGATTCCTACGTGGCCTGTCAACGTATCCATGAAGGTGCCATGATGTACATGAGGGGTTGGCAGATGTCAGATGCCAACATCCTTGGATGAGGGGTACACGTGGCTGGTGTCCATGGATCAGGCCTTTAGATGCTGTTAGATTATATGCAAAATGGAAGCTTCAGAGCAAATGGTCATCTGAATCTGTAAAGTCCAAGGTCTGCTTTACATGTGTTTTTTTGATGTCTCGATTGGTGCATTTGGTAATATAGAAAGCTTAATATTAATGAGGCGAGTTTGTTCATCAAAAAGATGTTTAACAAGTATTATTACTCATTAATTGAAAATTCACTGTTGCCTAGCAAGAAACTTGCCATGCCACTTGTGGAAAGCATTAAGGATGGCATGAGATTCCACAACAGACTGCTTGTCTGATTCAACCACAAGTCTTACTACAACAAACTTGGAGAAGGAAGTCTAGACAGCCATTTGTAGAATTTGCAAGAGAAAGAAAAAAACAGGATGGGATCAGTAGTTTGGATCACTGGATAAAGAAGCAGGTTGAGAATGTAAGATCAATTATGATTAATGGAAAATTTGGAAATAAACAGTAAACATTAAAATTTATTTAGCTGAACATCAAGTATCAAAAATCCTCAAAGCAGTAGCTCTGGCAATTACATGTCAGGACAAGGTCATATGGTAACCCATAAGGAAATTAGAAAAATGGAACATCTGGGCTGATAAGAGTCAGAAATAAAGAGAAGGATACTAAGGTAATCTCAGGTGGTTGGACAACTGGTTTGCAATGCAGAGTGATAGCATGCATTCAATTCCTGTAGTAACTGAAGTTACCATCAAAGTCCCATCTTCTCAACCTTGCCTCCTCATCTGCGACATAACTACCCTCGGGTTAAACTCAGCACTAAATTTTTTTCTTTAATGAAAGAACAGCCCTATGATCCGGTAGAATGATGGTGATTTCGCTTTATTACTTTAGTAAAGATAAAAGGACTGGAACTTAAATGTGACAAAGTGAAAATAACATGTTTTCATTGTAACAAATCTGATATATTAAGGCCAGTGGATGGAGGTTAAATGGGAGACCGTTTATCATCGTGGGAGTGCTAAAGCAATGTTTAAGAAATGGCACATCAGGAATGGAATTGAGTATTAATGTAATAGCTCAAGTCCAAAAAGACATGTATACTTAGAATCTATTAAGTAAGGAAAGATGACTTAAGACAGTCAAAAAATTATTTCTAACTATTGATAAGGAAAATCAGAACACCAAAGATTCTTGTTGTTTTTAGAAAGGGAGGTATTTTCTTATTCTTTAAAACAAGGAATTAAACTAATGTACAATGTTGGAAGACATTGGAGCAAGTCATCACCAATGTCTTTCAGATGGGTTAGTGAAGGAGAAAATATTCATTGATAGTATACACAAAAGTTACTAACCAGTCTCATTCTACAGATTTGTATTAAAGAATGATTTAGTCAAAAAAGATTAGATTACTTGCAGTGTGGAAACAGGCCTTTCAGTCCAACAAGTCCGCACCGATCCTCCGAAGAGCAACCCACCCAGACCCATTCCCCTACATTTACCCCTTCACCTAACACAATTTAGCATGACCAATTCACCTAACCCGCACACCTTTGGACTGTGGGAGGAAACCGGAACACCCGGAGGAAACCCACCCAGACACAGGGAGATAAGTGGGCGGCACGGTGGCACAGTGGTTAGCACTGCTGCCTCACAGCGCCAGAGACCCGGGTTCAATTCCCGCCTCAGGCGACTGACTGTGTGGAGTTTGCACGTTCTCCCCGTGTCTGCGTGGGTTTCCTCCGGGTGCTCCGGTTTCCTCCCACAGTCCAAAAAAAGATGTGCAGGGTCAGGTGAATTGGCCATGCTAAAATTGCCTGTAGTGTTAGGTAAGGGGTAAATGTAGGGGAATGGGTGGGTTTCGCTTCGGCGGGTCGGTGTGGACTTGTTGGGCCGAAGGGCCTGTTTCCACACTGTAATGTAATCTAATCTAATCTAGTAATCTAATTATTGAGAATGGTGCAACAAATCTGTATTGAAGGAAATCATTTCATCTTGGGGTCTGATCTGACTTGTTCCTCCCAGAGTGTTGTAGTAAGTAAGAGAAACTTAACTGCTGAGGAGGAAAAATCATGAATTGTTACCTGACTGTGTTGTGACTAAATCTTCGGCCCATGTAAGTCTATAAAAGGATTAGACTTGGAAATTCAGGTATTGGATTCAATTTTTAAAAAACTTGAAAAACTTTAATAGAAAGATAAGGTAAAGAAAAGAAGATTGACACATACACCTAATCTCTTTTAATAGAAATTCAACAAGTGGATCCTAAATTGAGTTATATTTTAAAAAAGCTTATTTAGAAATTAAACCAGAATGAATACCAGAGTGTTTTCACTGAAAAGACAAAATAGTCATAGAGATGTACAGCACGGAAACAGACACTTCGGTCCAACTCATCTGTGCCAACCAGATATCTTAAATTAATCTAGTCCTATTTGCCAGCATTTGGCCCATATCCCTCCAAACCATTCCTATTTCTATAACCATCCAGATGTCATTTAAATGTTGTCAATGTACCCATCTGCACTCCACCTCCCTGGAAGCTCATTTCGTACACACACTACTCTCTGCATGAAAAAGTTGCCCCTTGCGTCCCTTTTAAATCTTTTCCCTCTCACCCTAAACCTATGTCTTCTGGTTCTGGACTCCACCACCACAGGGAAAAGACCTTGACTATTCACCCTATCCATGTCCTTCATGATATTATAAACCTCTATAAGGTCAATCCTCAGCCTCCAATGCTCCAGGGAAAACAGCTCCAGCCTATTCAGCCTCTCCCTATTGCTCAAACCCTCCAACCCTGGCAACATCCTTGAAAATCTTTTCTAAACCCTTTTAAGTTTCACACCATCCTTCCTATGGGAGGGAGACCAGAATTACACAGCAGTGGTGAGGAAATGGAGAACACCTCAGTTGAAGAATAGGCAGTAGTCCATCTATGGTAGTTAAATGGTCAGGTGGTTCCATCTGAGTTCCAAAAAAAATTACAAGTGGCTCAGGAAAAGGGCTGCTTTAAAAATCAAGGATTGTGGAAAGGATTACTGCACTTCTTAAAAGTGAATTATCTGATATCAATTACATGTGTTGTTTATACTGCTGTTGCTTTAAGTATTGGGAAGGTTACTGTGAATGAGCTGGAGCCAGGGGTTGTGAATGAAGGGCAAATCAGCTGGCAACGAGTAGCTGATTGGTTTGTGGAATGGTGAACAATTGTAGATGACAAAGGCTTCCTCCCTGCCTACAGCTATGTGATTGGGTCCCAAGGAGTTTGAATAGCTTGTGGATGTGAATGTTTGGTCAGAGGCTATCAGTGCTGTTCTTTTCTCTGCAGTAAAGAGACAAACACCTCAACTCTGAAGAAAACCAATTTATTTCTTGTCATTCACACCATAAGCTGTGTCTTTTATCCAATAAATCAGTCACTCTGCGCCTACTTCAAGCAAGTTAAAGACATGGAGTTGGAAGATCAAAGAGCAGCAAGTCCTGATAAGCCAAAAGGACCATCTCATGGAACCCTGTGGATAAGGATCAATTGAACTTCCTTCCCAATCTTTCCATCCACAAATAACACCCAGGATTTTTTTTTTTTGCGAATATCTGTATGTGTATGTAAGATGAGTTTCATCAGGGGATTGGAGTTTTAAATAGGAACATTGTATGTTGCCAATTCATAATTGTTTACCTGTCATTAGAATCTATTTATTTGTAATAAACAGTAATTTTGCATAATCCTCTCCATATTTTCTGTCAACCTGTTTCTGAAAGACTGGTAAATTGGGTAATTTTGTGCACTTTCATAAAATCTTTAACTTTTGTTTCAACATTGGGAATAGTGGGGTTGGATTTCCAGCAGATTATGCCAGTGAGGCACAATAAAATTTGGGGACTCTTATCTGGGATTGATTTGAAAAGAGGTGATGAAGATCTGGGTATGGTATTTGTAAATGAAGGAAAATGCCAGGTTGTGTACTACATTTTAGACATGTCACTGCAAACAGCAAAGGATTTCCTGCAGGTTGCAGAATTATCCATGACCATCAGGTTAGGTGAATTTGTCATGCTAAATTGCCTGCAGAGTTAGGTGCATTAGTTAGATGGAATGGGTCTGGGTGGGTTACTCTTCAGAGGGTTGGTGTGGACTAGTTGGGCTGAAGGGCCTGTTACCACACTGTAAGGAATCTAATCTTAAAAAATCTTAAGGGAACTTTAAAAAAATCACATTGATTGACTTGGTGGGGGAGGAGGGGGTGGGGGGAACTGGAGGCAGCATTGCCTCACAGAATTAAGACGGAGATAACTGGTGTTCTAGCATGACACATGGGTTTAGAAGAAATACAAGAGAGGCTAGGTCCTCAGAGAAGTGAAATATCTGGATCAGATGATACTTATTTGCAATGAAAAGAGTTAGAGCATGTAGAGAGAATAAAGAAATTAGAGATGGCATAAAAACACAAGCAAGGAACTGTGAAAGATAAGGTAGACATCAGGAAAAGTCAGAAAAATGCTGTAAATGGAAATGAGGAAACTAGAATTAGAGTTACAGAGAAGAAAGTGTGAGGGGAGATGATTATAAGCTTGAAATGATGCAATTTGAAGCAGAAGATGGCAGATGCTGATGCAGGCCCTAATGGGGAGAATCTGAGCCACAATTTGAAGTCCAGTGAAGAAATGTCTTTAAATATGCATAGGTCACCAAAATTTGAGGGGAAGGAAATGGAGGCATGCTTCATGTCATTTGGGAATAAATTGGGCAAAAGGAGACTAAGTTCTCATGTACACTATATTGATCGGTAAAACATAGGATATGTGTGCTTCCCTGTCAGAAGATGTTTATTGGCATTACAATGCTGTTTGATACAAATGTTAGTTGGTGGAACCACATACAGAGTCTTTAGAGAGATTATTTTCTGGGAGAAATTAAAAAATTTGCCGCCTTTCAGGATAGGAATCCGTGTTGAGGATCATAAGTTTGCAAATGTTAGATAGAGAGCAATGACATAATATCATAAATTAAACCTTTTTTTTCGGTCACTATAGCTAGTGTAAAGAATGGAGATATAGACATGACTCAAGGTTCTTAGGTCAGAAGGAAATGTACTGAGGGTGGAGGTGAAAATTGGAAGGCATGGTATTTCTATTGGAACAAAGTGGGATTCACTTGTTCAGAGTGGTGGAAGTTGCAAGGGAAACCCATGGCACTTCTCTAAGGTCATAAGAATGGGTCAAATAAAGGAAACTCAGATAACCACCACTGTGAGTGCAGAAGTAAAGAGATTAGATGAAAGGTATGAAGGGCTTTTTTAAAGGAAAAGTAACTATTTTTCATCAGAACAAGCATCTAAGTCCATAAATATTTTCAGGGATACAGGAGTACTTAAACCTGTTGCAAGAAAATGATCTAAGTTTTCTCTCCAGAGAGCATGAGATTTCCCAGTAAGGCGTGACAGAGTTTGTTTGGACTTGCCAGTTATTATGCTGCAGTTGTCTGAGAGCGTGAGTCAATCTCTTCCTGTTTTGTACAATGATCAATAGCTGCTCTAGGGAGTGCATCTGTTGTTGTTTGCAGTTTACCCTGTACATATATTATTTCAAAAGTAAATCTCATCAATCTTTACGAGAATCTTTGTATTCCTGGGGTGAGTCCCTTCTCATCAAGCAATAAAAGGAAGCGTTTTTGGTCTATCTCTATTCAACCCTAATGTTGCATACTGAAAGTTTCTCACAGCCTATGTAATTAAGTGATCCTTCTTTTCCAGGACTGTGCACACCACCTCACCACTGCATCTAATGGTGGATGCATAACAAGCTGGCTGTCAACATCTATCTGGCAGTTCTTGAAAAGAGTCTGCTCCTAAGGCTGCAGTTGAGACATCTGAAGAAATGATTGTTAGTGATGAAGAATTATAATCTGCTATGATATCTGACAACATCAAAATTTCCTTGATCCTTTGAAGTGCCTGTTCCTGATGAGCACTTCAACACCATATTTGACTTTTCTTTAAAGGTCTTGAGCCTTTCACCAAATTTGGCCTCCTGATCAAACATTTAAGGAACCTTGAAGATCTTGAATTAACATAGTGTTAGGTATATTATTGCTGGCTTATGTCTTTTGTGGGTCTGCTGTCAGGTGCTTGCCACTCACAAAACGCCTTAAGAAATTGATAGATATTGTTGAAAATTCACAGTTTTCATTAAGTATCAACCATTCACCCTCTAAACAAAAGCTTTCCCACTCTCACATAATGTTCTTTGACAGTTCCACCATGGAATAACATGCTATGTAACTTCACTAAGCCCTTGAAGCAAATTTAACAGTATTTTTGGAACATTTCTGATGTTGACATTATAACGAATGACAAACGTTTGGAAAAAAAATTTCCAAACGGTTTTATGAATGTTGCTATTAACCTTGACTTCTTGCCCAAAGGAAGTTTCCAAAATCCATTGATGTGTCAAGTCTTGTGAAAAATTACTCCTGGATAACTTTTTATAAAACTTTCAACTACTGAGGACATTGAATGAATTTCTCTTCCTGCCACATTATTAACTTGAGTTAGAACTACATAAATGCAAAGAGTACCGTTAGGTTTAGGAACTAAACTTGTCAGAGCACCAGTCTGGTATTAAGACAGAGGAAATGACTCCTATCCTTGTCAATCCTTCCAATTGAATTTCAACTCGCTTCATTAGTGGGTGTGTTATTTTCCTTGGTGTGAAATATATACAGTTTTAGCATCCTTTTTTAATGTGGTATTACATTCAGCCAGAAGTTTTTTCTAGACTGTCAGACAACTTTGCAAAGCATTGCATTAAATGAATCTTGGATTATTGCTGATGAACCTTTTCTACTTTTCTGTGCAAGCTCTTCTGCTGAAAGAGAATACTTGATTTCATAGCAGATATAGTGTGTCTGGTATCTGTTTTTACCTGATCTATAGTGTCATCCAGAAACATAGAAAATAGGGAGCAGGGATATGCCCTTTGGCCTTTCAAGCCTGTTCCAGCATTCACCACAAGGTTGATCATCCAACTCAATAATCCGTTCCTGCTTTTATCCCCATAAGCTTTGACCCTTTAAGCCCCAAAAGCACTGCATCCAACTCTTCCTTGAAATCTTACAATATTTTGCCCTTGGCTGGTTTCTGTGGTAGTGAATTTCATAGGCTCGCCACTCTCTGATGAAGAAATTCTCCTCACTTCAGTCCTAAATAGTTTATCACATATCCTTAGATTCTGACTTCTGGTTCTAGACTCCCCAGCATTGGGAACATCCTTCCTGCATCTAGCCTGCCTAGTACTGTTAGGAATTTCTAGATTTCAATGAGATTTCTCTTCATTCTTCTGAGTTCCAGTGAATCTAATCCTGACTGATTCAATCTCTCCTCATATGTCAGTCCTGTCACCCAAGGAATCAGCCTGGTAAACCTTTGTTGCACTTCCGCTAAAGCAAGAACACCCTTCCTTAGATAAGGAGACCAAAACTGTACATGTTATTCCTAGTATAGTCTCACCAAGATCCTGTATAATTGCAGCAAGATATCCTATACTCAAACCCTTATGAAGGCCGACGTAGGATTTGCCTTCATTACCTTTATTTCTTGTAGCATTTTCTGATTTTTAATGTTACACCATGTGGATTGTGTAACTGGTTTTCTATTTATTGTGAATAATGTATTCACAACAAGACGTTCCTTTATGTGACATCAATGTTGCACTAGCACCAATATCGAATTTAAAATTTGTGATTTGTCCTTTGACACATGTTTTGGAATACAGACATATATGGTATGTGTCATTGATCTCATGAAGGAAGCCTGTCAATTTGTCTTCAAAGGAAGATTGTTCCACTTCATTCATACTTCTGTGTATGCAGACTTTTTCTTTCTGACATGTAAAAGAGTTTGTCATAGTTTCCAATTTGCCCAACTTTTGTTTTATAGTAACAGCATTCTGCTTTGTTTATAGGATGCTGTTCAGATCATTAACAGTGTTTCACAACATCTTATACTTTTCCTCCTATCTATACCTTTGGTCCTGAGTTTTTTTTAACTGCTATGCCTTCCTGAAAGCTGGTTGATGCCATTGACTTCTTGTATCAATGACTTTCTTTCCTTCTAAGAATTGCTCTGTTCTGCCTTAAGGCCTGTACTTGTCTCTACATTCAATTCTGGATCTCCATGCTATAGGAAAGATGTTATTAAACTTAAAAATTTGCAGGAAAGAGTTTCAAGGAAGGGTGTGAGCTATAGGCAAAGGCTGAAACATCAGAGGCTGAGGGGGTGACCTTATAGAAATGTATAAAATCATGAGAGGATTGGATAGCGTAAATTGACAAGGTCTTTTCCCCAGCATAGCAGAGTCCAAAACTGGAGGGCATAGGTTTAAGATGAGAGGGGAAAGATTTAAAAGGGATCTAAGGGGCAACTTTTCATGCAGAGGGTGGTGCGTGTATGAATGAGCTGCCAGAGAAAGTGGTGGAAGCTGGTACAATTACAATATATAAAAGGCATCTGGATGGGTACATGAATAGGAAGGTTTTAAAGGGATCTTGGCTAAATGTTGACAAATAGGACTAGATTAATTTAGGATATTTAGTCTGCATGGACAAGTTGGACTGAAGGGTCTGTTTCCGTGCTGTACGTCTCTATGACTCTATGTGACTTTCTCTTGAGGGAGGTTTCTTCACAGTCAATCTGATAGGAATTCATCAGCAATACTCATAACAATGCGATCCCTGATTAAATTTGTTTTTAAATCTTTGTACTTTGGAGCTCAGAAACAACATGTTCCCAATGAAAACAAAGGATAAGGATGGTAAGATTAGGGAAACTTGGATGACAAGAGAAATTGTAAGCTTAGTCCAAAAGAAAAAGGAAGCATATGTAAAGTTTAGGAAACGGAAGAATATGAAGAAAGATGGAAAGAACTTACACTAGGCGATAGGAAGGCTAGAAAAAAGCTATTAAGGTCCTTGGAAAACAGGATTAAGGAAAATTCCAAGGTGTTTTATACATATATAATGAACAAAAATGTAGCGGATGAAAGAATTGGTCCATTCAGGGACAAAGGAGGAAATTTACACTTGGAGCTAGAGGAAGTGAATAAGGTCCTTAACTTTGCATTGGTATTCTCAAAGGAGAAGGACATGGTAGACAGTGAATCTAGAGAGGGGTATATTGATATTCTGGGGCATATTGATATTAAAAAGGAGAAGGTGTTTGGTGCTTTTGAAAAGAATTAAGATACATAACTCCCCAGGACCAGATGAGATCTATCCCTGAATACTGAGGGAGGTGAGGGAGGCAAATGCTGGAGCTTTGTATGAAACCCCACAGGACTGCAGAATAGCCAATGTTGTTCTTCTGTTTAAGAAGTGCAACAGGAATAACCTGGGAAATTTATGTCAATAATGAGGAAATCATTGGAAAGGATCCTTGGGGACAGGAATTACCTAAATTTAGCAAAATATGGACTTATTAGCAATGAGTGAGGGGTCATATCTTGATTGAGTTTTTTCAGCAGGTGGCAAAGGTGATTGATGGGTGCAGGTTGGTAGATGTTGCCTGCATGGATTTTAGCAAGACCATTAACAAGGTTACTCATGGCAGCCTGATACAGAAGGTGAAGTCACAGGATTTGTGGTGAGAACTAGCCATTTGGTACAGAACTGGCTCAAAGGTAGAAGACAGAGGGTTTTAGTAGAGGGTTGTTTTTCAGACTGAAGGCCTGTGATCAGTGGAGTACCACAAGGATCGGTGCTGGGTCCACTACTTTCCTTCATTTACTTAAATGATTTGGATGTGAGCATAAGAGGTATAGTTAGTAAGTTTGCTGATGGCACCAAAATTGGAGGTGTAGTGCACAGCAAAGAAGGTTACTTCAGATTACAACAGGATCTTGATCAGATGGGCCAATGGGCTGAGAAGTGGCAGATGGAGTTTAATTCAGATAAATGTGAGGTGGTGCATTTTTGGAAAGCAAATCTTAGCAGAACTTATACACTTAATGGTAAGGTCCTAAGGAGTGTTGCTGAACAAAGAGACCTTGGAGTGCAGGTTCATAACTTCTTGAACATGGAGTTGCAGGTAGATAGGATAGTGAAGAAAGCGTTTGGTATGCTTTCCTCTATTGATCAGAGTATTGAGTACAGGAGTTGGGAGGTCATGCTGCGGTTGTACAGGACATTGGTTAGGCCACTGTTGGAATATTGCATGCAATTCTGGTCTCCTTCCTATCGGAAAGATGTTGTGAAACTTGAAAGGGTTCAGAAAAGATTTACAAGAATGTTGCCACGGTTGGAGGATTTGAGCTATGTGGAGAGGCTGAACAGCCTGGGGCTGTTTTCCCTGGACCGTCAGAGGCTGAGGGGTGACCTAATAGAGGTTTACAAAATTATGAAGGGCATGGACAGGATAAATAGACAATGTCTTTTCCCTGTGGTGGGGGAGTCCAGAACTAGAGGACATAGATTTAGGATGAGACGGGAAAGATATAAAAGAGACCTATGGGGCAACGTTTTCATGCAGAGGGTGGTATATGTATGGAATGAGCTGCCAGAGAAAGTGATGGAAGCTGGTACAATTACAACATTTAAAAGGTATCTGGATGGGTATATGAATAGGTAGGGTTTGGAGAGATATGGGCCGGGTGCAGGCAGGTGGGACTAGATTGGGTTGGGATATCTTGTCAGCATGGATGAGTTGGACCAAATGGTCCGTTTCCATGCTTAGTGATGGAAGGGTGTTTTTCTGACTGGAGATCTGTGACCATTGCTGCTCCAGTCCTGGGATCTCTGTTGTTTGAAATGTTTTTAAGTGATTTGGAAGCGAATGTACGTTGTCTGATTAGTATGTTTACAGATGACAAACAGACTTTGTGGTTGTGTGGGGGGGAGGTGTGCACAGTGAGGAGATTTGTCAGGGAATACAGCAGAATATCGATAGGCTGGAGTCTTGGGCAGAGAAATAGTCGATGAAATTTAATCTAGGCGCATGCAAGGTGGTGGATTTTAGAAAGTCTGAGGCAGGAGTGAAGTACAGTAAATGGCAGAGCGCTTAGAAGCATTAGTGTATAGGTCCACATTTTCCTGAAAGTGGATAAAATGGTCAAGAAGGTGAATGACATGCTTTCCTTCATCAGTCAGGGCATCGAATATAAAAATTGGCAAGAAATGTTGCAACTTTTCGGTTAGATTAGCTTACTTACAGTGTGGAAACAGGCCCTTCGGCCCAACAAGTCCACACCGACCCTCCAAAGAGCAACCCACCCAGACCCATTCCCCTACATTTACCCCTACACTTAACACTATGGGCAATTTAGCATGGCCAATTCACCTAACCTGCACATTTTTGGACTATTATTGAACTTTAGTTAGGGACCTTTAGTTAAGACACATTTGGAATATTGTGTACATAAACTGTCTTAAAATGGGCTACTGCTGAAATTTTATAATTGCTGCAGAATGAGATAATTGGCTGCTTCCAGAAATATCTAGTATTTAACAGGAGATGTGGCAGTCCTTCCACCCCTAGCCACAAACATTCCAGTCAAACAAACACAAAGCACTTGTAAACAAAGTGTTTGCATCAGCGAGCTCTGAACAAAGTGACCAATCAGAACACATTTACAGATTTGATTTGGTGCAAATCACTACATTTTCACCTGTACCAAAACACAATCGTTTTGATAGGGAACATCAAACCCATCTTGTTAAGTAAGTGTTTCCAACCAAAGCCCCATTCTCCTGATTGAAACTATTGGTTATTTTGAAACACCTTCAACTATATAGCTTTCACTTTTGTCCATCAGTCTGGTTGTCATACCATAAGAGCAGCCATCTTCGGGCTTAGCTAAAAGCCTTCCTCTGATCATAATATCTTTCAAAGGACTAATTCTCAATAGCAACCTGTATTTTACTTGTGAAATGTATCAATTCCTAGTTTACAATTGCATCTACTCTTACAGAAAGTGAGAGCTACTTGAAGGAACCTCAAATGGGCGAACCTGACTTTGATTTAAACTGAAAAAGTTTGCTGTGGGTCATTCTAAAATTTGACCTCCTTGGGGAAACATGCCACTGCCTATTTTAAAAGCAAAAAAAAAGAAAATGAAAGCAAAAACTAATGCTTCTTATGTACAGGAGAGGGAGGAAGTAAAATAATTCTATTAATTTCTCTGTATTGTCTATGACATTTGCCTCTTAGGATGTTTATCTAAGGAAATGTATGTGCTGAATTATGAACCTATCAAGCATTACTTTTTATGATGATCATATGTCACAAAGCTATAACTTCAATATTTTTGTTTCACATGCTTATTTGAAGAAGTCACTCCTCCCTTTGTGCTAGCTCTGTCTTGTCTGAGGCAGAGTATGAAAGTTTAGCTCCACTTCTGAGTCTAGGTCAATTGTTCAGTACAATAATAAGGGAGCACCAGTGCTTTAAAGATTATATTGGAACACCTTTAAACTGCAAGTAAAAACTTCCTGTAGGTCTATGTGAAAAACAGAAGGGCTGTACACTTGTTGTACGACTCAACATTTGTCTCTCAATGCTATTATGTTAAATAATCACATATCGTGAATGTGGGACCTGCGGCAATTCCTTGCATTTGGTCTTCAAAGTACTTTGTTATTTTATGAAATGTGCTATTATTGCAAATGCCAGTTATTTATTGCATTCATAGATGGAAAACTGAGGGGTAGCGACTGTCAACATGACCATTTACGTGCAGAGTGCCTAGGGCAACTGTAACTAATTTAGACAATGTCAGCCAGTAATTGTTCAGGAGATCAAAGCTGCTGCTGGTTTTGATATGTAAGTGTGAAGCAAGTATTGAATTTGGACTATCTATGTTGTGATCAGATCAAACTTTTGTTGTGCAGGCTCCCAATTAACTGGGATCAGAAATACGTCCAGCCAAATTCGGATTGAAAGACACATTCCAATGTACCAATTATAATGTGGTTGACACAAAAAGACATCAAATCTGTAAAATTAATAAATCCTGGCCTGGCTAGTGATGTCCACATCCTATGAATGAATTAAAAGAAAAAAAGATACACTGCAGAAATTCAGCAGTTTTCTTAGACAGCATCCTCAAAGCAACGGTCATTATTATCAAGAAAGACCACCAACAGCTGCTAGTTTGCCTCCAAACCACATGCAATCTTGATTTAGAAATATCTCACTGTTCTTCAGTGTCGCAATCGTCAAAATACTGAGGCTCCCTCCCTAATAGCATTGTGGGGATATCTTTACCCCATATGGACCCCATTAGCTCAAGAAGGAAGCTCCTCATCATCATCTTAAGTGCAATGAGGGATAAATATTAGCCTGGCCACCCATGTCCCACAAATGAATATAAAAAGAACTACAGCTATTAATGAGTTGTAAATGTGTGGAAATCAGGTCAATCAACGTGGCGTTCTGATTTCACCAATTAAACTTTGAGGGAAATCACCAAATCACTTATCAAAGTCAAAATTTGTATTTTTTTCATTCTCACAATATTTTCCCATGTTTCTTACCATTGCACATAACACACCAGGGAAGAGAAAGTCCCGACCTTAGCTTCCCTTGTTCCATATTAATTTGAATACTTCCCTGATATCAATCGTATCTACTTTAATTTTGCCTCTGGCATTCAGCTGTTCTGTTCATATCTGGAATTAAGTAGCTTTACACACAATAATAATTTAAGAGTTTTATTTTTTTGCTTCTACTAATTATTACAAATGAGATGTTTGTATCCTTTCACCCTTCTTCACCATTTGTCAACATTTTACCATCTCAGTGAGGCAAAGGTTTCACAATCTTTCCATCCTGAAATATTATTGCCTCGCGTGTGTTTTTCACTCCATTTTCTAAAAAAAGAGAGATCTGAAACACAACATTTTCAACATGTACATTCCATTTTAAAATATATCACTCTGATCTATGTTTCATTGCTACTTGAAACGAAGTGTGCTACATCCTAACTTGCGCTTTTGGTCATTTGTGATAATCCTGAATCTGTACATCTTTGTTACTATTTCATCAACAAGTGGACTTATCCAGTAACATGCCTCTCTTTGCTGATTTAATTCAATACTGCAAACATTAGATGTAATATCACTACCTGAGTCTGATAAACCAATTACAGCAATCAAAGAAGGAAAAATAGTTACATTTGACACTTGTCAAAAATCTTTTATTAACTTTGGGTTAACGTGAGTTAATCCCAATTTATCTCAATGCAATAACAAAAATTGATTCAATTAAATTAATTGTCCTGCTGACAATCGTCTTGCTTTGTTTAATAGGTTGAATTCATTGTGAGCAAAGAATTGCTAGATAGATTCTGGCTCTACTCTTTTAGGGACTAAAGCTATTTCAAGGTTTGGAAGGACTATTACGTAATAATTTCATAAGTCTGTGCAGGTTGTGTGCTATTTCACAAGTGTTAGGCGTGAATCAGAAAATCTGGGGTTTTGAGCTATTTCCTATAACGCTGCCTCCATAATGATGTTATGTAAAATTAGCCCTTAGAGTTTTCAATGAAACTAGCTTTCAAAATCTGCCAATACTGATGTGAAGCACTTGGATTGATTGTCTAAGTAAGAACCAATTTTTAATTGCTATGTAAGCAGCCTTATAGAAAATGTGCTGCTTTAAACTCAAGCAGCATCAATTATCATTTTCTAAACATAATCGGTAAAAATATGTTCAGCATGAACTAAAATTAAAGTTGAAATGAAAACAAATGCCCCCTTTTTTTGCATTACCCCAGCTCTTTTAATTCAACAGAAAGCTGAATTTATTTTCAGCTGACAGTTTTTCAACCTCTCATGGAAACTTTGAGTTTTATGACAAACTGTTTTCATGTGTACACTATGCATCAAAACAGTCAGCACCTGGAGGAGGAGGGATAGAAAGTAGAGAATTGAAAAGAACTCACAGTACACAATTTATATAATTTGAAGAGTGAACTGAATTAATTATTTATGAGTTAATTAACATCCGGTTAGTTAACATTAATTCGTTTGGGTTTATCATGCAGGTCGCCACTGATTAACAGGGGTTTGACATAACATGATTTTTACTTTAATAACCATCATTCTAATAATGTGTCTCATTTAGGGTAACACAAGACTTTTGCAACTTCCAGCAGTCCGGAGAAATATAGGTGAAAGCATTCCTCGGCAAGTTCCTTTTTGTTCAGCTTGCTTTAGCCATTGTCTGTCTCAATTCAGAGTTGATCAGTTTTTAAGAACTGTTCCAAGGCGAGATAGCCAACACTTCACCTTCATAGCAGTTGAAGAGCAGTCCTATTATTCTCGAACTTCAGCTTCCCAAGTGGCAGACAAATGGGATGATGATCCACAAATTGCCACCTCCAGATAAGCAAACTTGTACCTGAGGCAAGAAACAGGTATTTGTCTTTGCACATTTTCATGTCTATTTTGATTTATATTAACATTGTGTTTTTATTTGTTTGATGTTCTAGCAATGTGACCTGAACACTTACCTGTTTTTATGTCAATAATGGGGCGGCACGTTGGCCCAGTGGTAAGCACTGCTGCCTTACAGCACCAAGGTCCCAGGTTCGATTCCAGCCTTGGGTGACTGTCTGTGTGGAGTTTGCACATTCTCCCCGTGTCTACGTGGGTTTCCTCCCACAGTCCAAAGACATGCAGGTTAGGTGAATTGGCCATGCTAAATTGCCCATTGTGTTAGGTGCATTAGTTAGAGGGAAATGAGTCTGGGTGGGTTATTCTTCAGAGGGTCGGTGTGGACTTGTTTGGCCGAAGGGCCTGTTTCCACACTGTAGAGAATCCAATCTAATCTAGATATTTTGAATATCATAGTTTCACTGAGGGCAATCACTTGTAGGAACATAACCTTATTAATCAAGGATGTATATGGTTTAATCATCGAATTGTTACTGCATAGAAGAAGGCCATTCAACCAATCAAGCTGAAATGTACCATATTTTGGCAAAGTGTCATTTTTGTCGAGATTCATGGAGGGTTTTTCTTTGCATGGTCTTGAGAGTTATTCCAAATTCACCTTATTAACAGCCTTCCACGTTCCAATGGTGCCCTTTTCATAGGATGGTAGGGTCGTACAGCACAGAAACAGACCCTTCGGTCCAACCAGTCCATGCCGAACATAATCCCAAACTAAACTAGACTCACCTGCCTGCTCCTGGCCCATATCCCTCCAAATCTTTTCTATTTATGTATTTATCTACATCTTCTACACTTGATAATTTCATCTGATACTTGCCTGATTCTCTCACTTGCCATAGCCGTAAGTAGTCACCACTGCTGGGATTGACTGGATCTCTTATGCCAGCTCCATCTTGCATCACCTGCAGCACACCTGAGCAAGTATTAGCAGTCTGCAGATGCCCTTCACTGTCAACATAATGGTGCAACAGCCAAATTCCAATGCTCCTCGGGGCACAGACTCTTTCTTGTACATCCAATGCGCATTCCTCCACTTATTGCTATTTAAATGCCAAGGCATACAGCTCGACCAGTCCTTAGCCACAGGGTGAAAGTGAAGACTGCAGATATTGGAGATTAGAGTCAACAGTGTGGTGCTGGAAAAGTACAGCAGGTCAAGCAGCATCCGAGGAGCAGGAAAATCAATGTTTTGGTCCTTCAACAAAGGGCTTTTGCCTGAAATGTTGATCTTCCTGCTCCTGGGATGCTGCCTGACCTGCTGTGCTTTTCCATCTCCACACTCTCGACTCAGTCCTTAGCCACATCCCATCTTACACAATACCCAATGTAGCCCAACACCATCCTGTTATGCATTACAGACCGGGAAGTCTTCAGTTGCTCAAAACATTCACTTTTATTTACAAACACAGAAACCAAATAAACAAAAGCTGCATTTGCCTTTCAGAACAGAAAGGGACTGCTGGTATGTTGAGGCATCAACAATTTTTCAGTCACTGAGGCGTCATCACTGCACTCAGCACCCATCAATGGAACTGAGTGTCAATTAAGTCCCATCTGTCTAATAGCATGCACTGTAACTGTGCACTATCGTGTAAAAGGCAATTTTCTTCAGCTCAGTGTCCTCATCCTACTCTGAACACTGCTCCTACTCTCCCAGCTCAACAGCCTCCATCACATCCCCTTGTTGCCTGCTCCAGTTGCGTAGAACACAACATGCTTGGTTTAAGCAGCTCACTCTGTTTAGAGTATAGTGAAGAGCTGTGCTATGCTGTCCAAAGCGGGCACCCGATCATGTGCAAGCTGTTGGGGTGATCGATGCCACCCTTGACAAATTGTACCATGACCCCTTGAATGATGCCAAACTTCTTCCACTTGACTGAGGACTACTCCTTTTTAACTTGGTCCACGTGGTTAATACACATGCACTGCCTTTGTGGAGGACACTTCCAGCATGTGCGTTTTGAGGTTGAGGTAACATTGTGTCATGTGGCAACATGTCCACCCCTCCCCTTTGACTGATGATTGCTGGCTTTGTGCCTATGCTAAACGTCAAGGCAATACTGAAATTCTCTGGACCATTAAAGTGCAGCTTGTGGGACCAAATCCTAATGGGGAAGGCAAGGCAAGGTGGGGATACTTCCAGGTCGATGCCAA
Organism: Chiloscyllium plagiosum; assembly: GCF_004010195.1. NCBI lineage: Eukaryota > Metazoa > Chordata > Chondrichthyes > Orectolobiformes > Hemiscylliidae > Chiloscyllium > Chiloscyllium plagiosum. The sequence goes on from NC_057724.1 coordinate 17,373,760, forward strand.
GTGAGCAAAGCTTAGAAAGCAATGTGAGTAGCCCTGAAATGCAGCCTCTTCAATCTATGAGCTGGGTGCTTCTTCTTGTATGCAAAATGTCCTTTTAGCATCCTTCCAATGACAGTGTGCATTGCTGGTGTAACCCAAAGAGCAGTACGGCAGTGCCAAGCCATACCAAAGTATTTCAGAGGTATGGTATGATGGTGCAGAGAGCTTGCATTATATAAGATGTCAATGTCTGTGTATATGGGCCTGTGTATAGCCTCTGTCTATGGAGATGGCGTTCCAAGCAGTGAGCTCGAGTCACCAGGTATATACTTTGACTCTCACACCCAGTTTCTATCCTGCGAGTGATAAAATAGAAAAGTGCATAGTAATGAGGGTGATAATGTGTTAGGCTTCCCTCTGTTCACTAGTGAGAATCAAGTCTTGATGTTTGGAACTTCATTGGCAAGTGTGATTTATTGGTCTTGACATTGAGAAAGGACTTGCTCAACAGCTTATGTGGTTGTCCAAAATTTCCTCCCAAAGCCCACTGTACTCAAGTTTGCTATTAAACAGTGTTTGTGTAGCTTCAACAATACTCCCTAATTTTATATTTTATTAGCCAAGGCACACAATATTCGATATGCCTCCAAAAAGTATTATCTATTCATCCTGTTAACTTCAGGGATCTATGGCCATATGCTCAATATCTCTTACATCATCTAAATCTCCCAGCATCCTCCCATTTATCACATATTCCTGTGCCTTGATTGACCTCCCCAAATATATAACACCACACTTCTCCTTGTTTCATTTCATTTGGAATTTTTATTGTTAATTGGTCTTTTTTAAAAATTTGCTCATGGCAGGAGGGTATTGCTGGCTGGGCCAGCATTTATTTTCCATCCCAGGTTGCCCTTGTGAAGGTGAGGGTGAGCTGCCCCTTTCAACTGCGATATTTAATTTGCTGTAAGTACACCACGATACAGTTAAGGGGGGCGGGGGGGTTCCAGGAATTTGACTCCCCAATACTGATATATTTCCATGATGAGTGGATTCAAGGGGAACTTTGTGGTGGTGGTGTTCCCATATATCTGCTGCTCTTGGCCTTCTAGATGGTCATGGCCGTGGGTTAAGAAGGTGTTATCTGAGGAGCCTTGGTGAATTTCTGCAGTGTGTCTTGTAATTGGAACACTGCTGCTACTGAATATTGATGGTAGAGGCATTGAATGCTTGAGGATGTGATATCAACCTGTCCTGGATTGTAAGATCTTAAGACATAGGATCATAATTAGGCCTTTTGGCCCATCAAGTCTGGTCCACCATTTGATCACAGCAGGTGTATTTCTCAACTCCATTCCTCTGTCTTGTCCCTGTAACACTTGATCCCCTTATCAATCAAGAACCTATCTATCTCTGTCTTAAGCACACTCAATGACTTGGCAATGAGTTCCACAGATTCACCACTCTGTGGCTAAAGAAATTCCTCCTCATCTCGGTGTTAAAGCATCAGCCCTTCATTTTGGGGCTTTACCTTTTGGGCTCTGGTCTCTTCTGCGAGTGGAAGCAACATCTCCACGTCCACTCTATCCAGGTCTCTCAATATTTTGTAAGTTTCATTCATTTTCCCTCTCATCCTTCTAAACTCCATTATATACAAAGCCAGAGTCCTCAGCCATTCCTCATGTGACAAACCCTTCGTTCCTGACTTCATTCTTTTAAACTGCCTCTGGACCCCATATAATGCCAGCTCAGCACATCCTTCCTTAGATCTGAGGCTCAAGACTATTCTCATTATTCCAAATGTATTCTGACCAAAGCGTCATGTACCTCATCACTACAGTTATACTCTTGTATTCTAGCCTTCTTAAAGTGAATGCTAACAGCACATTTAGCTTCCAAATTCCCAAATGAACTGATATGTTAACCTTAAGAGCATCCTGAACTATGTCTCTCAAGTCCCTTTGTGCTCCAGATTTCCAAAGCCATTCCCCACTTAGAAAATAGTCTACCCCTGTGTTCTTCTTATCAATGTGCAAAATCTCACATTTTTCCATATTGTATTCCACCTGCCACTTCTTTGTCCACTCTCCTAGCCTGTCCCTGTCCTTCTGCAGACTCCTCACTTCCTCAACACTATTTGCCCCTTCATCTATTTTTGTGTTATAGAGTCGTAGAGATGTGCAGCATGGAAACAGACCCTTCGGTCCAACCTGTCCATGCCGACCAGATATCCAACCCAATCTAGTCCCACCTGCCAGCATCCAGCCCATATCCCTCCAAATCCTTCCTATTCATATACCCATCCAAATGTTTCTTAAATGTTGCAATTGTACCAGCCTCCACCATATCCTCTGGCAGCTCATTCCATACACGTACCACCCTCTGTGTGAAAAAGTTGCCCCTTAGGTCTCTTTTATATCTTTCCCCTCTCTTAGTAATAACATCCTCCGTTTCTTTGTCCAGATCATTAATATACAATGTGAATGGTTTTGGTTTTCAACGTGGACTCCTGCAGAACTTCACTAATCATTGGCTGCCATTCTACTCTCTTTATCGCCAGTCTCCTCTCTGTCTTCTGCCAGTCTGTCAAGCCCTATCCATGCCAGTGCCTTGCCCCTAACACCAGGGGCTCTTTTCATATTTCACCACCTCCTGTGCGGCAACTTGTTAGTGTCAAGCTTTTTGAGTGTTGTTGGAGCTGCATTCAATCAGAGAAGTGAGCAGTATTCCATTACACTTCTGACTTGTGCTTTGTAGATAATGGTCAGGTTTTGGGGGATCATGAGATGAATTATTTGCTACAAAATTTATTGTTTCTGACCATCTCTTTAGGCCACAATATTGATATAACTCGCCCTGTTCAGTGTCTGATCAATGGTAACCCCCAGCATGTTGCCAGTAGGGGAATTCTTTGATTGGTGATTAAATTGAATGTCAAGGAGTGATGATTAGATTCTCTCTTATTGGAAATGGTCAATACCTGACATTTGTGTCATGAATATTACTTGCCATTTATCAGCCCAAGCCTGGATATTGTTCAATCTTGTTTCGTTTGGGCATGGACTGATTGATTATATGAACAGTATCAAATTGTGTAATGATTAGGGAGCATCCCCATTCTGATGTTATGATGGGGGGGAATATCATTGATGAAACAGATGTAGATGGTTGAGCTTAGGACATTTCCCTGAGGAACTCCTGCAGAGCTGTCCTGGAGGTGAAATGATTGACTTCCAACAACCACAACCATCTTCCTTTTTTTCTTGTATGATTCCAACCAATGGAGAGTTTTCCCTGATTTCCATTGACTCTATTTCTGCTAGGACTGCATCATGCAACATTGGGTCAAAAGCGGGCTTTATGTCAAGGGCTGTCATTCTCACCTCCCCTCTGGAATTCAGCTCTTTTGTCCATGTTTGAACCAAGGTGGTAATGAGGTCAGGAGCTGAATGGCCCTGACAGAATCCAAACTGAGCATCAGTGAGTTGCTAAGTAAGTGCTGCTTGATAGTAGTATTAATGTACTTCAATCATAATAAAGTGATGCAAGATTAGACTAATGGGGTTGTATTGGTGGTTTTTGCTGCTTTTTGCATATAGGACACATCTGGTCAATTGTCTGTATGTTCGCCAGTGTTATTTTCTGTCCACGTGATTAGTATATTGATATCTTCCTACAGTCACATACCTCCTCAGTATCAATTGTTTGACCAATTTTTGTGTCATCCATATGTTTTAGTCGAAATTTTTATATATGCCACAAATAAAATCAGAGGAGCTAGTGCTGAGCTGCATGAAACTTACTGGAAACAGCATTCTGTTTGCAAAATCATCCATTAGGCATTTCCATTTATTTTCTGCCAATTTTGTATGCAGCTTTTTGATTTTAGAACCATAGAATAACTTTACCAACTTTGTTACCCACTCCAAGGAGAAAGCTGTGTTCATGGAGGTTGGTATTGAGTCTCTCTCTCTCTCTCACAATACTACACTCTGCTGAGATTGTGGACTCAACCAAGTCACACTTTTCTCTCTTGAGGAATCATTACCCTTCTTTTGGTGAAATTTCCCCAACCTCAACCTCCACCATATCATGTCAATGACTGAGTTTTCAATGGAAATGGTGTTCAGTGCAACCTTGGCCCACCCCTCAATATTGCCCACAGTACATAAACCACCATCGGCAGTTTCTGGAAGTGTGCCCTTTTGCATATCTGTAACGTGGCTCTGTTGGTGTACTTTTTGAAAGGCTCTAGCATAACGAATAACTAGGAAATTGACTACTGTGCCCAAAATAACAAGATAGCGGCAGGTTAGCAGGGCTGCATGCTGGCTCTTGTCCAGGGCTCATTTGCTCCCTTCTGCTTTCATTTGTTTTTATTTTACTTCTGCTCTTATCACTTCTTTTTCTTTCCTCTGTTTTTCATTTCTTAGGCAGGTTAGTCGGTGTCATCAGTGCAGCAGTGAGGACGGGCCGAGCGCAGAGTGATGGCAGCCTCCAGGCGGTCGGGGCTGGCAGTGGCAGCGGATGTGGCACATCTGGGCAATTGGAGGTGATGGCAGTTAGGACTTCCCCCAGCACTTGGAGGCCAGCTGTGGCAAAGCTCCTCCGGTGAGCAAAGGTGGCGGTGGCAACAGCAGCAGCAGCGATCTTCTTCGAAATAGCAGCACCGGGAAGAAGCCATCTCGGAAAAGGGATTCCGGAGTGTTCCTCCTGGTGTGGTGGTGGTCTGGTCTGGCAATAGAGCCGAGGTCTCCTGGTTGCTGTAGGCTCTGAGCAGGAATGCCTGTTTGTGGTAGGCCAGGAGCAGGGACTACTGGTTATGGTAGGGAGTATGGACTCCTAGTTGCAGTATGCCCCGAGCACGGACGTCTGGTTGCAGAAGGGCTGGATCAGGGACACCTGGTTGCTGTAGGCCTGGAGCAGGGACTCCTGGTTGCAGGAGGCCTGGAGGAGGGACGCCTAGTTATTGGCGAGCCAGCAGCAGAGCTGGAGACTCCTGGTTGCAGGATGGGTCTGGGTTCAACATGTGCCTCAACCCTGGAGTTGGCAAGGTGTGCCCAGCAGTGAAGAGATGGGCCCTAAAGAGTGGTGACTGTTATGATGGTGAATGCAGCACAGACAACGGCGAGGTAATGAAGGAGGGGTGGTGGTGCAGGCGTCGTGTCACTGCTAAGCCAACTCAGGGCTGATGATGGAGGCAGCAGAGTGAAGATAGACTCTCTTTCAGTTATATCTTTTTACTGTTTTTATTCTCAACCTATTCAGAATCATGCCGGAGAGTAGTGATAGTTACTTTTCACAGTGAAATGCAAATGACAATAAATCATTCAAATTCAAATTAAAAATACAAACTGGAAATCAGTTTAATGTACTTTAGTCATATAGATTTGAGAAGGTACTCAGTTGGCATTGTGATTAAAAATGCTTTTTATGTTAATACAACTTCCGCTGTATTAATCAAATTTTACCTAGCTAACATTCTTAAATATATGAAGGAATATCTTTACAGCAACATTTCTTTTAACAAATCATTTCATTTTAAAATTCAGCTTATTACATTGGCTCAGCGCAGATTCTGCAGGTGAAAAAGTAACATCAATAATTTCAACCAAAGTCGTATAGTCATTTGGATCAAAACACCAAAAACATTTACTTGATCCAAATATATCAACAATAGAGCCGTCTTCCATATCCAACAGTGAGTTAAAAGAGAATAAAATGCTAAAATGTATTTGCATTCTGTATTAACTTTGGATGTCAGTGCTACTTTGCATCCTTATTAAATTACCTTCATATTTTTGAATACATTCTCCATGGACCAAGCACTTTATAATGACTTTCAAAGCTCCTGGGCCCTAATATATGTAAACTTATTGCAGCAAGATTGTTATTCATATCACATAATTATATGCAAAGTCTTGAAACATCTATAATGTTCCCTCATGTGTAGTGTGCATTAATTATGGTTCCCACTCAAGTGGAAAAATTATACAAAATACCACTTCCATCACATACCATTTGGATGACTCCTTCTGACACCCTTATGAAAAGGGCCAGCCATACTTGGTTGCTGTAAAGTGTTGCTTTAGTTGGCAGTGCTCCTTATTTTGATTTACACGTTGCATTCTAGAAAGCTAATGAGGTTGTACTGAATTGTAGAATTTAGCAAACGGATTAGGAAAAAAAGCTTCTTGTCTCACCTCAAAGATTGGTGGCACCCCAGGGACGCATGATACGTGAATGTGTGTAGAGAAATGTCAGGCTGCCCATGCATTTTGAAATGCTTCATCCATTTAAAATGACTGAAGTTGTTCCTTAATAATAGTGGAATTTGTGAAAGGTCTTGAAGTATTACCTTATGTTTGGCCAGAGTAGCATTGCATTAAATTTGATGCCTCACAGCTTTAAACATGATCGAGCTTAAAATTCTAGGAGTATTTCTGTTGATGAGATAATTAGTTCATGCTAGTGAATAACTCTCTAGCTATTTTATAAAGCCATTTCTCCTTTTTAATTTTCATTTGCTTGTCTGCAATTTTCTGTGTTTTCTTCGACACTGCCAAGAGAGGTACTCACAATCGCAAACATGACAACACCAATAAGGCAGGTGAATGTTTGTGATACAGCCAACAAAAATAAGCTAATTAGCTTAAAACACTTAATTACGTATAAAGCTTAAGTTCAGTTGAAGTTTGTCTTCACATTGTCATCTAATCCTCAGATTCTCCAGGGGATCCTACAGAATGTTCATTTGATACATTTGTTAAAATGACGGAACTGTGATATTAACATGTGTAAGTCACTATGGCTGTGATGTTCTGACTTTTGAGCTCTGAATACTTTACATAGTTACGTGACAGCCAGTGTAATTACTTACCTCACAGGCAAGAGCACTGGAGATTCAAATACAAGTCCTCTTAACTTACATATTTTGATGCCCAATCAAAAGTTAATTGGAATCATAATAAGGAAGAACAAGATGCTTTAACAACAGTTTAGCTGTGATGAAGGACTCAGAATAGAGACCAAGACAAGAAAAAATGAAAGGTTCACTATAATATATAGGAGTTGAATTGCTTATTTGGGTGAAATGACTTATCAAAACCAACATTATTTTGTTTAGACTAATATTAATAGTGTACAATGCTATTTTGACAATTACAATATTTAATAAGCATTTGGATATGTATATGAATAAGAAGGGTTTAGGAGGATATGGATCAAATGCTGACAAATGGGACTCAGTCAGATTAGGGTGACTGGTCAGTGCAGACAATTTGAACCAAGGGGCCTGTTTCCATGTTGTGTGAATATATGATTCTATGTAGACTACCAAGCAGGCAGTAGAGTGGAATTGAGGCCGAGATAAGATCAGCTGATTGCATCAAATGGATGAGCAGTCTCCAGGGACCGTGTTGCCTATTCTTGCTCCTAGTTATAATTCTTATGCTATCATCATATATCTCAAAAAAAGCATCAAAGGTTGCATGAAATTTGCAGGATTGTGAACATGACCTTAAATGGTGCGACAAAGGAAGTGGAACATAATTTTAGAGAGATCCGTCATGCTCTATAGGAAAAATGAACCCATTGTGTAAAGTTCTGGGCATCACATAACAAGAAGGGAATTAGAGGTATTGAAAGACTATAATAATTCACCAGAACAATATATAAGTACACCTATAAACCAATGAAAAGTCCTCAATTTTCATTGAATCTTCTGTTTTTCTGGGGGCTTTCATGGGGTTGAACAAAGTAAAGGAGTCTGCACGTGTTGAAGATTCTCTTTAATAGTGCTTGACAGATGGTTCATTGGATATTTCATGCCATTTCATATCATGTCCACTTCAGCGAGTTAAGACATTTTGCAGGCCCTGACAATGCCTGTGGACTGTGGTGTCACTCCACAGGAGCTGTCAAACAGATCCTGCATTCGCCAGCCAATTAGAGAGAGCAGGCAGCAGGTGGACCTGGCAGGGCCAATCAGAAAAACCCAGCTGTGAAATGGCTGATAGTCCCATTGCAGAGTAGATGATGCTACTGAAGAAGAAGGGTGCCACAAGATTGAGGTCCACAGTTGCTGTTCCCAATGGTGACTTTGATGGGTTGGGGTTAATAAGTTGGGAGGGAAGGTGGTGGATGGTGATCTTATTGCTTTTCCTCTTCCACTCTGACTAAATCCATGATGGGGAAGCCCATTGGTAATCAGCCAATCCACCTCCACTTGAAACGTACTGGGACCTGAGTCCTAGCGATAACTAATTAGAGGGGAGGAGGGTTTGGAAGAGGGGAACTGTCGGCTTACAAAGCAAGAAGATTTGACAGCATTACAGAGCAACTATCTAAATGTTGATAACCAGAGTAGGACAGGAAGGGAAAGAGTGTATAAACATAGAAAAGAAAATAGGATCAAAAAGATGGAAAACAAAAGGAAAAATTAATAACTCAACTTAAATGTGTATAATATTTAGAATAAAATAAATGAATTAGCAGAACAAATACAGGTTTATGGATATGATCTAATAGCAATTATGGAGACATAGTTACAAGAATGCCAATACTGGGAACCAAATATCAGGAGAATTTGTTTTCAAAATGATATGTAGGAAAGAGAGGGTAATAGGGGTAGCTTTGTTTTTACAGGATGAAATGGGCACATTAGCATGAAATGATCTTGAATCGGAAGTTGGACGATCTGAATGGTTGTAGGTAAGAAATAAAAGAGGAAGAAGGCACTGATAGGAGTAGTCTACAGGCACCCTAGTAGTAGCTTTATGGTGTGACAGAATAAATTAGGAGATAATGAGGGCATGTAAAACAAGCAGGACATTAATGGTAGGTAACTATAATCTTCATGTTGGTTGAGTTAGATTGGCAAAGATCGCCATACTGCAGAACAGCAGAGCTGATTTGATAGGCTGAATGGCCTACTTCTGTTCCTATGATTATAGTCACAATAGAAGCCCTTATGAAAGCAATTAATGCCCAATCAAAGGTCTCTTCTAGCTCCCACAGATGTTAACCCAGTGATGCACTAGCCTATGCAGCACAACACATGAACAATTACAGGTTGCTTGTATTCTCCTGCAGGGAAGTTTCTCTCAATCAAAGATACTCAGTGACTGTTTGAGAGGGAATCCAACCTTGAGAAGGGAAGGTCTGGCTGAGCAGGACTCCCCTGTCCTTGCTGCTGACATGACAAAACCCTGCCTCTCCCATGATTCCCACTTGGTCAAACCTCTCCTGCTATGACTTATCTCTGGCCTGGGTTGCTCTGCAATCTGGTGTTTTTTTTTTTACGGGTGATGTTCTGGCAGGAACCACTGCCTTCTTGATGGTGCCGCTGCTGCAGCATTTGGCAGGCAGGACATCCTACTCTTGATCTTATCAACATCCCATGCAGCTGCTTGATAACTTGTAACATCAGCGGCTTTTGCAGGAGATGTCAGTGCATGTTCTTTCACCATCTCAGCCCAGAGACTAAGACTCCATTGCAATCAAGAAGAGGCAGATGGTCAGAGACATCAGATGAAGATGACACACATCCGAATGAGTACATCTGACACAGAGCTAATTTCAACCTTTTTGCTCCTTTGTACATAGATACACCGAATTATACAAACAAGCTGTGATCTCATTGTTAAACTATCTTTGTTGTATTGTTGGGCTCCTGATACGCTGAGCCCATCAGCCTCCTGTAATATTTCATTGGTGTGCACAACTAGAAGCTATTTGTCCCTTTTGTTGCATCGTTGACTACTTCTCTGCACCATATCCCCAGGGAGAAGTGGATGGGGATGCCATTATGAGCATGTCTCTGTGAAATCTTCCTCGATGGGGGGACAAGTTAGGCAGCTAACCTGACATTCCTTGATCTACCTTTATCCAAGTTCTGTACCCCACCCCGGTCTTTGAAGCTACTCCATGCGACTAGGAAAATTCCAGCCAAATCTCCCTCAACCTGGACTTCTCAGGAGGACCACTGAACAAAAAGGACCCAAAATTCTTTTGGCTGACTGCATGCTGCACTACCTCACCATTGTGAGGGGCAGCCTTTGCTACCAGCTTTACAATGAGTAGTTGAGGAGCCAAATTTAAAAAGGAGAAAGAAGAATAGAAAGACAGGAGACAATTCAGATAAATCCATTCTGCCTCGACTGAAATCTGATTCACTTGACCCACCTGATTCTCAAGAGTCATGATCCAGAAATCCCTCCCCCCTCATTAGGCCAGAAACAAACTGATAAAGAAGATTTTACTAAATACATGTTGGACTATCTTCCCATGCCTTGGTTTTCATAATACTGCTTCCCAAGCCATATTATAATAAATACTGTATCACATTCCTAGTACAGGTAGAAGGTCCTTTATCCAAACATCCAAAAACCTAAAAGCTCCGAAATGTTTCTCATTAACAAGGTTGTATGCGAGACAACAGTTAACCCAAGTCGAAATCCACTCAATGCGTGTCACACAGAGGTGACATGGAGGGAAGGTGTGGGTGGGGAGGCGTTTGCATGGCCAAGCACCGACAGGCCTGGAGTTTCTCTGTGAACACCTCCAGTGTCGACACCCACTCGATGCGTGTCACTCAGATGCGACATGGGGGGCGTGCCCAAGCATGTTTTTAGTTAGAAGTCTGCTTCTTTGGTAAGATTTTTAAAAACGTCACCATTAAACTGTCACTTATTCTGAAAACTGAAACATTCCGAATTCCAAAAAATAGTTGGTCCCGAGCATTTCAGATAAAGAATCATCTGCCTCTACCCTGCAGTTTATGCATTTTTCTGTAATCTCCCTGTGATTTTGCTCCTCTATAACTTTCTTACTAGTTAACAAGCTGTAAACTACACCCAGTTGTGCAATGATTTGTGTTGTGACTGGAACCAAAAAGACTCTCTCCTTGACTCCTCCAAGACATCCTCTCTCTCCCAATATTGTAAGATTCTCTGTAAACATTACTGCCACATCTCATCCTTTTATTAATTCCATATCTTACCTATCAAACATTCTCACATCCTGCCTGTTGGCCTTCATCACCATAACAGTCTGCACCCTACACCTCTAGTGAAGCACTGGTGGAATGGCCCACTTTTTATTTATGTGTTTAGGTTTCCGTGGGTTGGTGATGTCATTTCCTGATCCTGACATCATCACAGGAAATGACATCACTAACCCAAGGAAACCTAAACACATGAATAAAAAGCGGGCCATCCCACCAGTGCTTCACTGGAGGGTCACTGATGATGTTTCCTTGCATCGTGATGAAACATCTGAAAATGAGTCTTCCAGCTCAGTGAGCAAACTTACATCCAGAACCTCAAGCTGAGCTGCAAATCTTCTCAAAACTCATTGTACACTTAATGGTCAGGTCCTGGAGAGTATTGATGAACAAAGAAACCTTGGAATGCATGTTTATTGTTCCTTGAAAGTAGAATTGCAGGTAAATAGGATGGTGAAGAAAGTGCTTGGTACACTTTGGTCTGTGCGTTGAGTATGGGAATTGGGAGGTCATGTTGCAGCTGTACAGAACATTGGTTAGGTCACTTTTGGAATACTTCATTCAATTTTGGTCTCCTTCCTGGAGGAAGGATGTTGTGTAACTTGAAAGGGTTCAGAAAAGATTTACAAAAGGTTGGAGGGTTTGAGCTGTGGAGAGAGGTTGAAGAGGTTGGGATAATTTTCTCTGGCGTCAGAGGCTGAGGGGTGACCTTATAGAGGTTTATAAAATCATGAGGGGAATGGATAGGGTGAATAGCCAAGGTCTTTCTCCCCAGGCTAGGGGGATGCAGAAACTAGAGGGAATAGGTCTAAGTTGAGAGGGGAAAGATTTAATAGGGATCTAAGATGTAACTTTTTCACACAGAGGGTGGTTCATGTATAGAATGAAATGCCAGATAAAGTGGTAGGGCTGGTACAATCACAACATTTAAAAGGCATTTTGATGGGTTTATGAATAGAAAGAGTTTGGAGGGATACAGGCCAAATGCTGACAAATTTGGATAAGCATAATTTAGGATATCTGGTCGACATGGATGAGTCAGACTGAAGGGTCTGTTTCTGTGCTGTACATCTCTATGACTCTGTTACTGTATAATTCGATGGGCCAAATGGCTTGCTTCCACCCTGTAGGAATTCTTTGATTCATTGACAATGAATATTTCCCACAATGACATGTCCGTTTTTGTGGCATAGAAGCCCCTTTCTTGATGGCAGTTTAAATCTGGTAACAACTCAATAGGATTTCCCAGCATCCAGTAATGAGATCTCCCACCATCCAGCAGCAGTGATATCAGCAAGTAGAATATGACCCTATGCTTGAAACGTCAACTCTCCTGCTCCTTGGATGCTGCCAGACAGGCTGTGTTTTTCCAGCACCACACTCTTTAGCAGTAATTCATTGAGCGTAAGAGGTATAGTTAGTAAGTTCTCTTCTGCTCCTTGGATGCTGCCAGACAGGCTGTGTTTTTCCAGCACCACACTCTTTAGCAGTAATTCATTGAGCGTAATAGGTATAGTTTGTAAGTTTGCAGATGACACCAAAATTGGAGGTGTAGTGGACAGTGAAGAAAGTAACCTCAGATTACAATGGGACCTTGATCAGATGGGCCAGTGGGCTGAGAAGTGGCAGATGGAGTTTAATTTCGATAAATGTGAGGTGCTGTATTTTTGGAAAGCAAATCTTAGCAGGACTGGTGTTATGAAACTTGAAAGGGTTCAGAAAAGATTTACAAGGATGTTGCCAGGGTTGGAGGATTTGAGCTACAGAGAGAGGTTGAATAGGCTAGGGCTGATTTCCCTGGAGCATTAGAGGCTGAGGGGTGACCATAAAGAGGTTTATAAAATCATGAGTGGCATGGATAGGATAAATAGACAAAGTCTTTTCCCTGGGTCTGGGAGTCCAGAACTAGAGGGCATAGGTTTAGCGTGAGAGGGGAAAAGATATAAAAGAGATCTAAGGGGTAATGTTTGACACAGAGGGTAGTATGTGTATAGAATGAACTGCCAGAGGAAGTGGTGGAAACTGGTACAATTGCAACATTTAAAAGGCACCTGGATGGGTTTATGAACAGGAAGTGTTTGGAGGGACATGGGCCAGATGCTGGCAGGTGAGACTAGATTGGGTTGGGATATCTGGTCGACATGGACAGGTTGGACCAAAGGGTCTGTTTCTATGCTGTACATCTGTATGACTATGACAATAAACCAGGAAGAAGCAAACATTGATTATCCTCCACTTTTCATTTAAACTTTCAGATAGCAAAATACATAATTATGGTTGGATTGAGTTAGAAGCTAAGGGGAAGATTTAAAAAGCCTTGAAATAAATTAGCCTAGAACTCTGTGGGAAGTGGGGGATATGGTTGCTGGGCCCCTTACTGAGATAATTCTATCATCGATAGTCACAAGTGAGGTGATGGAAGACTGGAGGTTGGCTGACATGGTGCCACCATTTTAAAAAGGTGGTAAGGAAAAGCCAAGGAACTATAGGTCAGTGAGCCTGATATTGGTTGCAGGCAAGTTGTTGGAGGGAGTCCTGAGGGACAGAATTTACATGCTTTTGGAAAGGCAAGGACTGATTAGGGATAGTCAACATGGCTGTCTGCATGGGAAATCATGTCTCACAAGCTGAGTTTTTTTGAAGAAGTAACAAAGAAGATTGATGAGGGTATAGTGGTAGATGTGATCTATATGGACTTCAATAAGGTATTCAACAAGGTTCGTCATGGGAGAATGGTTAGCAAGGTTAGATCTCATGGAATACAGGAAGAACTAACTATTTGGATGCAGAACTGGCTCAAAGGTAGAAGACCGAGCGTGCTGGTGGAGGCCTGTGACCAGGAGAGTGCCACAAGGATCGGTGCTGGGTCCACTGCTTTTCATCATCATTATATAAATGACTTGGATATGAACATAGGAGGTATAGTTAGTAAGTTTGTAGATGACACCAAAATTGGAGGTGTGGTGGACAGCGAAGAAGTTTACCTCAGAGTACAATGGGATCAAGATCAGGTGGACCTTGGAGTGCAGGTTCATAGTTCCTTGAAAATGGAGTCACAGGTAGATAGGATAGTGAAGGTGGTTTTTGGTATGCTTTGCTTTATTGATCAGAGCATTAAGTACAGCAGTTGGGAGGTCATGTTGTGACTGCAGGACATTGGTTAGGCTACTTTTGGAATATTGTGTGCAATTCTGGTCTCCTTGCTATAGGAAGGATGTTGTGAAACATGAATGGTTTCAGAAAAGATTTACAAGGATGTTGCCAGGGTTGGAGGATTTGAGCTACAGGGAGAGGTTGAATAGGCTGGGGCTGTTTTCCCTGGAGTGTCAAAGGTTTAGGAGTGACCTTATAGAGGTTTATGAAATCATGAGGGGCATGAAATCATGAGGGCAAATAGACAAGGTCTTTGTCTGAGGTAGGGTAGTCCAGACTAGCGGGCATAGGTTTAGGAGGAGAGGGGAAAAATTTAAAAGGGATCTGACTGGCAACTTTTTCACACAGAACATGTATGAAATGAGCTGCCAGAGGAAATGGAGGCTGGTACAATTACAACATCTAAAAGGCATTTGGATGATTATATGAAAAGGAAGGGTTTAGAGGGATATGGGCCAAGTGTTGGCAAATGGGACTAGATTAGGTTAAGATACCTGGTCAGCATGGACAAGTTGTGCTGAAGGGTCTGTTTCTGTGCTGTACATCTCTATGACTCTCTGAAATATCTTAAAAATATGTGGTTATCTCATCATATGGGATAAGTGTAATATTCCACAAATACAAAATTATTTTTTAGGGCCACTGAGGCTATTTAACAGTACTTAAAGCTTTGTATACTTTTAAAAACCAGTTGAACCTTATTCAACAAGCTACAACTTTGTAAGTTGGCAATAACAGCTCAAAAGTGGAGGTTTTCACAGATTAATTAATCACTTGTAGTTAAATTCCATGGGAACCTCAACACCGAGGGATAATTGAATCTCAAACAGCAACTTCTGGGAATTCCGGATGTTTCTGTTGGTGGAGTGATTATGACAAGTGCTGATGATTTTGTCATTAATAACAGCACAAATTGCAAGCCACCTTTTTGCCATATAACTATTACACTTGCATCTATTTGAATACGATAATTGAAAATAATGCACCAATATGAAGTGGTCAAAAGAAGATTCATTACACGTGTCACAGAATGAATGATCTCTCCACACTAGTGAAAATGAAATTTATCAGAGATTTCAAATTATGAAGGTTTTATCAGCCTTCCTTTAAAGACTTTACAGAACAGTGACTATAAATCAATAATTTTACACTTCTACCTTCTTTTTATTTGAATTTTAATTTTTGCCTGTGGTTCAAAGTTAACACATTTCAAAGCAAATCACATCAGTTTCAGTGCGAAACACCAAATTTTGTTTGGATGCCATAAGCATAATTTTTTTGTCACTGGCAGGAATTCAAAAATCGAATAATTTATAACTACAAATCATCCATAGTGTTGCTCCATGGAACACATTTATCTGACAGCTTATTCTAATTGATTTTTAACTTAGCTCAAGGGCAAGTGAAAAACTGTTTTTGGCTAACATTTCACTGTTTAAAGATCCAGATAATGAAAACTGACATCCCAGGCTCCAACCGAAGTGAAACATTTTCAGAATGAATGGATAATCTTGTGTGTACATCCGCAAAATTCAACAAAGAGCAACATACTTCAGGGTTTGAAAACTTTTTATTGCACATTCATTGCTTATTTTATTAAAATGATTTCACTTCAATCGTGATCCATTAATTGGACTTTCTGATTATAACCTGTGTCTCACAATAAGGAAGTCAATTGATCAGACAGGAATCCAGGCAATGTTTTGCATTCTGAAGAGATCATCCTTTAAATTAAATTCAGAAATTCAAATGTTTATTCTTCATTTATTGAATGTTTGCTAAACCGTTACTATTCATGCATAAAGTTCTGATATTACTAGACAACATAAAAGACAATACATTTCATTACTCCATGATGCTCTACAATAATTCAGCAGGGCTCCTTTAACAGCATCTTCCAAACCTGGACCATCCAGCATCGAGAAGGATAAGGGTAATGAATGCATGAGACATTCCCTTCTATTCCAACCACCCTGATGTGGATTTCATTACTCTTTATTCACTGTCATTTAGTCAACATCATGGAACACCATTCTTAACAACACCATTGATGTATGTATGCCACGTTAACTGTAAGAATACAGCTCAAACCACCAGCTTTTCAATGGCAATGAGAAGTGGACAATAAATGCTGGACTAACCCTTATTCTGTGAAAGAATGAAATTCTGAAATTCTAATTCATTTTGATAAAATATAAAAGCTTTTGGAAATTAAAATTTTCTGGACAATGCATAAAAGTCTGCATAGGATTTCACCTAAAAATCATTCGTGACAATAGTGATGGAAGAAGATCCACTGCATTAGCGTGACATTTCTTTTGGCAAATTTAATGAGGTGTTCACTCACTTATTTGATAACAGCTAATGTCTGTGTTAAACTGAGTTGTGTCATAGAAAAAAAATTGTTCATTCAGCATATGGTCATTAGTAATTTTCAGGCTTTGCATGAATTTGAAATGGATTTGATCAATATATCAAGATTGATAAGGATGGACTAATTTACCTTTGCTTGTCACCACAGGAAAGATAAGAAAACCATTCTTATTCAAACACTTAATGTGCTTAGAAAGGAGCTCCAATACTTGTGATTAGTGTTAGAAATTGAGATATTTTCAGAGGATTAAAAGACTATAAGCTGTCAGATCCATGCTAATGGCAACTCAACAGGTTCCTAGTTAACAAGTTAACTTGAGAAGTGTTTCTCACCTTAATTCATTACAATCTTGACAAGGACAAATTTCATAAAAATGCTAAAAGATTTCTGGTCAAAAGTGGTGGACCTACATCATATAATGACAGTAATGGTGAGTTTAACTGCTTAATAACCATTATTATGGACAACATCAGACAGAAACGTCTAGAGTATAGACTTAAATATGGAAAATCAGAACTTGTTGTCAAATCTCTGACAGATTTGCCTTTGAAATACATGCAAAGATTAGTTAACCAGTAAACAAAGTAAAGAGAGTTAGGGCTGGTTCAGTTAGATGTAAGCTTGGGCTGATAAGTGGTAAGTAACACACAGGTGCCAGGCAATGACTATCTCAAACAATGACCTACATACCTGCCATCACACTGTCACTGAAAATCATATCACACAACTCCATCAAAATGCATGCTGTGCTTAGTGATGGTTGCAACTACAGTTCCTGCTTGTGCATGTGAGCAATCGCCACATCAAGGACAATTGCAGAGGTGCCTCTTGGACTTGTGTAAAGATAATAAGCTGCCTGGTGATCTGTTGGGTAGGAATGATTCTTACGGTTCATCTCATTCATGTTTGTGTGGGCTACCCAAGACAGATAAAAGCAGTGTCCTCTCACAGCCTAATCCATCTATTGCACAAAATAAACCTCTTGATATTTATTGCATAAGATAGGAGTTCAAGGGTATTGGGGATAATGTGTTAGCACACTTTGAGGATAACTGTCTTCTGTGTGTTAATTTATGATTACACAGTTTTTTTTTTCCAAGTTGAACAATGGAACTGGTTGTATGGCACAAAGGTATTCCTGAAGGGCTTATGCCCGAAACGTTGATTCTCCTGTTCCCTGGATGCTGCCTGACCTGCTGCGCTTTTCCAGCAACACATTTTTGGCACAAAGGTATATCATAGAGCCTAAATTACTTAATATCCACATTAGTGACTCAGAGGGGAGCAAAGTGCAATGTATACCAGCTTGCTGATTATAAAATAATAGATGGGAGTGCATATTGTAACAAGTGAATAAGGAATCTACAAGAATTTGTAGAATCAAAGTGAGTGAGCAAAAACCTGGCCAATGGAGTTTCATGATTAAAAAGTGTGAGGTCATACATCTCGTGTACTGTGCATAAGTTGCTCCCTATATTAAAAAAATACTGACGTTGGACCCTATTCTAAAGGAATTCACTCAGTGTAGTCCTAGATTAAAGGGGTCTGTTGAGCAAGATCTAAGCAAGTTTCGCCTTTAATCGTTAAATAATTTCTTCATTTTTCTAAATGTTATCTTATTCGGAGAGGATTTGACAGCGTAGAGTTTGAGAAGTTGTTTTCACTAGTAGGGAATCTTGTACGAGGGAATGCAGTTACAGAAGAAGGGAGTAAGGTTGAAATGTAAAGAAGTTTCTCCTTCCAGATGATCGTACATGTCTGGAATTCTCTATACCAAAGGCTGTAGATCACTGAAAATCTTTAATGAGGAGGTAAACCAATTTTGAAAATGTCAGGAGTTGAGGGTTATGCTAAGCAAGCATGAAAGCAAAGTTGTGGCCTGGACAGATCAGTCACGATACTGATGAAAGATAGGCCAGGCTTGAGGGGATAAATAGCCTATTCATGTGCATCATTCGTATAGTCTTATGTTTTTATCTATGACTGGCTTTGCAAAAGAGGAATTGGCCAAATGGTTGTGTGAGCTGTTGCATTCACTTCTAAATGAGTTACTCCCCCAGACAATGGAAGATTCCTTCACAATGGCTAAGACCATACAAGACCTACACACTAAGAGCAACAGCATGCCCATGTTCTCTTTCCAAATGGTCAGCTGATTTTTCAGCAGACTTAAAGAAGCTGTTTATCTCTGCATTATGTCACTATTATATCATAGCAAATTAGTTGTGTTGCCTGTGTCTGAATCTGTGTTCTTCAAACTGAGCAACTTAGTAACTTTTTCACTTCAATTTCAATGACACCACATATATCAAAATAGATAGTATTACCATAGAATCCCCTATAGGGTCAGCTCTTGGAGCCCTAGATGTCGACAGCACAGAAAGTGGCTCTTTGGCTCATCGAGTTTAAGTTGGTCAAAAAACAACTGTCTAAAAATTCCAGCACAGCACAAGGATATTGCCAGGGTTGGAGGGTTTGAGTTACAAGGAGAGGCTGAACGGGCTGGGGCTATTTTCCCTGGAACATTGGAGGCTAAAGGGAGACCTTTTAAAGTTTTATAAAATCATGAGGGGCATGGACAGAGTGAATAATCAAGGTCTTTTTTTCAGGACTAGGAAATCCAAAACTGTTTCAAGCAGAGTGGTTCATGTAAGGAACAAGCTGCTAGGGGAGGTGTTGGACGCTGGTACAATTATAACATTTAAAAAGGTATCTGGATGGGTATCTGAATAGGAAGGGTTGAAGGGAATCTGGGCCAAATACTGGCAAATGGCACTTGATCAGTTTAGGATATCTGGTCAGTATGGATGAGATGGACTGAAGAATCTGTTTCCATGCTGTAGACCTCTATGACATTTGGCCAGTAACTTTGTATGTCCTTGCATTGCAGGTACACATCTAAATACTTTTGAATTGTTATGAGGGTTTCTGCTTCTCCCATTAACAGGCATTGAGATTCAGATTCCCAGAACATTCTGGGTGAAAAAGAAATTCCTCATATTTTCCCTAAACCTTATTATCCTTACCTTAAATCTAAGCCACGGTCTTTGCTCCCTTCATTAATGGGAAAATGTTTCTTCCCATCTATTATGTCAACGCCCCTCAAGTTTTTGCATCTCAATCACATTCCTCCTCGGACTCCTGTACTTGAATGAAAACAACCACAATCTATCCGATCCTTGTTCCTAACATCTTTGTTGGTTATTAGGAGATGCCCCATCTTTGAGGAAAAGGTCACTAACCTTCTCCCCTTACACAATTCTGATATACACAGATGATATATTTCCAAAATACAATCCAAAATCGCACCAATGAATTCATTTATACAACTTCATAATCTCTATCCTGCATTTAGATTTTCTATTTAAAATGGAGCAATTAAATGAGTTGCTCTTCCTCAAATATTTTTGAGCAGTCTGAAAATGGGTTCTTAACAATGTTCACTAGTCAACACATATGATGGGCTTCCTGCATTTCCATGTGTTACAAGATCACCTTGTAAGCTTGACACTAAGTTCAAGAATATCAAAACAGTCCTGCATGATATTGGATACACTGATCTGATCATCAGCCTTGTATATTGTAGAAACTCATGAATCAACTACCTTTGGACCTTTGCAATGCTCAGTCTATCTCACACTACCCTGAAAAGAGGTGTCACAAAAATGTGACTAACAATGAAGCTAGCTGTCTCATTCTTCTCTATTCACAAAGTCTTGAAGGCGTTTTCTCCTCCAAAAAAATATTTTACCTACCACACAATTGAGTAATGTGATAAATGAGTTCCCAGTGTTACTGCTATACCAAGTAAGTAAGCCTTGTGTCCCAACGACTGGCAGACCATATCAAACAACATATCACGCTGACAATTTGCTGTCGGCAGAATGCTGTTCACGCTCAACCAATTCATGCTTGCAAGCTTCAGTAAACTTTATCCACCATTAGATGTGATTCTGCTTTTGGAAGTTATTGCTTAAATAATTCATAATGTATAAGAGTTACACCAGAAACTGATTTCAGATCATCAACTGGCCTGCAGTGTGATTTATTTGCATGTGCTAGAAGCTACATGCATACATGTGCAGGATCCTATTTTACATAGATAAAAGGGATTTGTGCATACATTGTGACTTTTTTTCAAGAAAAGAATCATGGAGACTGCCAAGCTCTGCTGCATCCCCATGACAACACCCTGAGCAATCAGAGCCTAACAGCCTGGTCTGAAAATTAATGCTGACTGTTAACTGCATTGCCAATGACAAAGATGGCCGAACCAATCAGCACCGTCTTCTCATGCTGTACAAAATGGTGTCTCTTTTCTCAAGTCTGTTTCTTGCATTTTAATTCTGATGGAAGCTGAAAAGCTTCAATTTCCAAACGCCTTTTAGCAATATTTATGATATAGTTCTTTATCACTATTTGCATGAATCTGAGATTCATGATACTTTCTCGTGATCCTATTTGACTTGAGTGAGTATATATTACTACACGTACAAATATTAAATCAAACACAAAATACATTGGTTGACTCCTTCCAGGGGCAGTCCTTAATTGATATTTTCTAATCAACCTGTTCAACGATGTTATTGCACATCTCTGGAACAGATCGGACTTAAACCTGGGTTTTTGGGTCAGAGGTAGGGACAGTACCACTGTACCAAGAGAGCCCTAACAATCCTTAAGCTCCTATCGTCAAGATGTAATCTCATTGATAGCGGTTAACTGTTTGAGGTACTAACTTCATTATACATCACCATTGTCCAGAAACGGAACTGGACCACATAAATTCTGTGGCTACCAGAACAGATCAGACACTAGGAATTGAGGTGAGTAACTCAATTTCTGTCTTCTAAAAGCCAGTCCACTATCTACAAGGCACAGGCCAGGAGTATAATGGAGTACTTTCCATTATCTGGAAGGGTGAAGCTCCAACAACTCAAAAATGTGACACTTTTCAAGATGAATGAGCGTTCACTTCCTGAAGCATTGGTGCAAAAATGCACCAAATTTAAAAAAAGCGTGCACTGCAGCACCTTCAAAAGTATGACTTCTACTATTTAGAATGACAAGATCTGCTGATGCATAGGAAGATGACCATCTGCAAGTTCACTACAAATCACACATCATCATGACTTAAAACTAATCAATGTATCTTGACTGCCACTGAATCAAAATCTTGTAACTCCCTTCTAATTATACTGTAGATGTAACCTGTGCCAATGGATGACAACGATTCAAAAGACAGCTTCATCACCACCATCCTCTCAAGCGAAATTAGGGATAAGCAATAAAGGGTTAACCTGTAACATCTATATCCCATGAACAAACTTTAAAAAGTATTTTTTTAGTTGCCTGTTGAATCCTCTTTCCTATGTGGTCACAGAAGTTTAATTTTATAAGCATGAAGTATAATTCTTTCAGAGACTAAGTAGTGAAAGACATTTTAACTTTTTCTGTCTCTCCCTTGAGCCCATATTCTTTACCAATCTTGATTTTGCGTTCTAGTCATGAATTACATGTTGTGAAATTTATACTTCCTAGTGAAGACTCTGAGGTTGAATTTTAACAGAACATACCTGTGCACAGTTAGGATGCTGAGAGAAACTGAAGACTGCGGATGCTGAATGTCAGAGTCAAAAAGTGTGACGCTGGAAAAGTACAGCAGGTCAGGCAGCATCCGAGGAGCAGGACAGCTGACATTTCGGGCATAAACTCTTCATCAGGAATGTGGGGTGGGAGAAGGCAGCTGAGAAATAAATATGGAGGTGGGAGTGGATGGAGAGGTAGCTGGGAAGATGATATGTGCAAGCAGGTGGGAGGTGATTGTGATAAGTTGGAGGGTAGGGTGGACCGGATAGGCGAGAAGGAAGATGGACAGGTAGGACAGTTTAAGAGGGCAGTGCCAAGTTGGAGAGTTGGATCAGGGATAAGATGAGAGGAGGGGAGATTTGGAAAGTGAAGTCGATGTTGATGCTGTGTGGTTGGAGGGTCCCAAGGCAGACGATGGAGCGTTCTTCCTCCAGTTGTTTGGTGGCTAGGATTTGGTGGTGATGGCTCACACATCTCCTCCCTCATCTCTGTGCAAGGCCCCAAAGGATCTTTTCCCCAAAATCCAGCAGAGATTTTCCTGCACATCCAAATACCTCATCTACTTTGTCTGTTGCGCTTGATGTAGTCTTCTCTATGTCGGGGAGACAGGACGCCAACTTGTGGAACATTTCAGAGAACACCTCAGGGACATACGCACTTAACAACCCTATCACTTTGTGACTGACCACTTCAATTCCCCCAAGGACATACAAGTCCTGGGCCTCCTAGGTATAAGTGTTGTGTACAGGGCACCCGAGTCAAAAGTGTGGTGCTGGAAAAGCACAGCAGGTCAGGGAGCATCTGAGGAGCAGGAGAATTGATGTTTCGAGCATAAGCTCTTCATCAGGAATGACTTCATCAGATGTATTGTGTACAGGGCACCCATAGAATAAAATACCCGATGACAATAAATTTTCCATTCAAATTTTGGGAAATGTCTGTGGGCATTTGTCAGAATAATGATCAGTACTACCAGTCTCCGCATAATCTAGGCCAATATGTTTACACAACAAAGCCCGTAACTATGTGAAGGAATATAGCAAGATCAAGTAACTTAGTTCAAACAGAACCCACATGCACACCATTAATTTAGTATTATTGTGAAAGTAATTGACTTGTGAAATCTTTCTCCTTTCATATATTGTTTTGTTGACTCACAGTGCCAGGTCTTATGAAAGAAATTTAACAAGCTTGCATAACAAAGCCAATATTCCACAATTCACCACATTATGTATTACAAAAACACTGTAGGTGCTCAAGGTTTTGTGATGTAGATAGAAGCATTTCATCAAATAGAATCATAGAATTCTTACAGTGTGGAAGTGGGCCATTTGGCCCTTACAGTCTACACCAACTCCAAGAAGAGCCTCCCACTTAGACCCCCCCCCCCCCCCAACCCTATCCCTGTAACCCTGCATTTTCCATGTCTAACCCACTTAGTCTGCACATCCACTTAGCCTGATACTACAGGCAATTTAGGTTGGCCAATCCACCTAACCTGCATGTTTTTGGGCTGTGGGAGAAAACAGGAGCACCGTAATGAAACCCATGCAGACACAGCAAGAATGTGCAAATTCCACATAGGCAGTCCCCCAAGGGTGGAATCAAATTCAGATCCCCGGTGGAGTAAGGACATTTGTTTAGTAAAAGCAGAGATATTGAAAACAGAGCAAAAGCAATATTGTGGAAAAGCTTCATCACCATTTTAATTCTTCATTTCCCCTCCGCCGCCCCACCGAATCTTGGAGAGGTATTACTTCCAAATGAAATAATTCACTCCTGGTTGGCTAAGAGCTGGTGTAAATATGGCCAAACTGGCAAAGTGATGCAGGCATCTGTTTCCAACACATTTGCATAATAATTTGCAGCTCCCAAATAAAGATTTGAACATGCATATGAAAATTAGGGATCGGCAATTAAAGGGATGTGGCAGAATAAGGAAGGAAATAAATGAAAATTATTAAAGAAACTCATAATTCAAATGTAGGACACACTGGGTAGGTTCTCAATGTCCACTGGTAGGAAAACTTAAACCAACTAAAATGAACATGGACATTCTCTATAATGTGCGATTACTCTGCAAGGGCAAAATATATCTGGTGTTAAGTTGAAGATATACTTCAATTAATCATCAATAATAATGAATATGTTTTTGACTTATTGCCCTGCTTGTGTCCATTCTCAGTATAAAGAAACCAGTGTTTGATATCTAATTAGAAATAAATGCTATGAGGAAGTCTAGCAAATTTATTGAGTTGCTTTTCATGACTGAATTAAGTGCATACCATCATCTTCTGAATCTGCATTAGTTGTCCTTGTGATGCACTATGGGTGGAAGCTATCTCCTGACTGAATATGGATTTTTAAATAACAAATAGCGGATAGATCACAGTGCCACTTATTGTAGCGTTGGGATGACAAATCACTTAGTTATTTGTAGTCTAATGGGGCAACAATAGAAAGTGTTTCTAGTCTGAACAGTAATGCCAGGTTTCTGATGAACTAGAACAAAAGAAATAGGAATGAGAGTGAACCATCCATTTACTTGAGCCTGCTTATTATTCAATACGATAATGGCTGATCAACTCCTTGCCTTACCCCCATGTCACTTAATTTCCTGAATGTCTATCTATCAACCTAAACCTGAATATATTCCAAGAATGATTATTCACATCTTCAGGAGTTGCGAACTCCAAAGATTCACACCCTTCATGTAAAGAAATTTCTCTTTGTCTCAGTCCAAATGATGGCACTTTATCGTAATACTGTGCTTGTGTGCAGTAGATTCCCCAAGCAAACGAAACAACTTTCCAGTGCTACCTTGTCAAGATCCTTTAGGGCCTTACATGTTTCAATTATATCAGCCCCAATCTATCTAAACTCCAGAGAATGTTGATCCAATTTATTCAGCCCGTCTTTAAGCCAACCCTCTCATCCCCAACCTGTGAACTTTTGCTATACTGCCTTTAAAGCAAGTATATTTTTCCATGGATTTGAAAGTAAAAACTTCACTTTATGCTTTTGGTGTTGTCTTACCAGTGCCCTCTATGTTTGCAATAAGACTTTTTTTTTACTCCAGTTGCGTTGCAATGAAAGTCAATATGCCATTTGACTTCCTTATCACTCACTAAACCAGCTTGCAAACTTTCTGTATCCCTTTACGGAATCATGGAAGTCTTTTCTGGTGCAGAAGGAGGCCATTCAGCCAATTGTGTCTGCACCAGCTCTTCAAATGAGGATTACATAGTGTCAATCTTCTGCTTTACCCATTCCTTCATACGTTATTTTTATTATCCAAATAATTATCTAAAACTCTCTTGAATATCTCTTAACTGATCCTGTCTCCACACACTTCCAGGCTAACCACTCACTGATGAAAATGTTTTTTTTAAAATAAGAGTTTTGGGGTTTTTTTGTAAACCATTTTAACTCAGTGCCTTCTCATTCTTGTTCCTTTGCCAAGCAGGAGCAGTTTCCCTCTGTCTGCCCCAGCGTGGGCACGTTTTTGAAGACCTCTGTCAAACTGCCTCTTGCCTCTTCCTTTCCAGGGAGAACAATCCCAACTTCTTCAATGTATCATCATAACTGAAGTTTCCCATGCCTGGAAATAAGCACTTCTTTTAATGTGTACTCATCCTTCCTATAATGTGTCACTGAGAACTGTGCACAGTACTCCAGCTAGTTCTAACAAGTGCTTATACATCATCTTTATGCTTTTGTACTCTATGCCCCTATTAGTAAAGCTAAGTATAGTATTTTACTGACTGCTCTCTGCTTTTCCTGACACCTTCAATAATTTGTGTACATATATATCCAGGTTCTTTGGTTCTACATGTGCTTTAGAATTGTAACCCCCTATTTCATATTCTCGTACTTCCCCTCCCCCCCAAAATGTATCATCTCACAGTTCTCTTCATTGAAACTCGTCTGCCACCTATCCATCCACTCCACCAATCTATCGCTTTACCTTTGGCGTTCAATCCGGATTTTCACATAGTGTACAATTCTTCCAAGTTTTATGTTTTATGTCATTGACAAACTTTGGACTTTGCACTCAAAGATCTATTTTAAATCAGGATCCCAATACTGACCTCTGGGAAACCTTCCTCCTGCACAAAAAGTATCCATTGACTATTACTCTCTATTGTCTACAACTTAGCCAATATTCACAATGATACTGACACTTTTATTCTATAACCTATAATTTTCTTGACAAGTCTGTTGAGTGGCATTATATCAAATATTATGTCAAAGTCCACATACACCACTTCAACAGCATTACCTTCATTGACCCTTTTAGTTACCTCTTTAAAAAAACTCCAGTTATTTAGTTAAACGTTATTTCTTCATTAGAAATCCACATTAACACTTCCTAATCAACCTACATTATTCCATGTGACTACTATTTTAACCTAACGAACTATCTCTCGAATCTTCCCAATCACTGAAGTTCGACCAACTGGTTTAAAATTTGCTGGGCTTATATTTACAACTTTTCCTGAACAAACCTGTAATGTTTGTAATTTTCCAGTCTTCTGGCACCTCCTTCAAGTCAATAGAAGGCTGAAAGATTCTACAATTCCCACTCTCACTTCCTTCAAAATCCTGAGATGCATCTCATCTGCTCTCAGTGCCTTGTCAACTTTAAGAACCAACAATCTATTCAATGTTAGTTTCTTATCAATTTAGAATCCTTTCAGTGATTGAGTTTGCTGTTCTACCCTGATGACCCAAATAGTATCTCCCTCTTTGGTAAAGACAGATGCAAAGTATTCAGCCATGCCTGGGCCTCCTTAATCATCCTTAATCTTCTTTCACCTGTCTATATATATGTTGAATACCAGTTATTTTCTCATAATTCCTCTTTGCCACTATACGCACCATGCCAACAAGGAAACGCTATACCATACCAGAGTAGTGTTGATGGCCAAAGAAATGATAGCTATTGTTCCCTAAACTGATGAATCCCCAATTATTATCGCTCTTCCTTTCTTCTTCTTCCTCTTGTATACAGCCGTGCTGCTTATGGTGTCACAATTGTGGTGCTTATGGTGTCACTGCACTCCCCTGAGGAACCAATGCCCTCATCAGCTTCCAACATGGAAAAAACAATTTGAGAGCCACACATAATCAACCTGCCTGTTTCTCTTGACCGTGACCACCTCTCTGAATATACTATCCATGTAACTGCTGCGTGTGTGTGTGTGTGCGCACACGGCATGGTGTCTCCAGCTGGTGTTCGAGCTCATGACAAAGGAAGTGAGAGTTGGAATGTCCCTTTACTTAGACTCTGTGCTTTCTTTTAATCACCTCACAGATCAACTGCAATGGGAGGCACAAAGGCACAGGTCAATGCAACAAAATTCTTACGTGATGCTACTGCGAGGAATCCAGTGCAGATGACAGCAGAGATGGCAGCTTCGACAGGCACAAAGAGAACAGCCATTGGCTGCTACACAGGCTCCAGAAGGAGGAGCAGGATGAGATCCATCACAGAAACTAACAGGAAGCAGAGAGTAGATGCAAATGGGTCTTTTTTCTGTTTGATGAGGTGAAATGAATAGTGTGCCACAGGGACTAGTCTAAGACTTCGACTGTTTACAAACAACATTCCCACTAATAATTTCTTCCGCGTATATCTAAGGTCTGAGCGAGGCTGTGGGTCCTGGCAGTGGAAGCCAATATGTTGACAAATGATCAACATGTGTGGAATTTCTCAGCTGCTGTGCACCTCAGATGGAATATGTATTACAACTTATACAAATGACTTGGATGAAGGGATAGAAAGTATGTTTGCCCAGTTTACTGATTATGCAGAGTTAGGTAGAAAGGTAAGTTGAGAAGCGGATATAAGGAGGCTACAAAAAACTATTGATAGGTTAACTTGAGTGAGAAAATTGAAATTGTCCATTTTGGCAGGAATAATAAAAAAGCAGCAAATTATCTAAATTGCGAGCATTTGGTATCCTGGCACATGAATTACAAAAGGATAACATGTAGGAACAAAAGTAAATTGGAAAGCAAATAGAATTAATAATACTTTATTGCAAGAGAAATTGAATACAAATGTAGGAACGCTATGTTTCAGTTTTTCAGATACCTGGTGAGATTGCACCTCAAGTAATGTGTAAAGTATTGGTCACCTTATTTAAGGAAGGATGTCAATGTAATGCAAGCAGTTCAGAAAAGGGTTACCAGACAATACCTAGAATAGATGGGTTGTTGCAAGCATTACATGGTTTCAGTTAAAAGAGTTTGAATAAGATATAAATAGAAAAGAGCAGAATGAAGATTGGCAGATGTACTCTAAACAGGATAAAGCATGAGGAAACAAGTTAGAAAGGCAAAGGTGCGGTCTCCTTCTGGGTGAAGGACAGGAGAATTGGAAGTAGTATAGAAATAAGTTGAGTCATTTTTATTCAGTAATGGGAAATGGGTGTTGCTAGGCAGGATAACATTTTTGGCCAGTCCTAATTGTCCAGTGGGCAGTTAAGAGTCAATCATGTTGTTGTTGATCTGAAGACACATTGGCCAAACCAGGTAAGGATAGCAGTTTCCTTTCCTAAAGGACATTAGTGAACGGTCACCATATATGTCTTTGAGAGGAATTTGTTTGTCTTAGTTCTGTTGAAGAGGGGTGTTATAAATCTGGTGATGAGGTGTCTGCTCCATAGAAAACAGAGTAACTAACTTAGGGTTTTTTAAAAAAATGGATAAAACCATGCATGGGTACAGTTAGGCTCACATAGACAGAGTTTTAGTTGTTTTGCTTTCAGTTGTTGAAGTTGGGGTTTTGGAGTTGAAGCTGTTGGATGCAACTCCCTTTGCTGCAAGATTCATTCTTTCAGTTTCTCCTTTCTCCTGGCCGTGAGCAATTCTATTTGCTGAATTTGCCTTTGCTAAGGGTGTGTTAATGAAATGCTGCTAAATTGGAAGAGTTGATGAATAGTAATTAGAATGTGTATTAATTTGTTGGATTTTCAATAGTTAAAATTATACCAATTATATTTTAATTTGTGCTTTAACTGTGGTGAAAAAAAAGTATATTTTGTTGAAAGCCTAGTAGATTGACCAATCAAGTCACACCTGTAATGCATTGCCTTACACTTGCCTTTAAATAAGATAAAAGTTAGGGTGTAGGCTAATCCTTGGTATGTTTTGTGGGAATGTGGCCTTGTCCATAATAGAATAATTTTTTTTCCCCCAATCAGATATGGTTTCATTGTCTTTGTTAGAGGCTTAATAATAGATTTGTTTTATTGAAATCAAATTTCAGCATCAGCCAAAGTGGGATTGAACCAAGGTCCCCAGAACATTGATTAATAATCCAGTGATACTAAACCATTAGGGCTTTAATGAGATGGAAGTGCAAGGAAACAAGGTTGTCACCACTCAATGTCAAGATTCTAAAGTTGCCACTTAAGCCTGGGAGGGGTAAATAATGAAAATTATTGTCAAAGTTGGGTGTAAGGTCTTGCATTCTCTCCGGATTTTCCCATCTTTCTTGTCATTGGCTATGCCACATCTGGGATGGAAAAGTTCCACTTTGTGTCACATTAAGAATTAATTAACTGCATAAGATCACCAATCAACCATATTTTCTTACCACCAATACACACTCACGTATGCAAGTCTCTTCAGATAACATTTTAGTTTTTCCTGAAGCCTTACCATTTCAAGGAAATATGTATGGTGGTTGCTGAGATACTGACTAAATTATGAAGGAAACAGATAGACATGCAATGAGTAATGGGGGACAGGGTTCTGGGGAGCAGGTAGGAATGTATCATTGAGGTTGAGGCATAAATCTGCCATAATTGCATTAAATGGCAGAACAAGCTCGAAGGCTGAACTACCTACTTATGTTCTTATAGCAAGAGTGAAAGAAAGTTGGTATAGGATCACTGATCTCTCAGTTTAACAAAAATCTAGTTAGTGTAAAGTGATTGTTAGCAAAACTAATCAATATGAGGATACATTCTTCTGGTTCAAACAATTTATCCTATTCTTGTGAAGATCATTGATAAGAATATATTATTTAGTAAAACCATCAGAGTGACTTTCCTAAATACAACATTGGAGAATGAAATATGTTTTCCAAGACTAATCATGATGGTGGTGGAATGTTTTGTTTCTGCAAAAATGAATTGCCGATAGACAATTCAAGCAAGGGGTGTTTGTGACTTGGTTTAATTTGTTAAGGTGACTTTGAAATAAAATGGAATCTATATGTAGCCTCAGCATCATTGGTGAATCACAAGGAAGGTTGATGATGACCTTCTCCCGTGTCTCTATAATTGAATTATTGTTAATAGTTATTAAAATATGCTAATGATTAGAATGCTGTTGTGTTTGTGTCTGATTTATTCCCGTTGTGGGGAACTAACAAGTCTACTGTACATTAGTTCCCTAGAGTGACACAACCGAGATCTGTAACAATGTAGAGTGAGGGTTCAAACCTCCAATGTCATCCCTTAGCAACTTGTGCAGGTTTTGAAACCCAGAGGAGCTGGTTTATCTCTGTAAAACAGAGCCTTTTATTGTTCACATACAGCCCTCTCCTTCACCATGTGATATAAACTGTGTTTGCCAACTTCAAAGAGTGCTGTCACACACAAGAACATCGGTAGGACATGCTCTTCCCTTGGCACATTGAGATCCTGTCCCTGAATGCTGACAGTCTCGAGCCTATTATACACGCTCGGCATGTAACTTCTATCTTAATCTACAGATGCTAACCCATGCATGGAACAGTCTCCCTAAGGAATTGCCTGTGTTGTGTACTGTGGTGTACCTGATGCTATTCATCCACTCATTAAACAGCCCTACACAGCAGATCTACTGCTGCCCTTTTGCAAATATATGAGCTTCGTTCTTGCACACTTAAATGCCATGACATAATTCATTATGAAAAATATATTGCATTTCCAATCATTCTTGTTACTGAGCTTTCAGTTAGTATCAAGGCAGTGATGAATATATCTTATTGACACCATTTCTATGTTTATACTTACACAAAATCCAAATGTATGTATTGCATCTCTCAAAACATTGCTCTCTCTGATGTCGGAAGTTAAAGTGATAATCTTGACATTCTGATACCACAACCATCCAGCAAACGAGACAATCTGGAAACCGCCTCAAGAGAAAGGAAGAACTTCAATAAACAGCTGAAAAAGCCTGCAAAGACTGATAACTTGGAAGAAAATCTATTCAAAAAATGTTTGCAATGTATAACCATGAGCTATGTCCCGACTATGCTTTAGAGTAAAGAAACAACTGAAATTCTGTTTGTATTTAGTGGAATTCTAGCATTTGTGTTTGTTTTATGAATCAGATTTGGCAACATTGTCTGCTTTTGTTAGAAATGTGTAAGCCATTGGCAAGAGTTTGACATGAAACAATTAGTTGCTATCAGTTAAGGGCCTGTAAAATATAGCCAGCAATGGCACCTTCACTGTTTTTTGCTCTCCCAAATAGATTATGACCTTGACCCCTCTGCACATTATCTCTGTCTATACTGAAATATTCTCCTTACTCAATATTGCTACCCCTTCTCCTTTCTTTCCTTTTCTATGTTTCTTGAACATATTGTGCCTGTTCATTCTCTATCCTATGCTGTGTCTGCAATATAGCCATGTGGGAATAAAATGGAGCTGCAATCTGCACTTTATGCTGGATTGTGATCCCTCTTGCTCTGACCCCACCTGATATTTTAATATGTTGTACTCCAGAGCAACACCACTCTGCACACCCATTTCTCTTCTCCTGGTGCTCAAGCCCCCCTTTCCCAAGTTAGTTTAAAATTTGTCCATGAGCAAGTTACCTCACCAGAACATTGATTCAGGAAAATTGATGTTTCGTGCTCCTCAGATGCTACCTGACCTGCTGTGCTTTTGCAGCACCACTCTAATGTTGAGTCCGATCTCCAGCATCTGCAGTACTCACTTTTGCCTAGAACATTGATGCTGTTCTGTTCAGGTGCAACACCATCTGGTCTGTACAGGTCCCATCTCCTCTGAACTGAACCTATAATTCCAAGAATAGAATGCCTTCATTCCAGCACCATCTATCTATCCAGGCATTCATTTTGCCTTCTATACTCAAAAGCATGTCCTATCAGGAATATTCCAGTTTTGCAACTCTTGTTGTTCTGCTGGCTAGTTTCTTCACTGATTTACTAGTCATCGTCTGCAGAATCACATCACTCTTTCCAGTCAAGTCAATGCTACTGATTGCTGCTTACAATCCCAACCCAACAATGCCCTGCAGCCACTCGGTTCTGTTAGTCATCCTCCCTCCTATACAGTTGAGCCATCTGGAATGGTGGGGGCGACGTATTTAGCTCTGGCCTCTTGCCAATAGGATCACAGAATGCTTATAGTGTGGAAGCAGGCCATTCAGCCCATCCAGTCCACACAACCCCTCCAAAGAGCATCCCATCATCCCCCTAAACCTTCTTCCCTGTAATCCTGCATTTCCCATGGCTAATCCATATGGCTAGTGCACATCCCTGGATGCTACAGGGCAATTTAGCACAACCAATCCACCTACCTTGTACACCTTTGGATTGTGGGAGGAAACCCACGCAGACACAGGGAGAATGCACAAACTGCACACTGACAGTTGCCTGAGGGTGGAATCGAGTCCCTGACGCTGTCAGGCAGTAGTATTAACCATTGAGCTGCCATGTGCAAGAGTGAGATATCTTCCAATCATTTCTGCTCTCCTCAACAATCCGCCAGTCACTCTTTTCACCTCTGACTGCATATCCTTTAGGTTCAGGTTTCTGGGTGCAGTTAGTTTGTTATCCACATTTCCGAGCCTTACAGATGCACCACAGTGACAACAGCTGCCAGTGAAGCCTTGGAGAGAAAGAGAGCTTCTCCAGCTGACAACACTTGTACTTAAAATTGTTCAGGACACAAGTATCCTGGAGTTCCCATATTATCCAGGATGGTTTTCCCACTTGACTGAAATGTCCTCTCATGCTTTGATTGATTAGGTTGTTAACTGAATTAACAGAAATAAAATTAAGTCTTCCAGAAATTTACTCAAAGAAATTATTCAGTAGTCACCTGTTCTCCTTGTATTGCCCTTACTGTATTTTAGATACATTTAGCTTAAATTCTTATTCTCTTTATACCACCTATGATTTTAATTTACTGGGAAGTTCAAAACCAATTAATATAATTAGTGCCTGCCATTTAATTTTAACTTAATCTCTGAGATCTGCTTAATTGAATACTGATTGTAATTATATGATAAATTATCAAATTGACCCTAATTTTTATACTAATTAATTGTTCCTGTCTCACTTTATTGTTGATTAATTTAAATTACAACGAACCAGAAACCATACTGGAAGTGACATCACCATTGCATCTGTTCCCATTCAGTTCAGACTGACAATGTAGTCACAGATCACAGCACCTTTTGTTTGGGTTACAAGATGGTGATGGAGTAGGACATTCCAGCCAGAGTTCATCTGCTCCACCCATTCTTCTTCTTATCCTTTTTTTCTTCCTCTCAGTCCTTTTCTTCTCTTCTTCTTCTCCTTCTCCTTTTCTCCTCTTTGATTCCCAGCCTTAGGCAAGCAATGATTCCTGTCCTCCAGTGAGCGACAATTCCCAGCATCCTCTGGCGCAGTGGCTTTCTGCAGTGGCCTCCTGGTGTGGTATGGTGACTTCCTGCAACGGCCTCCTAGTGTTGGCCTGGTGCCCTTGTGCAGTCGCCTACTCCCATAGGGGCCTCCTGGCATGGTGTGGCGACCTCCTTTAGCAGCTTCCTGCAGCAGCCTCCCAGTGTTGTGTGTCACCGGCACAGTGTGGAGCCAGGGCCAGTGTGCTCTGCTGCACTGAACTTTTATTTCTGTAATAGTGGACATTTTATTTTCTGTATTGTCTCAATCATGTAACAAAAGAAGTCTGTGTACTTTTATATATAAGTCAGCACTGTAATTAGTGATGAATAAACTTTTCAGTATATTCATTAAGTATATGTGAAAATAAGGCTATTCTATTCTAATCTAATTCATAATGATTTGCTTTTGTGTTGCTCTTAATCCCTGTTTCATCTTTTCTGATTTGATTCTGTTGTTTAGGTTAATGATTATGCAAGAGTTAATCTGAGCGAAACTAAAGTTCAACCCATTCTGGAATACTGACAGAGTATCAGGTAGTTGAGGCACGTATCAATTCTGGCACAGTTTCCTGATGCAGTCATGTGTGTCTGTCTTACTACTTATTAGTAGATGTTAATATACCTGAATTAATGTAATCTGTATGTAGGTGCTAAAATATACGAAACAATACAATCTTATCCAAGGCAAGAACCTCTTCTCTGAGAGCTGTAATACAATCTCAACAAAAGACTGCTGAGTAGCACCTAAGACTAGTATTAAAGGCATCACTCTACCCCAACCACAAGCCATTATTGGTTGGCACCAAGATGTAAAATGTTGGGTTAAATACTAAAATACAACAAAGAACTGCGGATTTGTAAATCTGAATCAGAAGCAGAAATTGCTGGAAAAACTCATCTGATTCGACAGCATCTGTGGAAAGAAGTAGAGTTAATGATTTGAGTCCACTAACCTCTCTTCAGAACACTTTTTTATGAAGGGTCAGCAGACTCAAAATGCTAAATCTGTTTTCTCCCCACAGATGCTGCCAGACCTGCTGAGTTTCTCCAGCAATTTCTGTTTTTGTAAGATGTTGGGGTTCACTTGCAATTAAATTTAAAGATTGAAGTCAATGACAATTATAGACAGAGTTTGAAAGAGCCATGGCTGGGATTACAAGTCCTGATTAATTATTCAACACATTACAAATTCTGTGAAAACAAGCATTTAGAAAGTTTATCAAATAGGTACAAAGGAATGATGTTGATTAAAAGCAGTGTTTCATCAACTGATACAACTTGGTGTCCCCGAGTATGACATGAGGTGACTCAGCACATCTTTTGTTCTCTTCTATTGAGTATTGAAGTCCTCGGGCGGCACGGTGGCACAGTGGTTAGCACTGCTGCTGCACAGCGCCAGAGACCTGGGTTCAATTCCCGCCTCAGGCGACTGACTGTGTGGAGTTTGCACGTTCTCCCCGTGTCTGCGTGGGTTTCCTCCGGGTGCTCCGGTTTCCTCCCACCATCCAAAGATGTGCAGGGTCAGGTGAATTGGCCATGCTAAATTGCCTGTAGTGTAAGGTAAGGGGTAAATGTAGGGGTATGGGTGGGTTTCGCTTCGGCGGGTCGGTGTGGATTGTTGGGCCGAAGGGCCTGTTTCCACACTGTAATCTAATCTAATCTAATCTAAATCTAAATCCTCCTTCTGTCTTCGGTATTCTCTGCACTGAGCCAATAAGAACCACCTCTTACTGATGCTAGCTAGCCACTAATGCCATGTGTGATTGGAGACACCCTGAACTCTGATTGGCATACCAATGCATGGACAGCACATGATCGCTCTTAAGTTGCTAAACAGTGTATGCCCAGTTCCTGATCAGTTTCTTCAAAAGTAACAGTCTCGTTAATGACATCACATCCTATTCTGCCTAATTACGAAGATAAGGTAGAGTAATTTATGTAACTGCCTGGGAATGTGTAGTGTCACCTACTAGTGATTAACTATTATCCTAAATGACCCAAATGATACATATGAATGTCCAGAAAAATCCCCAAAACTATAACTGTTTTTAAATTAAAACAACTATTTGTTCATGCATGACTTCATCATGCCTCTAGTGCCTGTAAAGTTAATTCAATACAACAAGAGCATGAGTTGCTCCAGCATAAACATCTGTGCGGAGTCTATTTACTAATCACTATAGTGAGTACTTCAATGTACTAAAACTGAAGTAACAGAT
Organism: Chiloscyllium plagiosum; assembly: GCF_004010195.1. Lineage (NCBI taxonomy): Eukaryota > Metazoa > Chordata > Chondrichthyes > Orectolobiformes > Hemiscylliidae > Chiloscyllium > Chiloscyllium plagiosum. Next base: position 17,409,722 of record NC_057724.1, read on the forward strand.
TTTGCATATCAGATTCAACATAATGCATTCAATTAATTCATCTAAAAAGGACAAAATAATTACAAGCCTACAAAACTTATTGCAAAACAGGATCCCGAAGATTTTATATGCATCCGTCCAGGCCTGTTATATACTTTAAGTTACAAAATGAAATGTACGCTTTCCTTTATTGGTTCGACCATTGAATATAGAAGTTGGAAGGTCATTTGCAGCTATATAGGATATTGGTTAGGCCACCTTTAGAATATTGTGTGTAATTCTGATCTTCCTTCTATAGGAAGGATATTGTGAAACTTGAAGGGTTTGAAAAAGATTTACAAGGATGTTGCCAGGGTTGGAGGGTTTGAGCTATGAGGAGAGCCTGAATGGGCTGGGGCTGTTCCCTGGAGCATCAGAGGCTAAGGGGTGACCTTATAGAGGTTTATAAAATCATGAGAGGTATGGATAGGGTAAATAGATAAGGTCTTTTCCCTGGGATGGAGGAGTCCAAAACTAGAAAGCAGATGTTTAAGTTGAGAGGGGAAAGATTTAAAAGGTTCCTAAGGGGGCAACTTTTTCATGCAAAAGGTGGTGCGTGTATGGAATGAGCTGCCAGAGGGAATGGTGGAGACTGGTACAATTGCAACATTTGAAAGGCATCTGGATAGGTATATGAATAGGAAGGGTTTAGAGTCATTGAGTCATAGAGATGTACAGCATAGCACAACAGACTCTTCGGTCCAACCCGTCCACGCCGACCAGATATCCCAACCCAATCTAGTCCCACCTGCCAGCACCCAGCCCTTATCCCTCCAAACCCTTCCTATTCATATACCCATCCAGATGCCTTTTAAATGTTACAATTGTACCAGCCTCCACTATTCAAATTATACATGGCAAAATATTAAATATCCAGTACAAATTTGGACAAGTGTTCTGCTGTTCACTGTTTGATACAAGAAATGAATTACCGATGCGACTGTATCTTTATTCAGTTTATACAATATATTGATGTAAGAACTTTACATACCAGAGAATCAGCACATACTTAGTATCACAAAACAAAGAACAAATACTCATTGACTGGATATCAAAGACTGTGTAGAAAAACAAAAAGTACTCGGTGGGGTTCAGCAATCTTCCATTCTATGCCCGCTGCCGTCTCTTTACTTCACCTGAAGTATTACTGTACCACCAAATGCCTTTCCCAAAAGTAGCATGCTAAAGAGTAAGCAGAAAAGTACTGTAGTGTGGGCTACATGATGGATACACATGAATCACTGATGAAATTATACCATCTTCCCATACATAATGAACCAATGTGGAGCTAAAATTAGCACGTCTATGTCAGCATACCTGCCTACTCTTGGCTGTACTTTTAGGTGGAGGTGAAGAACGATGTAATAGATGAAAAGGAAATATACTTTCATAAAGCTGTTCATCAAAATGTAGATTGTTATTTGAAATGTAACAGCATAAAACACCTTTCACTTCATTATTCTGACAGATATCCAGATTTCAGTCATTACCAAACAACAATAATTTAGGAGCAGCGTCCACAGCTAAAGGGATATAGGCCAATTTCTGGAAAATGGGACTAGGTTAATTTAAGATATCTGGTCAGCATGGACTGAAGGGTCTGTTTCTGTGCTGTAATCTCTATGATTCTAAGGATCTAAATCATTTTACAATATCAGACATCCTTGAGTAAAAGCCTTAAACATCAAAGCATTTTCACACTTGTTAGCCTAGGTTTACATTAAAATGAACCATAAGGTTAACCATAAAAGTAATCCTAAAACAAGAAAAATGTGTTCTTACTTGAGATCTGGGCCATAGGTACGATTCTTTCTTACAGGAAGTGTTTTACAATTAGCCACCAATAAACATACAATTAAATTCTACACTTTCTAAATCAAGTCAAATTATTATTGAAAAAAAACTGAATCCTACACAAGATCAGATCACAGTATAACATAGTGATAATGATAGATCACAACATGGTTATTACAGATTCTCTGTGGATACACACCTCTGCAGACTGCAACCTGGATGACCCACATATGGTTGCTCATGGTTATCATTGAAGAAATCTGTGCAGATAGCAGCCAGTGGTGGTATCTATTGCTAGGGAAACAATATAGTCTTCTTCCGTTTGGTTAAAGTGTAAATACAAGAATAAAGTGTTCTCCTAAAAATGTGCAAAGGGAGATGGAGCAGTTAGGTGAGTCAGCAGGAAGCTGGTAAATAGAATGTGGTGTTATCAATTGCTGGATGGAACATTAAGCAGTTTTGAAAGTTCAGGGTAGATTTCAGCATTGTAGGAGGCAATTCAGGGCAGACAACACTGATGGCCAGCCCAGTCCCCTTATAGAAAATCAGAAGGCTTAGGAAAGTGATTGGAGAAAAGAAAGTAAAACTCATTATAACATAGAAAACATTTAAAGCAAGAAAAGAGCATGAGGTACATTTTTTTCAGGGAAGAAAAGTGACAAAATCATCCAATGAAAATGGAAAAGGGCATGAACCCTCCATTTTCCTCAAAGTGGCAGGAAACTTCCCAAGGAGCAGTGAGAAAGGTTGGAATCCTCCATTTTAATTCCTAAAATCAGGAAAATTATAATAAATTAGAACAAAGTTCTTAAAAGAAGTTACAGCTTGGAAATATTTTAAAGAATCTTAAAGCTGAATTTAAAAGCTCTAAGCATTTTAAAAAAAATACACGTACTTTGCAATAGTGAAAAGATTTCAGAGCTGGAAATGTTAAGTCAGGATAAAACAGCCAGTAAATACAATTCAATGCTTGATTAGAAGAATTTGATATAGTTCAACAATGGTATTGAATTGATATAAACTGGTCAAGAATGAAAATGCTGCAAAGATGGTAGTATTTTTTACAATAATTTGAAATGAAAATGTAATCCTGAATACAAGAAGATAGATTGATGGATCATCAGTAAACTTCACACTGTCAAGATGGAAAGATCACATCCAGTGCGAGACAGTCTGAGATAAATTGAAGCCCAAGATTGGGGGTTCCACAGAAAAGGAAGTGTGATATTACAGGAAAACTGTAAGTTCATTGGTTGGTGGTAGCTGCTGATCTGACCATGTATAATAAGTTACTTTCAGATTGAAGGGAAATAAGGGAAACATTTACAGATTATAAACTAAAAGACCAGTATGAAATTTTTAAAAATGAATTTGGAACAAGGTAAATGAGGGTGCTCTACTTAAATGTACACCGTTTATGAAACAAACACATCGAGCTTATAGAGCAAATTGAAATTGGCAGGGATGATGTTGTGGCTATCATAGAGACATGGCTGCAAGGGGATCAGGGCCAGGACATAAATATCCTATCATAAGGACAGACCCATGGACTGCGGGGGTTGGGCTTCCTTATTAGTGATAAAAGAAATGAATTGATAGCAAGAAGTGTTATAGAGTCAGAAGGCGTCGAAGCTGTAAGGGTTGAGTTGAGGAATTGCTAAGGTAAAAAGCCCCTGATGGAAGTTACATACAGGCCTCCTAGCAGTAGTCAGGAAGTGGAGCAGAAAATAAATCAGGATATAGAAAAGGCATGTAAGAAAGGCACTATTACAATAATCATGGAGGACTTCAATATGCAGGTGGACTGGGAAATCAAGTTGGTAACAGATCCTATAAGGACTGTCCATGACTGAGCAGCACAAAATGGCAGACTACTGCCCCTGACTAACTCTGCAGAACATGGTTGAAAGTAGTTAGAAGGCTTGAGAAAGTGTAGTGCTTAAGTGTAATCTCCACAAGCTGAACAATGGGGTCTGTGTCATCGTGTCTGAATTGTAGATAGAATGTGCAGCTGCAAAATAACAGATAAGAACATTTCATATTAATTAGTTATTTTTATTGGATTATTTGCAATATTAAGAGTAGGTTCTAGTTAAAGATTCTGCAGATATTCACCAAGATAAACTTTAAAGTAGTCATAGTTCCACATATACACAAAATTCACAAAAATATTAGAGGAAAAGATTCAAATAAAATTACGAGAGAAAGCCAGGCTCAGATAGTAAGAGCAACCTCCTATCAATAAAGAGAAATGAATCATTGGTATCGAGACTAGCAAGCATCGGAATGTGGGTTGAATGAATACGTTATAAGACTCCCAAGGATATAGATAGGGGTGCCTAGTAAATACAGTAAGACACAAATTGTCCACAACTCATTAGCCAAAGAATGCTAACAGTAGATGTAAACATAAAACTCTATTATGACTAACTTAATAGTTGAGCTCATATCATGAATGCTATAGCAGTTCATAAAAACTGACTTCTTTTGTATCTCCTTTAATTAGGATGGTGGGAAATATAAAATGATTAACAGAATTCAAGCAATCCTTCGAAATAAGCAAGTCTGGGAAATGTCTGAAGGAGTATAATCATTAACTTTGGAATGTGAATGAATAGTAATATCTCAAGGCCTGATGATTACAATGTCTGGTAAACACCATGAGATCATGGGGAACCTAGGCCTGTCCATCATTAATCAGGTCATGCTCAGGATTGGATGTATAGATTAAGGGGGAAGGAGCCTTAACAATGTTGCATGCAATTATTGTAACATGGAATTTATAAAAATGCTGTATCTCACTGGGAAAATCAGAGCATCATTGACTTCGCTCCTGAACTGGGCCAAAGATTACAGGGGCAATTGAGCCCTCATGTTGAGGCCAGATTTGGGGTGGTCTCTGTCCTATCACTGCATGATGCTGGTGAATGTTAGAATAGACTGCCACGTGCCTGAACTCTACTGTCTCCTGAAACATATTGCCTCACAAAGAATCACTTCTACAGATCCCAAGAAAAGGAATTTGTGAAATGTAAGCAAGATTTCTTTTTGAGCAGCCCACTAGGAAGCAGGCAATTCTGCATTTAATGATATGTAATGAGGTATACTTGGTTTGGGAGATAAGGGGAATGACTCCTGGGGGGCAGTGACGATAATATGATAGAATTCATCCCGCAGTTTGAGAGGGAGAAGCTGCAATCAGACATAATGATATTGCAGTTGAGTAAAGGTCACTACAAAGACATTAGGAATGAACTGGCCAGAGTTGATTGGAATGGGATCCTAGCAGGGAAAGCAGTGGAACAGGAATTGCAGAGGCTCTTTGGCATAATTCAGGAAGCACAGCAGAAATTCATGCCAAGGAAGAAGGAACATTTGAAGGGGAGGCAACCAGGGCTGACAGGGGAAGTTTGGGACAGAATAAAAGAAAAGGAAAAAGCATACAATGGAGTGAAGAATAGTGGGAAGTCAATGGATTTGGAAATCTTTAAAAAACAACTAAAAAAGCAGAGATGGGACGAAGATGAAATATGAGGGGAAGCTAGCTAATAATATAGAAGAAGATTGCAAGAGTTTTTTTTAGACATATTAAAGATAAGAGAGAGGGAAGAATGGACATTGGACTGCTGGAAAATGATGCTGGAGAAGTAATAATGGGAAACAAAGCAATGGGGGAACTGAGTGTGCTCTTTGCATCAGTCTTTTTGGTAAAAGACACCAGTACTATACCAGAACTTCAAGAGAGTTGGGGGACAAAGGTGAGTGTAGTGGCCATCACGAAGGAGAAGGTACTGTGGAAGCTGCAAGGTTTGAAGGTGGATAAATCACCTGGATCAGACTGAGATGGCTAAAGAGATTGCGGAGGCATTGTGGTGACCCTTCAGGAATCGCTGGAGTCAGGGATGGTCCCAGGTGATCAGGAAATGACTAACATAACACCCAGTTCAAAAAGGAAGAGGGGCATAAAACAGGAAATTATAGGGTGGTTACCTTTACCATGGTATTTGTTATGATTTTAGAACCATTAAAGATGACTTTGCAGAGTACTTGGAGGTACATAGTAAAACAGAGCTGAGTCAGCATGGCTTTATCTGGCATTGATCATGACGGAAAAATCTGTTAAAATCCTTTGAGGAGATAATAAGCAAGTTAGACAAAGGAGAGCCAGTAGATGTGATCTATTTGGCCGACCAGGCAGCTGTGAATAACTTAAGAGCCCATAGTGTTAGAGGCAAGGTACTGGTACAGCTAGAGAATTGACTGACTGGCAGAAGGCAGAGAGTAGGGATAACGGATTCTTTTTCAGGATGGCAGCCAGCGACTAGTAGAGTTGCGCAAGGATCAGTGTTGGGACCACGTTATGCATTAACCACCTGGATGAAGCAACTGAGAGCATTGTTGATAAGTTTGAAGAAGACACAAAGATGGGTTGAGGAACAGGTAATATTGTGGAGGTGGAGGTGCTGCAGAAGGACCTAGACAGGCTAGAAGAGTTGGCAAAGGAATGGTAGATGGAATAAAGTGTGGGAAAGTATGAGGTTATGCACCTTACTGGGAAGAATAGAGGTGTAGACTATTTTCTAAATGGGAAAAGCTTCAGAAATCTGAAGCACAAAGGGACCCGGGAGTCCAAGTTCAGGATTCTGTTGTTAACCCTATTTAGTGTGAGGTGATGCACTCTGGAAGAAGAAACAAAATGAGGGAGTATTTAGTAAATTATAGGATACTGAGTTGCTTAGAGGAATATAAGAATCTTGGGGTAATTGTTCACAGCTGAAATCAGCAGATCACGTGAATAGTGTAGTTCAGAAGGCGTATGGGACATTTGCTTTCATCAGTTGCGCCATCGAGCATAAGAGCAAGGAGGCATTGATGAGGTTGCATATAATATTAGTCAGGCCACAACTGGAACACTGTGTGCAGTTCTGGTCACCTCACTCCATAAGAATGTAACAGCAGTCGAAGGGGGATAGAGGAGGTTCTCCAGGATGTGGTTCTGCCTGGGATGGAAAAATTGAGCTCAAAAGAGATTAGATCAGCTTGGATTATTTTCTTGAGCCATGATGTGGAGGTGCCAGTGTTCGAGTGGGTAGACAAAATTAAAAATCACACAACACCAGGTATTGGTTTGTCTACTGCATCAGATCAGTTGTATGACAATTTGATATTTTCCTATAAATTCCCTATCCTATGTACCTGCCCCACGAGCAACCTGACGAATGAGCAGTAATCCGAAAGCTCGTACTTTCAAATAAAGCTGTTGGTTTTTAACTGTTTTCTTTGGAGTGGAGAAGACTGAGGGGGTCATGATTGAGGTGTATAAGATTATGAAGGGTGTGGACAGGTTGTAGAGAGAGCAGCTGTTTCCCTTGGTCTAAGAGTCAATCAAAAGAGGAGATAGTTTTAGGGTAAGTGGCAGAAGATTTAGATGGGATTTGGGGAAGAAAACCTTTTCACTTAGCAGGTAGTGGGAATCGTGAATGCACTGCTTGTGAAGGTAGTAAAGGCTAGAAACCTTACATCATTTAAAAAAAATATATGGATGAGTAATTCAAATGTCATAATGTTCAAGCATATGGGATAAGTGCAGGAAATTGGGATTAGTGCACTTTTAGTGGTAGATATGTCGGTGCAGACCTGATGGGACTTTTCTACATTATATAAATCTGTGATTAACATGCGAGTTCAGTTGGCAGCTAGGAAGGTAAATGTGATGTTAGCATTCATTTCAAGAGGGCGATAAAACAAGAGTAGAGATGTACTGCTGAAGCTATATATAACTCTCATCAGACTCCAGTTCGCACATTGTGAGCAGTTTGGGCCTCATATCTAAGACAGGATGTGCTGGCCTTTGTGGGAGTCCAGAGAAAGCTTACAAGAATGATGGCTGGGATGAAGGGCTTGTCATAAGTGGAGCATTTGAGGACTCTGGGTCTGTACTCAGAGTTTAGAAGGATGAAGGCCAATCTCATTGAAATTTACAGAATTATGAGAGGTCTGCATAGAGCGGATGTGGAGAAGATTATTAGGAAAGACTGGAAACTGAGGGCACAGGCTCAGAGTGAAGGGATGACCCTTAAGAACTGAGATGAGGAATGTTTTCAGCCAGAGGATGGGGAATCTGTACAACCCACTGCCAACTCAATCTGTGGAATACAAGTTACTGAGTATATTTAAGACAGAGATAGATGGGTCTTGATTAGTAAGGGCATCAAAGGTTATGGGGAGAAGGCAGGAGAATGGGGTCATAATCGAATGGGGAAACAGACTTGCTGGGCTGAATGGTCCAATTCAGTTCCTATATTTCATGTTCATATTAGATTTAAAGTGAAACAAAATTACACAGATGTCAAATAAGATCCCTACGGTGTGGAAACAGGCCATTCAACCCAACAGGTCCACACCAGTTCTCCAAAGAGCATCCCACCTACCCTATTCTGTGGCCCTGCATTTTCCATGGCAAATCCATCTCACCTGCACATCCCTGGACACTATGGGGTAATTTAGCATGGAGGCATGGTGAATCAGTAGTTAGCACTGCTGTCTCACTGCGCCAGGGACCTAGGTTTGATTCCAGCTTTGGGCAACTGTCTATGTGGAGTTTGCACGTCTTCCTCGTGTCTGCATGGGTTTCCTCCGGTGCTCCAGTTTGATCCTACAATCTAAAGATGTGCAGGTTAGGTGAATTGGTCATGCTAAATTGCCCACTTGTTATGGTAAATATAGGATAATAGGGGAGGGGAATGGGTCTGAGTGGAGGGACGGTGTGGACTTGCTGGGCTGATGGGCTTCTTTCCACACTGTAACGATTCCATTCTATGAATGGCCAATCTACCTGACCTGCACATCTTTGGACTGTGGGAGGAAACCAGAGAACCTGGAGGTGAACCCACAGACACAGGAAGAATGTGCAAACTCCACATAGACAGTCACCCAGCCTGGAATTGAACCAGGTGTCCCTGGCGCTGTGAGGCAGCAATGCTCACCACTGAGCCACTGTGCAGTAATTGACTCTAATTAGTATCAAAAGATAAATGAGAAAATACACAGTAGTTCTGAGCAGATCCCTCAGAAGTTATCCTAACAGAATACAACTTTCGAATTAATAGAGAAAATGGTTCCTGAAGTACAAAATTGTTTAAAAATTGAATACCAGATCAGAAGCAGATCAAATGTATACACTAGTTCAGCAGGTCCTGCAGCTGATGATGTGAAAAATTGCCAAAAGATGAAAGAAGATACAGACTTGTTTGATGACTTTATAAAAGCTTTTGACTGCTACTTCAATATGAAACAAATCAAATTCTCAGTGGGCAAGATTTAACTGAAGAATTCAAAATTCAGGAAAATCCTAGACAACTTCATTAATGACCTCAACAGTTTAGTGGAAATCAATGAATATAGAGCATTGCAATCAGAATCCATAAGCAACAGGATAGTTGTCAGAGCTTTTGATTAGTCTGTATGAGATCCCTTACTGTCCAAGGAAGATTTAACTTTGGAAACGGCAATCTAAGTCATATTGGATGCAGGGGCCAGAAAAATCATAGATAAACCCTGACAGGAGAAGAACAAACCTACTACATAAGAACAACAGAATGAATTAACTTCATAAGGTACAAACACTGTAAAGATTCAAATGGCAAATCAACACAAGGGCCAGGCAAAATATCAGATACTAAGAGCCTGGGTCAGTGTTATAGAACAAAAAAGAAGCACCACTGACACATACAGTATCTCGCAATGACAAAGGTATTTTACATGTTTAATAAACTGTGTCAGTTCCAAAGGATGTGACGAAGTCTGAAACAGTTCCAAATAGTGGAAATGTTTGAGTATACGTATAAACATCTCTGCACAGTATATTACCCATATCCTTTAGAAGAGAAACCTGCCTTTGGGGATATGCCTCTTTTTGGAGGTGATACCCAAAGCAATCTTCAGGGAAATAAGAGATTCATCACGCTGGATGTGACCAAACGTAAAACAAAAGTTGCTGGAAAAGCTCAGCAGGTATGTCAGCATCTGTGGAGAGAAATCAGAGTTAATGTTTTAGGTCTGGTGACTCTTCCTCAGCACTGGCCAAACCTATTTGTCTCAATGGGCATCTTACTCAATTTAAACTTGATACAGCATTGAATGTTTGTCTTATCTGACTTAATAACAGTATTGGGACTATACATTTTTATTTTACCATGACAAGGAATGAGAAAAAGGGGAAAAGTTTGGACATTCCTGATTAAAAAGGATTTTCCCAAATTTTGAAAGGTCGTGTGTATTCTTGGAATGGTTCATCAGTAAAGTGAGCTATGACTTATCTAATCCTACTGAATAGTCAAATAACTTCAGAAAGGAGACACAGAAAGCTTTTAATGGAAAGGAGGAATGAAAAAGATCCATAAGTGTAATGTGCTTGAACCTTAACTGTTTACAATTTATACAAATGACTTTGATTAAGAGATCAAGGTATAGTTGGCAAATTTAATGACAATACAAAGATAGATAGGAAAGTAGAAAGGAACAGATGGAAGCGAGAAAAAAAGATAGATGAAGTGATAGACAAACACGTGGCAAATGGAATATGCAGGAAGGATAAAAAAGAAAAAGGTATCATCTAAATGATGAGCAATTGCTCTGAGATATAAAGGGATCTGGCAACCTCATGGATGAAACCCAAACGTTTAGTATGGCAAGTAATTAAGAAAGCCAATAGAATGTTATCATTTGTCATGAGGGCTATGAAATGCCAAAGAAGGTACGTTATACTTCAATTATAAAGGGCAGAGATAACACCACATCTGAAATATCATCCTCAGTATTGGTCACTTTATTCAAGAAAGGGTGTAAGTATCTTGGAGGTATTTAAGAGAAGACTTACTAGACTAACTCCTGGAATGGTTGGGTTTCTTATGAGGAAAGGTTGGAGAGGCTAATGAGGTTAGAAGAGTGAGGGTGACTTAATTGAAACATAGCTGAAAATGTGTTGCTGGAAAAGCGCAGCAGGTCAGGCAGCATCCAGGGAACAGGAGAATCGCGTTTCGGGCATAAGCCCTTCTTCAGGAATGTTAGTTGAAACATATAAGATCCTGATGGATTTTGAGGGGGTAGGTTGTGGTGAGTAGCATTCCCACAAGTATTTTGACCAGCTGCATGAGCCTTCAAAACTCATGTTGTGGTAGTGACATCCTGAATGCTGCGATTAGTGTGCTGAGACTGACCTCCATGTGTAGAATGGAATAGCTGTGCATACGTATAATCGTGCAGCTTAGAGGGAACTCTGATTGTGAGATGTTTCCTGTCATGGAAAAATCAGGAACGAGAGGTCACTGTTTAGAAATTGGGGGTCACCCTTTTAAAACAGACACAAGACTTTTTTCTTTCTCAGAGCTTCATGTGTCTCTGAAACTCACCCTCTCCAAGTGGTGGAGCAGAGTTTTTGAATATGTGTAGGGCATAGGTGAATAGGTTCTCCTTGGGCAAGGGAGTGAAAATATTCAGGAGTAGGTGCGAGTGCAGGTCTGAAGACACTGCCAAATCAGCCATGATCTTTTTGAATGGCAGAGAAGGCTTGAGGAGCTGAATTGTGTACTCCTGTTTCTAATCCATATGTTCATATGCTACTCTGTATCTTCCTGGCAAACTTTCTTTTCATTGTCTCCAGTGCCTCCATATCCTTTCTACAATATAAGATTCAGAACTAAAGGCATTCTCCATGTGGTACCACCAACAATCAATACAGGTTTAGTACTACTGACTTACTTTTTCAAAAACATTGCCAACAATCTGCAACACCATTTAAATTGCAAACAGTGGTGTACAATGACTGCTGATTAATATTTCTGATTGCTATATTTTTCCCTTGGAGCCACTGAGTGAGATGTGATGTATTAACTATATTCTGCTCCTCATTCTAAATTCTGTATGAAATAAACTAGTTGGCACTTTACTCTTGCAATAAGAGTCTGAGACTGAGGTGACTGGTTTCTAATGGCAGCTATATTCTCAGAGTTATTAGCTTTAGATTGAAACATGAGAGTGCTAATGTGAAAGATTGCTGTCTTGTCTGACCAAATTCCAACCATTCTACGAGCATTAGATTCCAGCTTTGAATAGTCAGTTAGAGTGTGAATACAGACCAAGTGTATTAATCATGTTATTGAGATGAACGCTGCAGTCTGGATGCCAAGGGAGAGAAGCTTGCCTCATACATTGTCACAGATCAATATTGATCATCCAACCAACCACGAAAAATGTTTTGCCTACCCATGGCATCTTTATTATAAGGTATTTTCGACAGCCCTATCTGGAATGCCACATGGATCTGACTTATTAGGAAGTCTTATTGAGCAATACAAGCTAACGTTTTTCCATGGGTACATTTTATGCCTGGTCGATCGAGATGATGTGCCAAATTCTATGTCTGCAGGAATTTTATTTATAATGCTTTCACAATGAATCATTAGCCAAAAGTTTCTATTTCTCAGTAAACTCGACCCAAGCTTGACTAATAGCACACGGAATGGAGAAGAGGCAACAGATTTACGTAATCAAACACCATAAAGCTGAAGAATTGAAAACTACCACAGACAAGTGCTTGGTGGATGTAGTTAGAGAAGGAATGAGCGACCACCAGACAGACAACGAGGATTAGGGAAATTGCGCATGGGGCCCCCGAGTGCATTACACTCTCTAATCAGTTTCAGTTTTGAATGCTGGGAAGGGCAATGATCCTCCTGGAGGTTGCAGTCAGAACTAAGTCCACAGGAAGACCGGTGGCTCAGCTGGACAGGGGGCTGTGGAGGAAGCAGGGGGATCAGAAGGATAATAGTAATAGGGAATTCAGTAGCTCGGAGCAGAAAGGTATTTCTGTGATTGTATCCTCCCTGCTGTTGAGATCAAGGATACCACTGGACAGTTATAGCAGAAGTGTAAACAGCCAAAGGTATATGTAGCAAAAGAGGTGAGGTTTGGAAGCAGATTTTAGAAGCCTAGATAAGAAATATAAAAAGTCAGACCTTAAAGGTACTAATAATCAAACTACACTCAGTGTATTTTAATAACCAGTTACAAAGATGGGAGTCCATACCATGTTAATGCATGGTTGGGGAGGATGTGTGGGAGGGAGGGCTTCAGATTCTTGGGGGAACTGAGACTGGTTCTGGGGTCATGTGATATACAAACTGATTGGATTGCATCTTCACAGGTCCAAGATCAAGATTGTTATTGGGCAGGCTGCCAATGCTGTTGGGGAGGGGATAAACTAGTTTGGTAGGATTATAGACATCTGAATGTCAGTTTAGAAGGGGGAGAAATAATACTTCAAATGGAAGACAGGAAATGAATAAGTGAATGTTGAAGGTAAAGAAAAAATGACTATTCAACAGACAATGAGTGGGATTTTCACTGATTAGTGCTAAATTCTTCAAAAGGGATATAATCTTATTGGAGTCTCATTGCCTAGGCTCCATCAGGATTTGTGACAGCATCAGTTGAGGTCTATCTCAAATTTGGGACCAAATCTTTGCATCTTTTATGCATTTGTCAACAGCATATGGAATTTTTTTTTGTTACACAGCAGTGAGTTGCCTTATTAATGCCATAAATCACCTTATTAATATTCAGCTTCTTATCTTACCCATGTGCTGAACAAGCTAGATGTTGAGAATTCTTAATGTTGAAGTCAAATCAGGTACCTGGTTACTTCAGCTCTGGCTGTGTTATGGACCAGACCAAACCCCTTCAAAATATATTAAGAAGATAGTCTAGACCCTAACATTCTATTATTTAAAGGTAAGTGTAAGAAATTGTGTTCAAGATGCAATTTGATTAGTCAAACTACTCGATTGAAGCAAACCACACTATTTTTACACAACAGTTAAAATGCAAACAAAATTAAAATAAAAGAACTGGCTTAGTTGTAACTCTATTGTAATGCTTAACAAAATAGTATATATTAACTGTTACTAATTCTAATACAGTAGCATCCCATAAACATGCCGTTGACAAAAGCGAATTCAGTGAAATAGACTGTTTCACATGTGATTCTTATAGCAGAAAGAGAACCCCAGCTTTTAGCTGTAACACAGAGAAGAATAAGAGCTTCTACATTCAGCATAAAGGCCCCAGCAATTGCAGAAGGCTAAAATTAAAAGTCCTGGTTCTGTGGGAGTTTGACCACACCCATTCAGGCTGCTTATACTGTTCCAACTTTAAAAAAAATGTCAAGACCTCACAAGCTGTTTACTCTCATGGTTTCGGTAGACTGTTCATCATCTCTGCCTTAAGACCTCTCTTCGAAAAAAAAAAGACAAAATAACCTCATAAAGCCACAGCATTGTCACAATGGCCACCAGCAGCACACACCCTCATCAATGGACATTGGCATCTGACATTTAGCAACCATCTGCAATCATGATGGCAACTGTCCATATTCAGTTGGAAAATGCTTAAGAAGCAGTGTTTTGTATTGCAGGGAACACTGGCAATTAGTACTATAAGGATGATGGAAAGATATTTTGCGCTCTGGGACAGACAGTCAGCTAATGGTTTGGACTTGGCTGTATCTCAGGGATGTTCCTCTGTTCTCTTCGTGCTTAATACCTCAGTGTCTACCTACATGTGTGCAGCATCTATTCCTTGCCTATTAGCATGTTGGTGCTCCAGCCAGATCCAAAAAAACCATTAGTTTTGCCGTATTGATGTGCTGTTTTGCAGATACACAGGTAGAGTTAGATCACTTTGATGGGTGAAAGCATGGGATCCACATCTGCTGGAGGCTAGGACATGGAAAGAGCAAGCAATGAATCTGCCAGTTGCAAACTCTACTACATTTTATTTGCAATCATTTCATCAGCCATTTGCTTAGCAAAGATGCTTAGGTTTAAGTGCTGGTCAAAGACGTTTTTTACCACACAATTGGTCCTTGGTAGCTTCGTGATATTAGCAGCAATAACTTAAAAATAGGAGCATGCTGGCCAATAGCAAAGCATGAATTGTGCATTTTTCGAAGATATTGTGTGAGGTGGGGACCATCGCTTCAAGATCCGTCATATAAAGTTAACAATAGATTGTGCTGAAAGGAATGAAGAGTTGAATGATGTGAGCCTAGGATAGGAAAGCGTCGCAGTGCAACAGGCATCCCCTTTACATATCATGTTACTCAGCCTGCACAGCAGCCTCACTAAGTTGGTGCACATGTTGAGACTGAAACTGAAAGAATGATGGAGAGGTGGTTCTTGCTATTAGGGTGCAGCCTGTCTCACTATAAGGAGTAGTGTGTGCAACCCTCATCTGCAGGTATGCCATCTATGATTCTTCTGAGAACCTATCTTTTGATCTTTGTCATCTCAATGTAGGTCATTTCCACAGAGAGTCCTGCCACCTGCAGATGGGATGTTATTGCTGTGGCTGCCTTCCTAAGAAGGTGAGCATGAAGGCAGATGCAGGTGGACAAGGGCAGATGTAACACCAGGCCACTGCAGAAGCTGAGGAACACTCTGAGACAGGCACTTAGCTAATAGATTGGACTAGGCTGTATCTCAGGGATGTTCCTTTGCTTTCTTTGTGCTCACTCCCTCGGTGTCTACTTACACGTGACAGAGTGTTTGGCATCATCTTGGTGTGCTGTCCGGTGAGTAACTGGAACAGGCATCAAGCTGATGTGCTAGATGCTGAAGAGCTGGGAGAATGACAACAGTAATTGGAGAAGGAAAAGGATGCGAACATGGCGGTGGAAGAATCAACGACAGAGCTCAGCTGCTCCAAAAACTGAAGCCTCGACAGGACGTGATTCCAGAGGATGAGAGCTGGGTGTTGGAGACCATCATGCACTCAACATTGATTCTTAGTCATGATGCCTGCATTTGGTTTGCATTGTGGGAGTGAATTGCAGCCTTTATTCATTTTGGTTGTGTTCCCGTTTGCTGTTTGTAAATAAAAGGTTGTGTTTGGAATTGCCTGATTGCTTGCCTGTAGGTACTTCCTTCCTGGACAGATGCAGGTTTAAGTGCGCATTAGTGACAGAGAGCAATGAGTTAGAGATGGTGTTTTAGAGGGGATTAGCTGAGGACTAGTAATTTCTGTAGTGTGAGTGGTTAAGCAGGGATTGTGGTTGAGAGAATTGGAGTTGGTTACGTGAGGGAGTTTATGTGACTGCCATGCTATTAGTTTGCAATCAAGGCGTTTCTCCATCAATAGCCAATGCTTGGTCCTTTCAAAGATATTGCAGGTGCAGGGGATGTTCTTCGGAGGATATCCTCTGGGTGGAGAGCTGTTTTGGGAGCAGTGCATGCTAAGGTGAGAATAGGATTGAATATATGATGTGCTGAGAAATCTCGTTGGACTTCACAGCAAGAATCGCTTCAAAGCATTCGATCCACCTTTTTGCCAAAAAGAAAACAGAAGATTCAGCTCAAATAATCCAGTATGTAGGGTAGCTGAGCTACAAGGAACAGACAGGACTTGAATATATAAAGTACCTATTACTGAAACAAGCTTTAAAAGACAAGCAGGATGGCATCCCTGGGACTAGATTTTGCATTCCCCCTGCTAGACAATTTGAAGATGTGAGAAAGAGGTTCTTCAACTCCAGTGTCAGGTCAACCTGCTGCCTACCCACCTGTCTCTGTCTCTAACTTATTTGTACGAGTGGACAATCTGCCAGTAGATAAAATAAGGGTCTGATGATTCATAATTAAGGGTTTGTTCCCACTGCCATTGGACTTTAATTGGTGTTGGGAGAGCTTGCCCAACAGGAATAGCCCTGGCAGATTTACCTGTGCAGGTTGTCTGTAGGCAGTGATATCCCTCTGTAATGGATCGCCTGAGCCCATCAGAGGGCATCATCCCCACTCCCTGCCTCCAAGAGAAACAGGTTGGAATGCTCCCAGCCTATCCTCCCAAACTCAAGAGCCCCCCGCCGAACTCCACTCCATACTCAGCACCCTGTGAAAACTTTAAACATTTGCCCCCAAATCCCAATACTCTTCCTCTGACCCAAGGTGCTGAAAAGCTGCTGGATTCTGATCAGACTCTGATGGTAACCCACTGAGGTGAGACACCCTGTTCCTGAGGCATGGAAATTGGCTCCAGCCTGTTTGCAACCAAAGCATAGAATCCATACAGTGAGGCAAGAGGCCATTCAACCCATCGAATCCACACTGAACTCTGAGGAGCATACCACCCCACCCAACCTAGCCCCATGACCCCGCATTTCCCGTGGCTAATCCACCTAACCTTCAAATCTTTGAACTGTGGGAGGAAACCAGAGCACCCGATGGAAACCCACAGAGAGATTGTGCATGCTCTAAACAGTCTCAACACAAATGACAGCTGGGGTCATTGGCAAGATCCACTCACTCCAACCCAGGGATGAAAAGGATCTAGAGCCTCTCAAAATTCAGCCCCTGGTCACAAGTCTTTCAGATGGGAAAGGAGGCAGTGTGGGTTACAACAATGGTTCAATGAACATTCGCAGCTGTTATGAGGGAAGATTTGTTTGAAGAACCATCAAATGAATCCACATGGTGTGACCTGAAGAACAAAAGAGTAGTCAAGATGTTGGGATTACTCTACAGAACCCCAAACAGGCAATGGGTGATTGATGAGCAAATCTGTGGAGAAATATTTGAGCAATGCAGAAATAAGCAGGCAGTAGTAACAACAGATTATATCCACTCTAATCTCACATGAGAGAAATTCAACACAAAAAGCATGGACTAGAATTTTAAATCCTGCAGAAGCAGGTTGGGAGGTGGGATTGTGTGAAATAAAATGGTTTGTCAGGAGTTGTCGTCTCCATTGTCTTTCTGTACACCGGTATGCAGGTTTGAGAACTTAGCTGTGAGTAAGCTTTTTTTTTGAACCACTTTTATTCTAGTGTGACCTCCTCTCTGTCAGATTGCTCTTTAGTGCCATCAGTTTACCATCTGGTTGAGAACATAGATTAAAAATAAGCGCTGTGTGCACTATTGAGAGACCTAAGCAGAACTGAGAGAGAAAATTACTCCCAGGACTGTGCTGAAGACTTAATACAACAGACAGCAGACCATTACACAGCTTTCCACCCAATGCTGAGGATTCAGTCCCAAACTGGGGAGCTGGGAATACGATAGGTGGAAGGAGGTGAAGGTGAGGGTGATAGGCCGGAGAAGGGATGAGGGTGGAGAGGTCGGGAAGAAGATTGCAGGTATAGCACCATTATTTTCGTAAAACATTTCAATGCTCTTTGTAGAAGCATTATAAAACAAAGCAGAACTCTGAGTTGCACAAGTACGTATTGTGATAGGGGCTAGATCAAACAGAAGGTTTTAAGAAGCATCTTAAAGGAAGAGAGGAGCCAAGAAGATAGAAATTTCCATTTGTTGTGTCTGGGTAGCTAAAAGTACAACTATCAATAAAGGTATGAAGGAATAGGGAAATGCTCAAGTGGTCAGAACAGGATACACATTGAGTTCTGGGAAGTTTGTAGGGCTGATAGAGTTGATGGGGAGGCAATTGAAGGATTTGAACACGAAGATGAAATTTTTAAATGTAGGCATTGACAGACCTGGATAGAAATCGAATGGGTGAATAAGCATTGATATGAGTTACAATGTGGAGGGAAGAATATGGTTAAGCTGAAATAACAGAGGGGATTGGTTGATGTTCGAGACTGGGGATTAATTGCTTATCCTCAGCACAACTAATGTTGTGGAAATTCACGGCTGCTGATGTCATAAATCAGCAAATAAATTAGGTAAATAGATTTAGACAGCCTTGAAAACATTCAAAATTCTATCCATTTCTCAGTAATTGTAATTAGCCACAAATTATGGTAATATGTTCAGTTTTCAGAAGTAATCTCCATGTAACTCTTGAGTCATGTTTGTGGACCAAATATATATTGCTGCAACTTCAAATTTTATACGTTCCAAATTTTGGTTATGTGCGTTCAAATGCTCAATGCTTGTAAAATTTACAAGTGAATTCAACAATAATTTTAATACTTTAACAAGGCTTGAAATTGGGTGCAATTCTGACCCAACAATTGGATTGGGCTGATGCTAATTTCCAGGGGTTGAGTTAACTCATTTGACTGGGCAGCTGGTTTGAAAGAGAGGCTAATACCATTAGCATGGATTAAATTCCAGCACTGGCTGAGGCTACATGAAGGGCTCTCCTTCCAATCCTCTGAGCCCTCACCTGAAATGTGGGGGCTCTCATTAAATCTCTGGAACAGTAACACTATGGTGATGTTACTTCTCTTAATTTTGTTCACGGTGATATCAACATTTCCAAAATTAAATGTGTCATTCATGTTGTAACTGTGTTTGTCATCTACATGTTCTCAATTGAAAATCTATCAGATGATTAAGTGAAATAGTTTTAAAACCAAGCTTTACTTTCTGTGTAAAAAAAAGACAAAGGAAATAAAAGGCAAACATAAACGAGAATAAGATCAGGTAAATGTCAACATTTGTGTGGAGCCGCAGGAAATGGGGGAGATACTAAACGAGTATTTTGAATCAGTATTTACTGTGGAAAAGGACATGGAAGATATAGAATGTAGGGAAATAGATGGTGACATCTTGAAAAATGTCCATATTACAGAGGAGGAAGTACTGGATGTCTTGAAATGCATAAAAGGGGATAAATCCCCAGGACCTGATCAGGTGTACCCGAGAACTCTGTGGGAAGCTGGGGAATTGAGTGCTGGGCCTCTTACTGATATATTTGTATCATCAATAGTCACAGGTGAGGTGCCGGAAGACTGGAGGTTGGCTAATGTGGTGCCACTGTTTAAGAAAGGTGGTAAGGACAAGCCAGGGAACTATAGACCAGTGAGTGCAAGTTGTTGGAGGGAATCCTGAGGGACAGGATGTACATATATTTGGAAAAGCGCAGCAGGTCAGGCAGCATCCAAGGAACAGGATAATCGACGTTTCGGGCATAAGCCCTTCTTCAAGAATGAGGAAAGTGATCTCCAGCATCTGCAGACCTCACTTTCTCCTCATATATTTGGAAAGGCAAGGACTAATTAGGGATTGTCAACATGGCTTTGTGTGTGGGAAATCATGTCTCACAAACTTGATTGAGTTTTTTGAAGAAGTAACAAAAAGGATTAATGAGGGCAAAGCGGTTGATGGGATCCATATGGACTTCAGTAAGGCATTTGACAAGGTTCCCCATGGGAGACTAGTTAGCAAGGTTAGATCTCATGGAATACAGAGAGAACTAGCCATTTGGTTACAGAACTGGCTCAAAGGTAGAAGACAGAGGATGGTGGTGGAGGGTTGTTTTTCAGACTGGAGGCCTGTGACCAGTGGAATACCACAAGGATCAGTTCTGGGTCCACTACTTTTCTTCATTTATATAAATGATTTGGATGTGAGCTTAGGAGGTATAGTTAGTACGTTTGCAGATGACACCAAAATTGGAGGTGTAGTGGACAACGAAGAAGGTTATCTCAGATTACAATGGGATTTTGATCAGATGGGCCAATGGGCTGAGAAGTGGCAGATGGAGTTTAATTCAGATAAATGCAAGATGCTGCATTTTGGGAAAGCAAATCTTAGCAGGACTTATACACTTAATGGTAAGGTCCAAGGGAGTGTTGCTGAACAAAGAGACCTTGGAGTGCAAGTTCATAGCTCCTTTAAAGTGGAGTCACAGATAGACACGATAGTGAAGAAGACATTTGGTATGCATTCCTTTCTTGGTCAGAGTATTTAGTACAGGAGTTGGGAGGTCATGTTGCGGCTGTACAGGACATTGGTTAGGCCACTGTTGGAAAATTGCACATAATTCTGGTCTCCTTCCTATCGGAAGAATGTTGTGAAACTTCAAAGAGTTCAGAAAAGATTGACAAGGATTTTGCCAGGGTTGGAAGATTTGAGCTATGGGAGAGGTTAAATAGGCTAGGGCTGTTTTCCCTGGAGCATTGGAGCTGAGGAGTGACCTTATAGTAGTTTATAAAATCATGAAGGGCATGGATAGATAAATAGACAATGTCTTTTCCCTGTGGTGGGGGAGTCCAGAACTGGAGGGCAAAGGTTTAGGGTGAGAGGGGAAAGATATAAAAGAGACCTAAGGGGCAACTTTTCATGCAGAGGGTGGTGGAATGAACTACCAGAGGAAGTGTTGGAGGCTGGTACAATTACAACATTTAAAAGGCATCTGGATGTGTATATGAATAGGAAGGGTTTGGAGGGATATGGGCCAGGTGCTGGCAGGTGGGACTAGATTGGGTTGGGATATATGGTTGGCAAAGACGAGTTGGACCGAAGGGTCTGTTTTCGTGCTGTACACCTCTATGACTGTATGACTCTATTTAATTCTTCAGAAATAGCCAAAACTGTTTAATTACAGAGTTACCTGAAGAGCAGCAGATGTAATAGAAAGAAAGAGCTTAAATAATATAATGATGTATCCTGAGAGCATCTTTTGACAATCAACTCATTACTTTTGAATGGAGGTCACAGTGCTTACATAGAAAAATGGTGACCACCTTTTATATGGCAAAATGATATTAGCAATAAACTAATTGAATGATCAGCATTTTTATTTCACTCCCACTAAGTTGAAATATAATGCAAGTTGTTTTTGTCATTTTGTGAGATAACCCCAATCAGAGGTGTTGAAAGAAGAGAAATTAAGCAGAAACCTTTAGTTAGCTCTAAGAACGAATGCCACTAATTGTACCATAAAGGACTCTGGAATTAAATCTTGAGATATTTCTGGACCAGATCCCATGTTTAAAATCCACGCAGTTTCTGCAGTAAGTATTAGTGAGTGGAAATGATGGGATAGAAGGTGATATGTGTTGCACTTTCAGAATGGATTCAACAATAACAAATTTCAGGAGAGCCTGTATCCAATAAGCCAGTACTTTCAGTGTATGGCTAAATTTGCTGGGCTCATTTTTCAGGTGTCACTAGCAGTTACCCAAAACAGGCATCAACAGGTAAGGACAATCTATTTCAACTGTGTTTGCAAATCCTAAGACTGCAGATATTAGGCTGACTTCACCCATCTTTATTAAATTTATATCAGAATGTACATGATAATAGATCAATAAAGTACTTCTTTGTGATATATAGTTAGAATAATGGATTTAAATCCAATTTGTTACTGTGGAATAACTTGGTGAATAAAAAGCGAATGGGATTTTACAAAACTACGACACCCATGAGAATGGGAGGAATTGTGATGATAAAATTGATTCAATAGATACAAGTTACTAAGCCTAAGACATTGTTTACACCCATAATAGATGAGGGAGGTTCAATTTATTCAGCAATATATTTAATATTATATATGTAGTCTTTCTTTTATTGTTTTGACATTCTAGACTATAGTTTTACTGTTGATATTCATAACTTACATTTAAACTGCCACAAGACCCCATTATGACTGTCAAGTTTCTCACTGGGACTTCACATTACTTGAGATAAAGCTCTTCTGAAAGCTGTCCATTGGGTTTATACGAGAAAGCACTGTCTCATGCATATTAATAATGTAATAATATGGATCTTGCAGCATATTAATTATTGTGGTGTTCTGTTTGCTCATAATAAGACATTATGTACAGCAATTAGAAAAGGTAGTGTGAATTAACAAGTATTGATTTATTAGTGTGTAATTATTATACCGTTAGCTGTTCAATTTAAATTAAAATAATATTTAAATTAACTGTGGTAAAGTTGTAAAGGATGACTATATTATGATAACACTGTCAAATCTGCTACAAAAAGTGAGTTCATTAATATATTTTAATAAATTAGCTTTCAATGCAATAGATTACTAAAATTTTCAGCATTTGCCCAAGGCTCTTTGATTCCTGAAATGCAGTCATGTATTTGACCTAAGAGTAAAGGTCAGAATAATATTTGCACAATTTCCTCTGCTCAGCTTCACCAGGAGATGAATGACTAATATTATTTATGTTTTCTTGCCAAGCATTTTATCATGCGTTTCTGATGGGTAACAGTTGTTTCAAATCAAAGCCACTTCTTGAAGTTAATCAAGCTCAGCAGTATCTAATATAAACTTCTTGTAACCTGATGCAGATGTAATTCCTGTATTCATTAACTGAGCAGAGGATCATGTTTCCAAAACATTTTAGAATATGGTTTTTGAAATCATTCTATCCACAATGATCATTTCATCTACAATGATCATTCACGGATGATATGGCAACAAAGCTAAGGCATGATAGAAATTTACTCTATTCTCGATTGAAAATAAAGGTTGTATAACACTCACCATAATCCTCAGCACTGGCTCATATAGGCTCTCCTGAAATTTGTTATTGTTGAATCCTTTCTACCAAAGTGCAATACATATGACCATCTATCCCATCATTTCCACTCAATAATACTACAGAAACTGCATGGATTTTAAACATGGGATCTGGTCCCGAAATATCTCAAGATCTAATTCCAAAGTCCATTATAGTACAATTAGTGGCATTTGTTCTTAGAGCTAACTAAGAGTTTCTGCTTAATTTTCTTTGTTTTTGAACACCTCTGATTGGGGTTATCTCACGCAATGACAAAAGCAACTTGCATCATATTTCAATTGAGTGGGAGTGAACTAAAAATGCTGATTATTTAATTAATTTATCGTTAATGTGATTTTGCCATATAAAAGGTGGCCACCATTTTTCGATGTATGCACTGTGACCTCCATTCAAAAGTAATGAATTGGTTGTCAAAAAATGCTCTCAGGATAGGTCATTATATTATTTAAGCAATTTGTTAAAATACAACAATACTTCACTGAAACATAAGACTTTAATAAGGCTTAATAGGAAAATTTGCTCAGAGATCCTTGCCCTGGCTGAACAGTCTTACATTAGATATTGTAATCTTGAGGTAAGGAGTTGTTCATTTATGGCAGGGATCACGAGAAATGGCTTCACTCTGAGAGTTGTGAATCTTTAGAATTTTCTGTTCTGGATGACAGTGAATTCTGAGTCATTATGTACATTGTTTATGTTTTCAGACATTGAGTGCATTCAAAACTGTGATTTGCACTGAAATGGAATCAAAGAACGTGGCGATTGGACAGGAAACTAGAGTTGAGATTAAAGTTCTAGCGTCAAGCAGGACTTAAGGATGCTTGGAGGCAGGATCTCTACCTCTTTGAAGGCAAGCTTGTGGGTGGCAATGGCACCCTCCTCTAATGGAATTATATTATAAGCAAGACCCTCCCATCCTGCAACCAACTGAGGACCTTAAGTAGCTGATTTACGATCACTTAAGGGTCTGAATGCACCACTGCTAGCACTTGCTGTGCTGTAGCCAGGCATGTCACCATTGTGGGAGATATGACAGCTACTACTATGTGTGGCCAACTTATCATCTGTGGAGTGGGGTGGGAGTCCACCAATCAAAAGCACTGAGAGACTGCTGTTGGCACACATAAAAAGCTAGTCTCCTACATTTCCATCATACAGTCCTGAGAACAGCTTCCCCACCCCCTTCCTACACCCCACATTATGTACCTGTTGCCTGGTGATTGCCAAAATCCTGAGATTCCAGTGTTGATCTTTCCATTAACAGCTACTGTGGCACTGCTGAGCTCTGATTGGTCGACAGCTCTTGGTAAGCAATGCCTCCACCCTGGGGTCTTAATTCAAGGAGAAGCCCATTGGAAAACTTATCACAGCTTGATTGGATAGGTTGGTGAGCTATCCCCTAAAAAATGCACCTCTCATCAACTCTCCACCTGAAGGCAATATCCCCTGGCATCTCAACAGGACTCCATCTTTGGCATTCAAGATCACATAGAATCGTAGAGATGTACAGCATGGAAACAGACCCTTCAGTCCAACCCGTCCATGCTGACCAGATATCCCAACCCAATCTAGTCCCACCTGCCAGCACCCGGCCCATATCCCACCAAACCCTTCCTATTCATATACCCATCAATCTGATGAATATCACAGACTAATTCTTGAATCATATCAAATCAAAGAACCATGAAATTTTACTGTACAGAAGGAGGCCATTTGATACATTATGTCTACTGGTTCCTAAAAGAGCTACCCAGCCAGTCCCATTCTCCAGCCCTACCTGCGTAGCTATATAAATTCATCACTCTCCAATACATGTCCAGCTCTTTTTGTGAGACCTCCTATGGAATCCACCTCCACCACTCTCTGAGGCAGCACATTCCAAATCCTACTAACTCTCTGAGTAAAGGAATTTCTCCACATCTCATTCCTAATTCTCTTCCTTAAAAAAACAGAAATTGCTCGAAAAACTCAGCAGGTCTATCCGCATCTGTAGAGAGAAATCAGAGTTAACATTTTGGGTCCAATGACCATTTGGAACATTCTTTTGCTAACAATCTTGAAATTGTGACCTCTATTTACTAAAATACTAACTGGTGAAATCAAGATTTGGACATGCCGGTGTTGGACTGGGGTGTACAAATTTAAAATTCACACAACACCAGGTTATAGTCCAACAGGTTTATTTGGAAGCACACTAGACAATAATAGATAATAGACAATAGACAATAGGTGCAGGAGTAGGCCATTCTGCCCTTCGAGCCTGCATCACCATTCAATATGATCATGGCTGATCATTCCTAATCAGTATCCTGTTCCTGCCTTATCTCCATAACCCTTGATTCCACTAACCTTGAGAGCTCTATCCAACTCTTTCTTAAATGAATACAGAGACTGGGCCTCCACTGCCCTCTGGGGAAGAGCATGCAACACAGCCACCACTCTCTGGGTGAAGAAGTTTCTCCTCATCTCTGTCCTAAATGGTCTATCCCGTTTTTTTAAGCTGTGTCCTCTGGTTCGGCACTCACCCATCAGCGGAAACATGTTTCCTGCCGTCAGAGTGTCCAAACCTTTATTAATCTTATATGTCTCAATCAGATCCCCTCTCAGTCTTCTAAACTCAAGAGTATACAAGCCCAGTTGCTCCAGTCTTTCAGCGTAAGGTAATCCCGCCATTCCAGGAATTGACCTCGTGAACCTACGCTGCACTCCCTCAATAGCCAGAATGTCTTTCCTCAAATTTGGAGACCAGAACAGCACACAATACTCCAGGTGTGGTCTCACCAGGACCCTGTACAGCTGCAGAAGAACCTCTTTGCTTCTATACTCAATCCCTCTTGTTATGAAGGCCAGCATGCTATTAGCCTTCTTCACTACCTGCTGTACCTGCATGCTTACCTTCATTATCTGCATTACTGGTTTACACCATGCACAGATCCAATCACAAATGAACTGACCAGAGGGAATTGAGCGAAGCAAAACACTTCATTTCTTGTGAATTTTTTCAACATTTATGTGTAATCTTCACAAAATTTATTTAAAATATTTTACACTCCAATCTCTGTGTTATCCTGTATGCAATATCTGAGTAGTTTGAACTGACTGTTCCTCTATTATCCTCAGACTCTAGGCTGTATGATGCTCTTTGTGTAACCCATACCAATTGCAAAGTTATTCCATAGATGGCATCCACTAAGACATTGGTAACTAAATATACATTGAATGATGATATATTGTAAGAATAATGGTTAGACCTTTCAATGAAATTTTCACAGTGCTGATCAGTCATAAATGTTAAAAATAAGGAAGCAAAATTTTTTTTTCTGTTTTTACTTCCTTGAAACATTTATGAAATTTGAAATAATGAGAAAAAGAAGTGTCCTGGAGCTCATTTATTTGCTGTCAGTGGTGCCTCCACCTTGCACCTTAAAATCCAGCAGCTTGGTTACCTAGCAACCCATTTCTTATTTACATGCGAAGCAAATCCTTCCTTATACAATGAGAGTTCAAATTTTCTGCAAATGAAGCGTCTTTCTCACTCCAACTCTGTTTGTACAGAATCATTTATAAATAGAGATACATTATTTAAAATAAAATTTCTATTAGTGAATGTATATTGATGAGGCAAACCTTTGTAGCTTGTGGGAAGCTCAGCATACTGTTACAATTAAATGAAAGGGTCCTACTGGCATTAAATATGTTTAAATCACAAGATACAACCTGATAATGTGAGGAAAATCAATAATGAGTGATTTAAAGCATCTTATGTCTAATTTGAATGTATATTACACTGCATGATGAGCAAAGGTTATAATTTAAAAGGACAGCTTTGTCATGCTATCGTTTTAATTGAGAATTACCAACAGTAATGATCCAAGATTATTTGCCATCATTTGAAAACTGGGGCATTATAAAAGAAATTTGGTGATCCAATAATGATACTAGCCTCTCAACCCTAAGGGAACAAATCAATTAGATGCATCTGCAGATGCTGGATATCAGAGTCTGGAGTGTGGTGCTGGAAAAGCACAGCAGGTCAGGCAGCATCTTAGGAACAGGAGAATTGATGTTTCGGGAAAAAGCCTGATGGAGGGCTGATGCCCGAAACGTCGATTCTTCTGCTCCTCGAATGCAGCCTGACCTGCTGTGGTTTTCCAGCACCACTGTCTCTACTGAACGGGTACAAATCCAGTGCAGACCAACAGGACAAAAATGTACTCTGGCTGCAAAGAGTTTAACGTGAAATGAGTTAAAGCAATGTATTTCCTAGTGATATGTCCCAAAGCACAGAACTGCTTGTAATTTGGAAATAATTAGCAATTTCACTCAGAGGCCATGGGCTCCAAGCTGTGGAACATGGAAAATGATAATGTAGCCTAAGCTTAATATTGACACAGTCAAAATAAGAAAGTATTCTACGCTCCAAGAGTGAAGCCTATCAGCTTTTGAAATGTTATCATGCATACTGGAAGGAAAAAGAACAAGATATTACGGATATGTGAAAAAAAGATGGTGCAGGATGTTAAAATTACAAAATCAGTGATTTTCAATGCAAGTAAATGTTGTATATTCAACTTTAACTAACTGAAAGCATAATGCTGCTATTTGCAATCTATTATCACTATGCTTTTCAGATTCCTTTTTCCTCACAGTTAGTGCAGTTTTCCTGTATAAAATTCCCAATTTCTTTACAATGTTAACCTTAACTCACAATTCCACATCTGCTCATTCATTACCTGTATTAACTTTGAAATCTCCCTCCCTCTATTCAGTGCCTTGGTCTTCAGAAAATGCCAGAAAGTACTGCACCATTCCCCCAGTATAAAAGTGAACTATGTAATTCAAAATCCTTGGCCACTGATAAGACTTGACATATGTTACCAAATACGTAATATGGTTTTTTTCACCTCTAACAATTCCGGTACAGTCCTTGCATAGTTAAAACCTCTTCACTCCCAGGTAATCTTGGATGACAAGGACAACCCTAAGCTTCTCCAATATTCCCAGTCTCCTGTTCCAACCTTCTTTCTAATTCAAGCTGTGAAGTGTTCAAAATACACGAACCCTCTCCGCCACTATCCTTCTTTCTCTTACAAACTCCAGTTTCTCTAAGTTCCAATTTCAATTCAGCCTCCTCCACAAACTGGTTTAGTCTAGTTTGTCCTTATAAGCAAATTCCATATAATCCACCTTGCCTTTTTCTTGTTCCACACATGCTGACCCTGTCAAATTTGCAGCTCGTTTGGATACTATTCTCAAAAATTGTAAAACTTCCCTTTAAAAAGCTTAATTGTGAGCCCACCAGTGATACTGTCGATCATTTCATCTCTCCGAAGTACATGACTGCATTATTGTCATACAATTCTGTGCTTCTGACCAAAACATATTTTGCTTTATCTAGTTTGCTTTACCAGCTGTTGTCCTAAATCATGGCATTTAAGCAGGTTATAAATATTTTAAATTTCAGACTTCCGTGTTAAGCATGTTGTATTACAAATGGTCTTGATTACAGATTATGCAATTTGGTTTGGATATGAATAAAATAAATATATGAATTTATAATAAGCATATAAATTTGACTGGTCTATTCTTCAAAATCCTGGTAATCTTAGTAATTTACAGCTGAAACACAAAAGAGATGTGATGTTTGAATTTGAGTCAGTTTGAAAATGTCTTGAGAAACTCAATGAATCAATTCAGAACATCTCTGTGAACTGGAATGATGCTTAAGTCTATAACAGAGAAAATAGCGAAATTAGGATAACATGTCTTGAGCAGAGAAGTTCAGGTCCTTCAGCCACTGTTACCTCAGGGAGATTGCTTGTGTCTTCCCCAGTGAACACAGATCTGAAATACCAATTCAATTCTTCTG
The DNA here is from genome assembly GCF_004010195.1 of Chiloscyllium plagiosum. Lineage (NCBI taxonomy): Eukaryota > Metazoa > Chordata > Chondrichthyes > Orectolobiformes > Hemiscylliidae > Chiloscyllium > Chiloscyllium plagiosum. Next base: position 17,438,683 of record NC_057724.1, read on the forward strand.
CCATTTCTTTGTTCCCCGTAATATATTCCCCTGTTTCTGTCTTCAAGGGTAAAAATGTGTTGCTAGAAAAGCGCAGCAGGTCAGGCAGCATCCAAGGAGCAGGAGAATCGACATTTTGGGCATGAGCCCTTCTTCAGAATTTCTGAAGAAGGGCGCATGCCCGAAAAGTCGATTCTCCTGCTCCTTGGATGCTGCCTGACCTCTTGCGCTTTTCCAGCAACACATTTTCAGCTCTGATCTCCAGCATCTGCAGTCCTCACTTTCTCCTCTGTCTTCAAGGGCCCAATTTTAGTCTTCACCATTTTCGGAGCGCCGCTTCTTCATCAGGTGATGGGCGGCACAGTGGGACAATGGTTAGCACTGCTGCCTCACAGCACCAGAGACCTGGGTTCAATTCCCGCCTCAGGCGACTGTCTGTGTGGAGTTTGCACATTCTCCCTGTGTCTGCGTGGGTCTGGATGGGTTACCCTTCAGAATGTCAGTGTGGACTTGTTGGGCCGAAGGGTCTGTTTCCACACTGTTGGGGTTCTAATTCTAATTCTAATTCTAAAATTGATTACCTCACATTTCTGTGCATTTAAATTCATCTGCCAGATGTCTGCCCATTTAGCCAACTTGTCAGTGTCTCTCTGAAGTCACTCAGCATGAACCTCACAATTCACTGTTCTCCCTTGCTTAGTACCATCTGCAAGTTTAACTCCAAATTAATTATATAAATCAGAAAAAGCAAAGGTCGTCACACTAATCCTTGGAGAATATCACTTTCAACTTGTCTCCAATCTGAGAAATGCCCATCTATATCTACCCTATGTTTGCTAACTTTTAGCCAACGTCTGATCAATGCCACCACAGACCTGTCAATCCCAATCATTTCTAACTTGCTAAATATCCTGTCATGTGACATGTACCAAATGCTTTCTGAAAGTCCAAATAGAGAACATCGTTAGCACTATCCTCATCCACTGCCTGCATTACCTTGACAGAGAACTTAATTCAATTTGTCAGACATGACCTGCCCTTGACAAAGTCAGGTTAACTGTCTAACAATAACTTATTATGCACTAAATGTTTCCTTACCTTATCCCGTATTATGGCCTCTGTCAATTTTCCCAATATTGATGTCAAGCTGACAGGTCTGCATTTTCCTGGGTTATCCTTTGCGGTAGTGTCAGATTTCAATCCTCCAGTCTCCTGGGACAACTTTGTGCTCAGAGAGGCTTGGAAAGTTTCTATCAATGGCTCCGCGATTTGCTTCCATTCCTCTCTCAGCAATTAAGGATGCATCCCATCTGGACTTGGTTACTTCTGTACCTGGAGTGTTGTCAATCTTTTTAGCATATCTTCTTTATCTATTAATATACTCATTTGATCAATATACTCATTTGATCAATATCCACATTTTCAGCTGGGTCATGGTCACTGTCTTCTAATTTGGTAAAGACAGAAACAAAGTATTCATTTCATATCTTTGCCATTCCCTTTGCTTCACTGAATAGTTTACCTGCTTATCCATTATGGGCCTCATTCTAACTTTTGCTATTATTTTATTACAATTATTGAGTTATAGAGTCATAGAGATGTATAGCATGAAAACAGGCCCTTTGGTCCTGCTTGTCCATGCCAACCAGATATCTTAATTTAGTCTCATTTGGCAGCATTTGGTCCATATCCCACTCAATTCTTCCTATTTATATACACATATGGATGTCTTTTAAATGTTGTAATTGTACCAGCTTCCTTCACTTCCTCTGGCAGCTCATTCCATGCTCGCACCACCCTCTTCATGAAAATGGTACCCCTTAGGTCTCTTTTAAATCCTTTCCTTCTCACCTTAAACCTGTGCCCTCTGGTTTGGACTCCCCTACCTTGGGGAAAACACTTTGTTCACCCTATCCATGTCCCTCCTGATTTTATAAACTTCTATAATGTCACCCTTTAGCCTCTAATGCTCCAGGGACATTAGCTCCAGTCTATTCAGGCTTTTCCCTATAGATCAAACCCTCCAACTCTGGCAACATTCTTATAAATCTTTTCTGAACCCTTTCAACTTTCACAATGTCTTTCCTGAAGCAGTTAATATGCTTGTTTAAAAATTATTTCATGGGATGTGTGCATAGCCACCTTGATCAGCATTTATTGTCCATCGCTAATTGCCCAGAGGGCAGTTAAGAGTCAACACATTGCTGTAGATCTGAATTACAAACAGGCTAGACCAGATAAGAACAGAAGTTTCCTTCCCTAAAGGGCATTAGTGAATCAGATGGGTTTTTCCAACAATCCACAATGGATTCATGGTCATCATTGGACTCTTAACTCCAAATTTTAAAAACATTCAACTTCCTCCATTTGCCAGATTGAAACCGGGGTCCCCAGGACATTATCAGGATCCCTGAATTAATAGTCTAGTGATAATACTATTGGCCCATTACCAACAATGTTGATTGTGTCCTCTGGTTTGAAGAACATTTTACTGTTTGTGTACAGAATCACGAGGAGAGTAGAACATAGATGAGAAAATTAGATTGAAAAACTCCCAAATGCTAATGTCAGTTGAAGATTGGAAAGTATCAGGAGATCATGGACATTCTGTGGTGGTATGTGGGAGGCACAGATTATATCAATGATTGTAACTTTGAATAATGATAATAGTACGTTCTACCCTCTTAAAGGTATAGCACAGGAAATAAAGCAATGAAAAAGCAAACCTTTGTTGAGAAGAAATGAAGAGCTAGACATGTTCGTTGCTTGTCAAACCAATCTCTAACTGTACTATTTATTTATTGGATTTAGAATAAGCAGAGATTAAAAATAAATACACAGTATAGCCACCGTGAGGCTCCCTACAGTAGATGATATTTATTATAATAATACCTTAATTCACATTGTGCCTTACCACATCTCCCAGAAGACATTTAGGAAGAGAAGAAAACAGAAAACATCCTGTGAAATTTATAAGCATGTTCATAAACAATAAATGGTAAAGTGACATTTTTTGACAGCATGTCTGTGACCATAAATCAATATGATGGAAAGGCAAAAACACATAGAAATGCTGGGTTCAATGTAGGCATAAATGTAGGCATTCGGATCATGATGTGTGAGTAATTGATGCCTACTCAATGTAATAAAGGCAGGACGGCAACTTCCTCATGCATCCAGAGTAGGACAAGAATAGTACATACCAACTCTTTGTAGCTTAAGAAAACATGTGGTTTCTACTATAGAGAACTTAGATGAACATTCCAAGGGAATAGGAAACTCTCAAGATGCTTGACACCATCCAGGACTAGGCAGCCCATTTGGTTTGCACCTTATTCTCAAAACATTCAGGTCCTCCACCTGCAAGTTTCCCTCCAAGTCACTCACTGCCCTGACTTGGAAATATATTGCTGATCCTTCAGTGTCGCTGTATCAAGATCCTGGATCTCCCTCCCAAATGATGTTGCAGGTCTATCGACAGCACATGGACTCCAGCAGCTCAAGAAGAAAGCTTACCACCACCTTCTCCAGATCAACTAGGGATAGCCAATAAATGCTGACCAAGCCAGCAACCTATGAATGAATGTAATTTTCTGTCACTCTGCTTGTCTCTGTCTGTCAGCCACCAGCCCATACATCTGCTGCCCATGTTAAACCAGTGTAATCCAAAACTCGGCCTCCTTGGGTCCTTTTCCAAGGTAATCTACAGTCTCCATCACTGAAGGTCAGCAGCCTTCCACCAGTGCTTTTGCAGCCACTGTGGCATCAGGACAACCACCACTCTTTAACTGCAAATGGGAAAATTCTGCTCACAAGTACTATCATTTACACACAGATTAGTTAGAAAGATTTGTTTAAACAAACACCACACATTCCCACTTTGATAACTCATGGAAGGCAGAGACTAAGAGAATTTTGTAGGTTGGAGCCCCCTACACCCCCTCTCCAGCTTCTTGGACTATGCAGACTGACATTGACTCGATGTATTTTCTTGAAAACCCTTGGAAATGATCATTTCAAATTGAATTCAATTTCAAAGACCCTGACTGTCTCAAAGCCCAAGGGTAAGAATGACAACACAGGATGCTTATTAAACTGACAAAGACCTCATTTGGAAAATGACTTTATTTGTGAACAGGTCAGTGGGTGAGATAGACATGTTTGTTGTATGATTTTAAAATAGTAAACAGAGCTCTGCAAAGTCAAAGAGACTGTCAGAAAATCTCCAGCAAAGGCAATAAAATAAATAGCAAAGATAATAAAAAGTATTATCTAGAAAGTGGAAGCTCTCTGTACAACCTATTCCACCTTCAAGTTCACCTGAGAAGTAATGTCTTGGCAATTCAACTGCAAATAGTCTCACTGTTTGCTGAGCATCCTCTGCTTTTATTGAGTCAAAGAGACAGTCGGCACAGAAACAGATGCTTCAGTCCAAGCAGTCAAAGCTGACCATAATCCCAAACTATAAAGAAATGTTGATGTAATTGTGAATAGTATAGTTAGGGGCACAGGCACTGTTCTCTGTGATCAGGATCGAGGGTCCTAGTGGTCTTATTGCCTGCCTGGTGCCTGGGTAGAGGATAGCTCAACTGGGCTGCAGAGGAACTTGGAGTGGGAGGGTAAAGATCCAGTGGTCGTGCTCCATGTGACACACCAACGGCACAGATACTGCCAGGGCAGAGGTTCTGCTAAAGGAGTACGAATTAAAGTACGAAGGAGCTAAATTAATAAAGCAGAACCAAAAAGGTAATACTCTCTGGATTACCACCTGACCCAGGAGCTAACTGGCACAGGGTCAATAAGATTAAGTAAATAAATGCGTGGCTTAAAGATTGGTGTGGGAGAAGTGGGACAGTGGCAGCAGTACTGGGGAAAAAGGGACCTGTTCTGATGGGACAGTCTTCATCTGAACATTACTGTGACCAGAGTCCGAATGAATCGCATAACTAGGGCTGTAGACAGGGCTTTAAACTAAATGGGGGCAGTGGGGGCAGGGTTCAGTAAAAGGGGAAATTAGAAAACCCAAATTAAAGGAGGAGGTAAGAGTGCAGAACTCAAGAGAGGCGATTAAAATCTCCAGCACAGAGTGTGTAGAAAGTATTAGCAATCAAATTTCATGCACACTGGACAAACAAATGACAATGAGAAGAGGGACAGTTAATACAGGACTGAAGGTGTTATATCTGAATGCATACAAGATAAGGAATAAGTAAATGAGCTTGTGGCACAGATTGAAATTGGCAGGTTTGACATGGTGGGCATCAGAGAGCAGTGGTTGCAAGGGAATCAGGATTGGGAGCTGAATATTCAAAGATATACTCCTATCAAAAAGGTAGGCAGGTGGGCTGAGGGGGTGGTATTGGCTTATTAGTAAGAAATGAAATTAAATCAGTAGTAAGAAACCAAGTAGGATCAGATGGTGTAGAATCTGTATGGGTAGAATTAAGGAACCTCAAAGATTAAAAAAAACTATAGTTGGAGTTATGGAGGCAGCACGATGGCTCAGTGGTTAGCACTGCTGCCTCACAGCGCCAGAGACCCGGGTTCAATTCTCGCCTCAGGCGACTGACTGTGTGGAGTTTGCACATTCTCCCCGTGTCTGCGTGGGTTTCCTCCGGGTGCTCCGGTTTCCTCCCACAGTCCAAAGATGTGCAGGTCAGGTGAATTGGCCATGCTAAATTGCCCGTAGTGTTAGGTAAGGGGTAAATGTAGGGGTATGGGTGGGTTGCGCTTCGGCGGGTTGGTGTGGACTTGTTGGGCTGAAGGGCCTGTTTCCACACTGTAATTTAATCTAATCTAACCTAATGTAATGTAATGTAATCTAATCTAAACATGCAAACTCCGCACAGAGAGTCCCCCAAGGCTGGAATCAAACCCTGGTCCCTGCTGCTGAGAGGCAGCAGTGCTAACTACTGAGCCACTGTGCTGCCTTCAAACAGTAGTCAGGAGCTGGGGTGTAAGATACACCAGGAGATAGAAAAGATGTGGAGGAAAAGCAAAGTTACAGTGATCATGGGAGATTTCAATATGCAGGTGGACTGGGAAAATCAGGTTGGTAGTGGCTCACAAGGAAAGGAATTTATGGAATATCTATGAGATGGCTTTTTGGAGCAGCTTGTGGTAGAGTCCACTTGGGAACAGACAATACAGGATTTAATATTGTGCAATGAGGCAGACTGGATAAGGGAGCTTAAGGTGAACGAACCCTTTGGAGGCAGTGATCATAATATGATTGAATTTACTCAGCAACTTGAGAAGGAGAAGATAGAATCAGAGGTAACAGTATTATAGCTGAATAAAAGTTTAAGGGAGGAGCTGGGTAGAATTGACTGGGAGAGGAGCCTAGCGGGGAAAACAGTGGAACAGCAACGGCAGGAATTTCTGGGAGTAATTCAGGAGACACAACAGAGATTCACCCCGCAGAAAAAGAAGCATGGTATAGGAAGAATGAGACAACCATGGCCGATTAGGGAAGTCTGGGACAGCATAAAATCAAAAGAGAAGGCATATAATGTGACGAAGGACAGTGGGGAACTAGAGGATGGGAAGCTCACAAAGACCAACAAAGAGCAACAAAAAAAAGGAGCCAGTAACAGAAAGGAAGACTGTAAGAATTTCTTTAGATATATAAAGGGCAAAACAGAGGCAAGAGTGGACTTTGGGTGCTGAAAAATGATGCTGGAGAGATAGTAGCAAGGGACAAGGAAATTACTGAGGAACTGAATAATTACTTTGCATCAGTCTACACATTGGAAGACACGAGTAATATCCCAAAAATTCAAGAGAGTGAGGGGGCAGAGCTGAATATGGTGGCTGTTGTCAAGGTACTAAAAAAAAACTGAATGACCTGAAGATAGATAAATAACCTGGACCAGATGAACTACAGGGGCATGAGAACCCAGACTGTAGCTTTAGGGTGCAGGACCTGGAGTGTAGGGAGGTTAGGAACATGGCATCAATTTCAAAGGAGGGTGCCTGTAAACAGGAAAGTGATTTGAAGTGTGTATACTTCAATGCAAGAAGTATACGAAATAAGCTCGGTGAACTTGCAGCGTGGGTTGGTACCTGGGACTTCGATGTTGTGGCTATTACGGAGACATGGCTAGAACAGGGACAGGATTGGCTGGTGCAGGTTCCAGGATTTAAATGTTTGAGTAGGGGCAGAGGGGGGGGTAAAAG